>NC_090447.1:930176681-930479712 GCF_031143425.1 Pleurodeles waltl
AGCTTAAAGCGCCAAACGGTTAACTCCGATAATTCAGGCAAACCACAATGAAGCACAGGATGGATACAGTCCCAGACAAGACCTGCTGAAGTTTTACCTTTTCAAGATTTGGGTCAAGAGTCCAATTCATGGGGAAGAAGTTCACCGATAGCAAGTAGAGCATCGCTGGTGGCGGGCTGGAGCTTTGTGGTCTTGAGTGGCAATGCTTGCCATGCGAAGAGATGAATGTGTGGCAGCTCACGCAGATTCTTCAGTTGAGCAGGCCCTTTGCACAGTGAACTGGCCCATTTGCCATCACGAAGAGCCTAAAAGCTTGATTTTAGCAGCCCAAAACAACATCCAAGGGCCCAAGACCTGTGAGGTGCCTCTTGAGGGTTAGGAACTTGTAGAAAGTGGGTACAGGAGCTGAGGGTGATGAGATGGAAGTCTTTTGTGTCCCGGAGGCAAGCCAGCAAGTCCATACAATCACTGTAGTTTTAGGTGCAAATTATGTGTGTCCAGTTCTTCTCAGTCAGGCAAGGAGGCCAGCAGGAAACAGGTCAGAACAAAGAAAGCAATTTTACCCAAGCAACATTACAGCAGATTAGCAGTCCTTGTAGCAGCACAGAGGTCCTTCTTCCTGGCATAGGATCCACAGATCCAGAAGTGTACTGAGTTGGTAGGATCAGAAGTCCAGTTCTTATATCCAGTGGTGCCTTTACCTTTAAAGTGGGGAGACTTCAAAGAAGGGCTTTGAAGTGAACATAGGCCCTCTCTTCCTGCTGTGGCTCAGACTCTCTACAGGGGTATGCAACCTTTTGTGTGGGGACAGGACACTGCTTAATCAGGTGTGTCAGCTCCTCCCTTTCATCCTGCTCAGGATGGCTCATCAGGATGTGGATGGCCCATCAGTCACACCACATCTCCCCTTTGTGTGTGCAGTCTAAGGGGAATACACAAGCCCAGCTACCTCCCGACCCCAGATGTGTATTGGAGAGAGGCTGTGGGCGACCTTACCATTTCAAAGGGTTTGTCATTACAATCCCATAAGTGCTAAACATGACATGTCTACTCTTTCTCAATCAGGAATTATAACTTATGAAATGTAATAAGGAATCCCCACTGTTTTCTTTTCAGAGGGGAAGCCTGTCATGTAGTGAAAAATTAGTTTGAGAGTTTTTCCCTACCAGGTTTATTTAAAGCTTAAAAGTCTATGTCCTGTCTTTTAATTATAATATCAACCTGTCCTATGGGTTACCTAGGAGCTACCTTAGGGGTGACTTATACATAAGAAAAAGGGAGTTAAAGACTTGGCAAGGGGTTATAAATGCCAAGTAGAGATGGCAGTTTAACAGTGCATTCATGCCGCAATGACAGGGCTGGGAAATGTTTTGAAGGGCTACTTACATGGGAACATGCAATACTGCAGACCCACTAATAAGATTTAGGATACATACCTTGGGTACATGTAGTACCCTCTACTAGGGATTCACAAGTAAATTAAATATGCCATTTAGGTATATGTCAATTTAGCCATGTTTTAGAGAAAGAGTGCATGCACTTTAGCACTGGTTAGTGCACAGACTCATAAGGCCAAAAAAAAAAAAAAACATTCAGCCAAATTTGGAAGAAAAAGACAAAGCGTTTGGGGGTGACCATGCAGAGAGGGCCATTTCCAATGAGGCCATATAGCAATTTCTGCAAAAGTGGGTAGGGTTAACACTGGGAAATATTTCCCTGTTTTTTAGGGAGGGGGTAGGTGACACCTCCACCCACACGCTAGTGCTAGGCTTAAATGTTGTACCCCTTGGGCACCATCTTCAGAGCACTCTGTACCTGTGAAAGACCTGAAGCTCTGGAACTCTTCCCTTCGCTTGTGTAGAATTCATAGAATGTCACTCCACAAAATCATACAGACTTACATAAAAACAAGATTCCATAGAGTTCCACCAATGGGGGGAAAATGCACGTCCCACTGCTTGCTCTCTGATTTTAGCACCAGCAGTATGATCCACACTGAAAAATCAGCCTGAACACCACCACCACATGATGCACAATCATGCAGCCATTTCAACTCCCTGCCAGCCAGCCAGCCTAACCTACATTACAGTGGTGAAACTTAACCCACTGACACACTAACATTCACAAACAACATACAGGAAAATGCAGGAAAAGTACATTAAACCCAAGCCCATGGCCTTCCCTAAATGTGCAAACTTTTTCCCTTAGAAAAAACAATAAAGGTAATACAAAATAATCCTCAACTGGAACTCTAGGCCACCCACAATCAAATGTAAAAATGTAAGAAAAAACTAAAATGGTGAAAATATACTGGTGCATTCTCTTCATTAAACAACAACCATGTCCACATTTTCCTTCATCTTCTTGATTTTTCACAAAAAGACTTAAACCCAGTGATATATATATGCAGCAGTGATTGGAGGCAAAGACAGTCATCCGTACCCTCTAAATCCAGAAGAAAAGTGGCAAAGAAACGATAAAGCAATGTGAGGAGGCTTCTGGACAGAAAGATGGAGTTAAAGTCTCTGTAACACTTCCTTCCTGTTAAAAAAATAAAGTATCATTTAAAATGTGTTTCAAGCTATGAAAACTACCTGAACCATCCATTTTGGTACAATACCTCATCAGAAAACTATTTTCAAATTGCTTCTGCTGCCACTTTAGTCGAAAGTCTAATCAGGAAGCAGCCTTCTGATCACAACTGCTCACAATAACTCACATTCGTAACATCTTGTTGGAAGTCCTCCTAGCAACCGGACATTGAACTGGGGAAACCAAATCTTGCTCACGCTCTTCGGCTCGAATTCTGAAGCCTCACTTTGTTCCCGCTGACCCCCAAGTGCTGTTCTTGAGGTATTGGGACCCTTGGTTGTGTCAAATTGTACTTCTTCTAACACCCTGAAAATTCTGGGACTTACAAAGTTTGTGGCTTAAAAGACCTCAGGAGGGCCAAGACAAACCTGTCACATCAATCCGACTAAGGTGTGTTGCTGCTGGACTGGAGAATCTGGTTTCTCCTGCTCAGAGCATTTCTGCAGCAGCAAATCAGTTTCAGTGGGACCTTGGGGAGAAGGTATCTGGCCTCATTGGGCCATCTTTAGCTGCAGTCTGATTCCGTGCCTCGTTGGAAGCATCTGAGCTCGAAGAGGAGACTAGGGAAACTTTACTGGGTGAAGGCGTCAATAGTATCTGGCCAGTGATAGGACTTCTCTGGGAGTGAATTTCAAATTTTATCACTCAGAGGTTTTTCTGCCTAAACCAACAGCTTCATCATGACCTCATCTAATGCCTATCCGGTGTGGTGGAACCCTTCTTGGATACATCTTGCTGCCTTCTCCCACTAAAGTACTTTGACTTCCGTTTTTAAGACTAAGGGCCTGTTTTAGATCTTGGCAGGTGGGGTTACACTGACACAAATGTGACAGATGTCCTGTCCACTGTATTAGGATTCCACTGTATCCTATAGAAATTGTAATATGGCAGATGGAATAACCACAATATTTGTAACAGAGTAACTCATCCACCAAGATTTAAATCAGGCCTTAAGTCCAAAGATAATATCTCTGCCTGGGTTTAACCTGGTTGGTGTATTTGACCCGCACTCCATTGTGAATGCCCTCAAATTGTGCTGAGGTTCCCTGTCTAACATGACAATTGAAACGCAAATGGGCTTAATGGTCTTTGGCATTATTTTTCCCCAAAATGGATTGTGATTTTGTTGTCATTTTTGATTAAATTATTCTCTATTTTTATAAATTGGAGTATGATTTTTTTATTGTGTTGTGTTTTTGACGTTTTAACTGCTTTGGTATTTCTAAATGCTTTGCCCATTTTCTTAAGTTAAGCCAGTCCTTAGCATGTCATCTGGATTTCACAGGAAACTTGTGGTGGAACAGATCTTACCCCTTTCTCTCAGTCACGTATGTATCATATGTTCATACAGAATTTGTACAGGAGGGTAGGCCATCACCCACATAGTGTGACATGCTTCATCATCAGATCCACCCTCTAGGACTGGGGGAATTCTTTTTGTTGTATGTCTGTATTGTCTGGTATTTGTTTAGCACCCAAGTGCTATGAATGTGGCGTGATTGTACGTGATCACAGTGAATGAGCAAATACACAACAATGTGACTTGCCTTTTATTTCAGGCAACACCACAGGAAATTGAACAATTAAAACATACACCGGGGGTCATTCTACTCAATCCCTCACAAAAAAAGTCTGGGAGGGAATGTATATCAGATCAAGATCTGGGAAATCAAGCAGACCACTTCCTTGCAACATTGGAAGCCCAGATTAAAGCCTATATTGAAGCATCATTGGCACAAACTCCTGTATTTAGTAATGAGCACAATTGCAGATCCATCAGTCCTACACCATCCAGAGTATCAGTCTCTCCACAAACAGTATCCCCACAGCCCTTTCTAAAACCTCTTTCATGTCGTATGGGGACCAAGTTTATCAAAACTGCATCAAATATATCTACTTGGAGGTACGGTTTACTGAGACCTCCAAATCTGAGGCCCACAGAGTCTTGCTAAAAAATAAAGCTGTGATTATTAGTCAGTCTTTTCTGCCTTAATAAGAAAGTAAGGGGCAGATTTATGTAAAGTGGCGCTGCACTGAGTGCAGTGCCACTTTCCCTGCACCCCCTAGTACCGCTCTACCGCCACCATGTGTACGTCATATTTAAAATAGAGCGCACCATGGCGCAGGTTAGGGGCAATAGCATAGTTTCTCATGACGCTATTGAGGTATTCTGCAGGAGGAGTGCCAAAATATTGATGCTGCTCCTGCAGATTACATAGGGCCCCATTCTAAAGAATGGAAGCCGCCTTTCAATGCCTGCTCTTGAGCAGGCATTGAAAGTGCCGTAAAAAATGGCGCAAGGAAATCTCATAGATTTCCTTACGCCATTTTTCTGTCTCCCCTAACTGGGGAATGCCCCCTTTGCATGCTTTTCAACTCTGAACAATGGACTCCCAACACATTAAGGCCCATATTTATACTTTTTTAGCGCAGCATTTGCGTCATTTGTTTGACGCAAAAGCGGTACAAACTTGCGAAATACCATTTTTTTTGTACGTTTGTGCTGTTTTTGCGTCAAAAAGCAGGGCTAAAAAAGTATAAATATGGGCCTAAGTGTGTTAAAAAAGCTTATTGGTGACTAATGCACATATATACTTGGAATGCTTAGCTTGCACTGTTCATAGGACATTAATCGCTTGTAGCATTTTTCAAAGATTAGTTGTTCACAAAACCAGTATCTGGTATAAATGCACTTTAACCATTTAGCTTCTGGAGTGTTTTTTGTTTATTACAGCATGTAGCATTTTTCAACACTTAGGCCCTCATTAAGACCCTGGCGGGAGGGGGAGAAGAGGCGGTAATACCGCCAACAGGCTGGCAGAAAACAAAATGGAATTATGACCATGGCGGTTACTGCCATGGTCATCCGCCACTTCTTCACTCTGAACATCAGGGAAGTGACGACCGCTGCTCTGGAGACTTCGATCTCCAGCCTGGCGGCCGTCACCAGACCGCTGGGGGTATCAGGACCCTGCATACCGCCATGGATTTCGTGTGGTATGGAACGGCCACGAAATCCATGGCGGTAGGCACTATCAGTGGCAGGGAATTAATTCCCTGGCACTGATAGGGGTCTCCCCCACCCCTCCACCCCCAAGTCCTCCCCACACCCCTGATCCCCCTACCACCCTGCAAAGGTGGCAGGACACCCCTACCCACCCCCAACGTTGACACACAACCCCCTACACGCACACATACGCTACAACAACACATACCCACACACATACAGACATGCAAACAGACTGACCCGCATACATTTTCCAGACACACAACACACCCTTTGCATGCATACACGCACTCACACACCCTCTCTACCTACGCACAAGAACACCCCCATGCACACACACAACACCCCCGCCCCCTTCCCTAACGAACGATCACCTTACTTTGTCTGGTGATCCTCCGGGAGGGAACAGGATCCATGGGGGCTGCTCCGCCGCCAGCTCCCCATCACCAGAACACTGCCACACCAAATTCTGGGCTGGGATTCGATGGGTGGTGTCCTAATGACAGAGAGGTGGAGGTGGAGCAGCCTCCCCTTCCTCGCCGACCGCCAGCATGGCTGCTGATGGCTCTCTGTCCGAAAAAGGACGGGGGGCTGCCAGCAGTCATGATACACTGCGTGGAAAACTGCCTGCCCTGGCGGTTTTCAGCACGGCAGTAATGAGGCCCTTAGTCATGCACAAAACAATTGTGAATGAATGAATATAGAGGGGACTGTCATTCAAAACAAATTAGCATCCTGCCACTAATACTAAACAGCAGTGCAAGCCTTTGCCCTATCCTGAGAAGTGTGATTTGTTGGGTATAACTGCACTCTAACCATTTAGCTTCTGGGGTGTATTTGTGTTTATTGATGCTCTTGGCACTTTAAAAGATTTTATTATGATACATTTTAATTTATTCCGTTATTCCCCATTGCAAAACCAGATAACCATATTGTTCCTACAGAGTAGTCCTAGATTACAGACACTTAAACAGTCATACACATACATACGCTATACAAAATTCACATAACACCACACTGTTTAACAACAACATTGGATATTTCCAACGGGTTTTACTGCCGGAACTTAGCACACAAAAGTCAGGACCTGAGTGCATTCTTATTTGGCTCACAGAATCGCTTCTGCCATTTTCTCACAGGCTATAAGAACAGCCCAGGGCTATTCTCAGCCTGTGTAAAATCAATATTACATGATATTGATCCCGAGGCCTTGTTCTACGTGGATGATATCTATCTCACAGATGATGACCTCAACATTCCTCTTGCCAGGGTCAATCGGATCGGCCATTGGCTACAAATTCAATTTTAGAAACACTAAAATAGGTTTTCTCAGCATGCTGTTCCTGGGATACGAGCTATCAAATGAGGGGAAGAGCCTGGCACTGCACTTTCTAGAGAAATGTGATCAGCTCCACCCACCTAACACCCTCAAGAAACTACAGTCTTTACTTGGTTTCTTTAATTTTGGCAGAACATACATTCCTGACTATGCACAATGTGTCAAGCCACTTTATGACTTAATATACCCAGATTTTTTCTAGCAAACACTGGACAGTCGAACACACATGTATCCTTAGGGAATTGCAACAGGACATGCTAGAAGCCAAATACTTGCACACCCATGACTTTAAAACAAATTTGGTTATCAGAATAATTGCTGGTGCCATTGGGTTTCCTTACGTCACCTTTAACGAGAACAACACATTGCCCATAGCATATAAATCACATTTATACTCCAATGCAGAACCAAGTTTTGCACCCACTGAGAAAATTCAAACTGCAGATCAAATGGCTGTCATGAAGGAGAGACCACTTGCCCAAGGGAATTGCATCATTGTCGTTATCCCAGTGCCAGCCTTAGAGGTAGTCACCAAAGAGAGCGTTCCTAATGCAAAAGCATTACATCCACGCTGGATTCATTGGACAACCTCCCTGACTGCCACTGATGTTGACTACATCTTTGATCCAAAATTTCAGACACAAGAATTTCTTCAATATGAAAAGGAGTATCCTGCTTCTCTAGATATTTTGCCTCTTGACAGATACCATACTGTCATTTATACTGATGGTTTAGCACAACCAGCTGTAGGTACCAAACATCAATATTTAGCTGCTTGCGCAGCCGTGAGTGGAGTGATGAAGAATGGAGTTTTCCACCCTCATAATACCTACACGCAGGCCCTAGGGGACTGCGCAGCTCAGCTGGTGGAACTTAAAGCCCTTCTAGTGCTAAAACACATAGGGGGTCATTCTGACCTCGGCTGTAAAAGGCGCTTACCGCCGGTCAGAAGACTGCCATAACACCGCCGCGGTAAACCGCCACGGTCATTCTGACCCGCAACTGGCAAACCGCCAAAAACCCGACATCCACAAAAGTCCGCCACACCAACGGCCAGTGAAAAACTGGCGATGACCAAATCTCCACCGTCACGCCAACAGAAATACGCCCATGCCATTCCGACCCACGAATCCACGCGGCGGTCTTTCAACCGCGGTATTCCATTGGCGGTACACACCGCCGCGCTCAAAATACACACACCTTTACAAAACACAACCACATTGGACAATTCAAAATACACACACCTGAGATACATACACACAACACTCCCACACCCCCAATACAATATAAAACACACACCCACAAACCCCTACGACCAAAAAATCCGACAGAAGGCCAGAGAGAGACAGCACAGAATAGAGAACACCATCACACAGAGGCACACTACACCATCACCCACACAATATCCACGCACAAAACACCACACACCACCACACTCACCACACTCATCAACACATACACCACCCCACACCTCATCCACACCACCCCATGGCACCCCAAAGACACCCCAGGTTTTCAGACGCTGAACTCAGGGTCATGGTGGAGGAAATAGTTCGGGTAGAGCCCCAGCTCTTCGGGACACAGGTGCAGCACACCACCATTGCCAGGAAGGTGGAGCTATGGCAAAGAATAGTGGACAGGGTCAACGCTGTGGGACAGCATCCACGAAATCGGGACGACATCAGGAAGCGGTGGAACGACCTACGGGGGAAGGTGCGTTCCATGGTATCAAGGCACAACATCGCGGTGCAGAAGACAGGCGGCGGACCCCCACCTACTCCCCCAGAATTTACAGCATGGGAGGAGCAAGTCTTGAACATCCTGCATCCTGAGGGCCTCGCAGGAGTAGCTGGAGGAATGGACTCTGGTAAGTCTCATCTTCACTACTTCATCCACCCCGCCTGCATGCCAAATCATACCCCCACCCTCACCCCCACCCCCATCACACCAACTCCTTGCAAATGCCTCACCATCCCAACACCTAGCCCTGCATGCGTCCACAAAGCATGGACACCCATCACCTAAGCATGCCCACTGCACATACCCATCTCCCCCACAAGCCACCGTCACAACAGCCCCCACAAGGGAATGCCAGCACTGGTGTACACGGGCACCCACCCATTGCACGATATAGCACACACAGAAGCAATAACCATACTCTTATACCCCTGCAGGACCTGAACGCCACCACACCGCCCAGGAGGGTCCAGAAATGTCCATCCCACCCCCAGAAGAGGCCCCCAGTGATGACAGCAGCTTTGTCTCCCTGGCCCCAGATGACCAGCCCGGCGCATCGGGGACCTCGGGACAGTCGGTTCCACTCACACAGCCACAGGCCACAGCAGACCTAACCCCCTCTGGGAACACCAGCACAGCTCCCACCCAGCGGGCCCATGCCTCTGTCTCCAGGACACGTCAATCAGCGGTGTGTCCACCACTACAGGGCACCCAGGTTAACCCACCACCCCAACAACAACAGGGACCTGGGGGCAGTGGTAGTGGGCACACGGTCCAGGGGACGGAGGCACAGGAACACAGGGGAACTGGGAGGGCTGCTGTGTGACAGGGGGGGGCAGGCCTAGGGAACCCACTCTCCACGAGGCCCTCTCCTCCATCATGGGAGCATACCACCACTCCCAGGAGACGATGGCTACGGTACTGGCCAGGTTCCAGGAGATCCAGGTACTGCAGGAGGAACAGTTTACGGGGTTCAGGGAAGAACTTCGAAGCATTAGTTCCGCAATGGGGACCATCGTCGTGGCTCTCAACCAGATTGTCACCACATTGCGGGACCATGTGTCACCACAAAGGGCCCCTGTCACTAGCATGGACCAAGAACAGGCTACCACCTCTGCCGGCGCTAGTGGACAGGAGGCCCCGACACAACAACAGGCCACCAGAACCCCACCCCCTGCAGAAGGAGAACCACCCCGCAAGCGGGCCCTGAGATCTAGGAAGAAGACAGAGTAGGATGCCAAGACCCCCGCCAGAAAAGGATACCCCCTGATGTCATCCCACTGTCCCACATTGTCACCCTGTCCAATCTTAAACTGCCCCTGCTCCATCCTTCCACAGGCATATGGACAATGCACCTGTGAGACTGAAAATCTGGACTCTGCCATGGACATTCCTCCACCATCACCCATAACCGATTTTCAACCATGTCACTAAATTGAGCACTTTAATAAAATCACTTATTGCACAAAAATAATCTGGAGTCTGCCTGTATTTTGAACATAGGTATAAGACATAACCGTGCCAAAATGTCCAGTTACATTGTGATGACAACATACCACTGTCACACAGCTGTAGTCCATGGGGAAACAAAGCCGAGGTCACGCAGTGGGGCCCACATCTCTGAAATTGGAAGGGAAAGTCACAACTCAGTTAACATACACTGGGGGGAAACTCAGACAGTAGAGAGGCAGGAGACTGTAAGTAAATGTAAAATGCTGGTGTTGATTCTTACCTGTGTGTTATTGAAAATACTGTTGTATCACTGTGTCCCTGTTGTCTGTGTCGTCCTCGTCGTCTTCCTCCTCTTCACTCTCCACAGGCTCCACAGCTGCCACAACACCACCATCTGGACCATCCTCCTGCAGGAAAGGCACCTGGCGTCGCACAGCCAGGTTGTGAAGCATACAGCAGGCCACGATGATCTGGCACACCTTCTTTGGTGAGTACATTAGGGACCCACCTGTCATATGCAGGCACCTAAACCTGGCCTTCAGGAGGCCGAAGGTCCGCTCGATCACCCTCCTAGTATGCCCATGGGCCTCATTGTAGCGTTCCTCTGCCCTGGTCCTGGGATTCCTCACTGGGGTCAGTAGCCATGACAGGTTGGGGTAACCAGAGTCACCAATTAGCCACACACGGTGTCTCTGTAGTTGTTCCATCACATAAGGGATGCTGCTATTTCGCATGATGTACGCGTCATGCACTGACCCAGGGAACTTGGCATTTACATGGGAGATGTACTGGTCAGCCAAACAGACCACCTGGACATTCATCGAATGATAACTTTTTCTGTTCCTGTACACCTGTTCATTTTCTCTGGGGAGTACCAAAGCCACATGGGTCCCATCAATGGCACCAATGATGTTGGGAATATGTCCAAGGGCATAGAAATCACCCTTCACTGTAGCCAAATCGCCCACCTCAGGGAAAACAATGTAGCTCCGCATGTATTTCATCAGGGCAGACAACACTCTGGACAACACCTTTGAAAACATAGGCTGAGACATCCCTGATGACATGGCCACTGTTGATTGAAATGACCCACTTGCCAAAAAATGGAGTACTGACAGAACCTGCACTAGAGGGGGAATCCCTGTGGGTTGGCGGATGGGTGACATCAGGTATGGCTCCAGCTGGGCACACAGTTCCTGTATAGTGGCTCGGTCAAGCCTGTATGTCAATATGACATGTCTTTCTTCCATTGTCGACAGGTCCACCAGAGGTCTGTACACTCTCCATCTCCTCGCAAGTCCCAGCGGACGGTGCCTAGGAAGGACAACAGCGAGCACAGAGTCAATCAACCCACAGGTACGTTCCCACAGCTTGCACAGTACACGATTCTCTATGCATTGAATGGCTTGTATGAGTGGCGATGCAAGGCCTAGGCATGTGTGACGCAGTAGAATTTAAGCCATGTGGGCCCTTGAAATGGCGGCTGCCTGACCTGTGAAGTGCGACAATGGGATGTGAGGTCAATGCGCTGGCGTGGCACACCGTGGCGGTAGGCGGTCGAAGACCGCGGTGCAAAGCCGCATTGGTTAACATTGAACCCTCTGGGTTTCAGGAGCCAGCCAATGACGATGTGCACCGGCGGTCGCGGTACGCACTGCCGCGGTACGCACCACCGTGGTGTGACCGCCATTTTCTATCAGCTTAATCATTCGAGACCTGATCATCCACAGGAGAGGACCTATACTGCAAGTGCTGCTGTGACCTCGGTCTGGAAGAGACAATGGCTGCTGCGACTGGGGAAAGGGCCCCTGCCTTCGCTTCTGAAGAATTGGAGAAACTTGTGGATGGGGTCCTCCCCCAGTATGCGCTACTCTACAGTCCTCCAGACCAACAGGTGAGTACACTGGGACCATGCTTTATGGCCAATGCCTGGGTTGAGTGGGGTGAATGAACGATGGTGGGGAGGGGAGCGATTGAGGCATGCATCAAACGACAGATGAGAGCATGTGCCACATGGCAAGGGTGGGGATGGGGGGCCACTCACATCAAGTATGCAGAAGGTGATGATATTTTATTTTCTCCCCCTGTACATGTCACATAGGTCAGCGCCCATCAGAAAATCGACATTTGGCGTGCCATTGCCAAGGATGTCCGGGCCCTGGGGGTCCACAACAGACGGGGCACCCACTGCCGCAAGAGGTGGGAGGACATCCGCTGCGGGAGCAGGAAGACCGCGGAGGCTCTGCTGGGGATGGCCTCCCAACGTAGGAGGGGTGCCACTCGTCAATTGACCCCCCTGATGTTTCGGATCCTGGCGGTGGCCTACCCCGATTTGGATGGGCGCTTGAGAACATCACAGCAGACACAATGGGGTGAGTACCAGCACATTCTGCTATCTTAGCGTGCAGTGGAGGTGTCTGGGTGGGGGAGGAGGGCTGTGGGTATCCCTAGGCCAGGGCGATTTCTGTAGGCTAGGCCCCTCCGTAAGGCATGGCCCTGTGCCCCCGCCCCCCACCTCTGTAGGGTGCCAAGTACAGATATCCATGGCCCTGTGTCACCTATGTGTGCAGTTGTCGTCCATAGGCTTGTAGGCCAAGTCCCAATGATTGAGTAGTGTACCCCAAGTGCGCGGCGTAGTGCAGGGGGCTTCTGTGTCTGTCCTCTCCGCCAACTGTGTTCCCAATGCATGCACTCAACATGTCTTTATGTTCCCCCCCCTTTTTTGCTGCTCTTCCTGTTCCTGTGTGCATTAGCATCATCAGGCGGAGGAGAAGTGGCATCGGAGCACGAGGCAGCTGCATCTCACATGGCCCTGGAGGGCCATGCAACCGACTCGGAGTACACCAGTGAGACGGAGGGCGAGGGCAACTCCACAACAGGGACACGTGGAGACATCAGCGACACAGAGACGTCCTCGGAAGGGAGGTCCCTTGTGGTGGCGGCAACATCCGTGCCCACCGCAACAACAGGTACAGCCGCCACCCAGCGCACTAGCTCCGCCCTCCAAGCAGCCCCTCAGCGTTCGCCCCGTGCCCGCTCGCACACGAAGGCGGGCATCTCCTTCGCCCCAGGCACCTCAGGCCCTGCCCCAGTTACCCCTGCTGCCCTCAGTGAGGAGGTCATTGACCTCCTCAGGACACTCATTGTTGGGCAGTCTACCCTTTTGAATGCCATCCAGGGGGTAGAAAGGGAGGTGCACCGAAGCAATGCATACATGGAGGGCATTCATTCGGGTCATGCTGCCCATCAGCAATCGTTCAACGCTCTGGCCTCAGCACTGACGGCAGCCATTGTCCCTGTCTCCTGCCTCCCTCCTCCAACTTCCTCCACCCAGTCCCACTCCCCTGTTCCTCTGCCTATCCCAGACACACCTACAGACCAGCCTGCACACACCTCAACACCCAAGGGCAGCTCATCCAGACATAAGCACCACACATCACACAAGCATTCACACAAGCAACAGCCACATGCAGACATACCAACAGCCACTGCCTCCTCTGTGTCCCCCTCCTTCTCGTCTCCCTCCTCCCTCCATGTGACGTCTCCACTCACACTTGCATGCACAACATCATCAGCCACTACGTCCATCACCAGCACGCCCACCAGAACACTCCGCACACGTGCAGTCACCACCCCCACTATCCTCTCCCAGTGTGTCTGTCACCCCCTCTTCCAAACCACACAAACGCAGGCAGCCACCCACCCAACAGCCATCCACCTCACGACAGCCTCCGTCACAAGCACCTGCACCCAAAGACACCACACTTGACTCTCCTACAACCACATCCTCTTCCTCCACTCCCATACCCACTGCACCGACCCTTCCCACTGCTCCTAAAAAGTTTTTCCTGTCCAAAATTAACCTCTTTCCATCACCTGACCCACCCCCTCCATCTCGTAAGAGTCCAATCAGCACCTCAGCCACCACAACCCCTGCACCTACAAGACCCATAGGACAAGGATATTGGAGTCCACCACCTTCAAGGGCAGCTACATCGGCCAGCAGTAAAGGGACAGCCAGCCCACCCCCTGGGAAAAAATCCAAGAAAGGCAAGGCCCGGCGCGAGAGGCCAGAGACGGCAGCCTCCAAAGGCACTACCCTGGCACCGTCAGGAAGTGGGGTGCCACCTGGCACATCTACAAAGGGAGGCAAGGGCCACAGAGAATCATGGAAGGATGGCAAGGGCAGCCCGGCCGACAAGTCCGGCAGCAGGCGAGCTGCCCAGGAGGGCCCCACCAGCCCCATTCCGGGTGTGATGGAGGACACCCACGGGCCCGGGACTCCAGCACAGGAGGGCCCCGCAAGCGAGAAGTGGGATGGTGAGTGAACTCCATATATTGGCCGGATATGGTGCCCTGGAGACACATGTCAAGAACCGCTGAACAGGGCCATTCAAGACAAGCACCGCTGAACAGGGCCCTTCAAAACAAGCACCGCTGAACAGGGCACCGCCGTCTCAAGAACCGCTGAACAGGGCCCTTCAAGACAAGCACCGCTCCGCTGGGTCCTTCATCTCAAGCACCCCTCCGCTGGGCCCTTCATCTCAAGCACCGCTCCGCTGGGCCCTTCATTTCAAGCACCGCTCCGCTGGGCCCTTCATCTCAAGCACCGCTCCGCTGGGCCCTTCATCTCAAACACTGCTCCACTGGGCACCGCCGCCTCAAGCACCGCTCCGCTGGGCCCTTCATCTCTGCACCGCTCCGCTGGGCACCGCCGTCTCAAGCACCGCTCCGCTGGGCCCTTCATCTCAAGCACCGCTCCGCTGGGCCCTTCATCTCAAGCACCGCTCCGCTGGGCACCGCCGTCTCTGCACCGCTCCGCTGGGCCCTTCATCTCAAGCACCGCTCCGCTGGGCCCTTCATCTCAAGCACCGCTCCGCTGGGCACCACCGTCTCTGCACCGCTTCGCTGGGCCCTTCATCTCAAGCACCGCTCCGCTGGGCCCTTCATCTCAAGCACCGCTCCGCTGGGCCCTTCATCTCAAGCACCGCTCCGCTGGGCTCTTCATCTCAAGCACTGCTCCGCTGGGCACCGCCATCTCAATCACCGCTCCGCTGGGCCCTTCATCTCAAGCACCGCTCCGCTAGGCCCTTCATCCCAAGCACTGCTCCGCTGGGCACCGCCGTCTCTGAACTGCTTCGCTGGGCCCTTCATCTCAAGCACCGCTCCGCTGGGCCCTTCATCTCAAGCACCGCTCCGCTGGGCACCGCCGTCTCTGCACTGCTCTGCTGGGCCATTCATCTCAAGCACCGCTCCGCTGGGCCCTTCATCTCAAGCACCACTCCGCTGGGCACCGCCGTCTCTGCACCGCTTCGCTGGGCCCTTCATCTCAAGCACCGCTCCACTGGGCCCTTCATCTCAAGCACCGCTCCGCTGGGCCCTTCATCTCAAGCACCGCTCCGCTGGGCCCTTCATTTCAAGCACCGCTCCGCTGGGCCCTTCATCTGAAGCACCGCTCCGCTGGGCACCGCCGTCTCAAGCACCGCTCCGCTGGGCCCTTCATCTCAAGTACCGCTCCGCTGGGCACCGCCGTCTCAAGCACCGCTCCGCTGAGCCCTTCATCTCAAGCACCGCTCCGCTGGGCCCTTCATCTCAAGCACCGCTCCGCTGGGCACCGCCGTCTCTGCACTGCTCCGCTGGGCCCTTCATCTCAAGCACGGCTCCGCTGGGCCCTTCATCTCAAGCACCACTCCGCTGGGCACCGCCGTCTCTGCACCGCTTCGCTGGGCCCTTCATCTCAAGCACCGCTCCACTGGGCCCTTCATCTCAAGCACCGCTCCGCTGGGCCCTTCATCTCAAGCACCGCTCCGCTGGGCCTTTCATTTCAAGCACCGCTCCGCTGGGCCCTTCATCTGAAGCACCGCTCCGCTGGGCACCGCCGTCTCAAGCACCGCTCCGCTGGGCCCTTCATCTCAAGTACCGCTCCGCTGGGCCCTTCATCTCAAGCACCGCTCCACTGGCCCTTCATCTCAAGCACCGCTCTGCTGGGCCCTTCATCTCAAGCACCGCTCCACTGGGCACCGCCGTCTCTGCACCGCTTCGCTGGGCCCTTCATCTCAAGCACCGCTCCGCTGGGCCCTTCATCTCAAGCACCGCTCCACTGGGCACCGCCGTCTCTGCACCGCTTCGCTGGGCCCTTCATCTCAAGCACGGCTCCGCTGGGCCCTTCATCTCAAGCACCGCTCTGCTGGGCCCTTCATCTCAAGCACCGCTCCGCTGGGCCCTTCATCTCAAGCACCGCTCCGCTGGGCCCTTCATCTCAAGCACCGCACCGCTGGGCACCGCCGTCTCTGCACCGCTTCGCTGGGCCCTTCATCTCAAGCACCGCTCCGCTGGGCTCTTCATCTCAAGCACCGCTCTGCTGGGCACCGCCGTCTCAAGCACCGCTCCGCTGGGCCCTTCATCTCAAGCACGGCTCCACTGGGCCCTTCATCTCAAGCACCGCTCCGCTGGGCCCTTCATCTCAAGCACCGCTCTGCTGGGCACCGCTGTCTCAAGCACCGCTCCGCTGGGCCCTTCATCTCAAGCACCGCTCCGCTGGGCCCTTCATCTCAAGCACCGCTCTGCTGGGCACCGACGTCTCTGCACTGCTCCGCTGGGCCCTTCATCTCAAGCACCACTCCGCTGGGCACCACCGTCTCTGCACGGCTTCGCTGGGCCCTTCATCTCAAGCACCGCTCCATTGGGCCCTTCATCTCAAGCACCGCTCCGCTGGGCCCTTCATCTCAAGCACCGCTCCGCTGGGCCCTTCATCTCAAGCACCGCTCCGCTGGGCGCTTCATCTCAAGCACCGCTCCGCTGGGCACCGCTGTCTCAAGCACCGCTCCGCTGGGCCCTTCATCTCAAGTACCGCTCCGCTGGGCCCTTCATCTCAAGCACCGCTCCGCTGGGCCCTTCATCTCAAGCACCGCTCTGCTGGGCACCGCCGTCTCTGCACCGCTTCGCTGGGCCCTTCATCTCAAGCACCGCTCCGCTGGGCCCTTCATCTCAAGCACCGCTCCGCTGGGCACCGCCGTCTTTGCACCACTTCGCTGGGCCCTTCATCTCAAGCACCGCTCCGCTGGGCCCTTCATCTCAAGCACCGCTCCGCTGGGCCCTTCATCTCAAGCACCGCTCCGCTGGGCACCGCCGTCTCAAGCACCGCTCCGCTGGGCCCTTCATCTCAAGCACCGCTCCGCTGGGCCCTTCATCTCAAGCACCGCTCTGCTAGGCACCGCCGTCTCTGCACCGCTTCGCTGGGCCCTTCCTCTCAAGCACCGCTCCGCTGGGCCCTTCATCTCAAGCACCGCTCCGCTGGGCCCTTCATCTCAAGCACCGCTCCGCTGGGCACCGCCGTCTCAAGCACCGCTCCACTGGGCCCTTCATCTCAAATACCGCTCCGCTGGGCACCGCCGTCTCAAGCACCGCTCCGCTGGGCCCTTCATCTCTGCACCTCTCCGCTGGGCCCTTCATCTCAAGCACCGCCCCTCTGGGCCCTTCATCTCAAGCACCGCTTCGCTGGGCACCGCCGTCTCAAGCACCGCTCCGCTGGGCCCTTGAAGTCAAGCACCGCTGGCCCATTGGCAGAAGGGGCAGGCCCGGATCTGTGTCGGGCAGGGCTGCACGATGCACTCTGGGCACCATACCTCCTCCAGTACCAGTGGAGTCTGTAATCCACTTGAGAGACTGTGGCTTTGCACTCCCCAGGATGGCACAGTGGGCAAGCCACCCACTGTAGAGACTTGAGAGACTGTGGCTTTGCACTCCCCAGGATGGCACAGTGGGCAAGCCACCCACTGTAGAGACTTGAGAGACTGTGGCTTTGCACTCCCCAGGATGGCACAGTTGGAAACCCACCCACTGTAGAGACTTGAGAGACTGTGGCTTTGCACTCCCCAGGATGGGACAGTGGCCATGGAGGCCCCTCGTGGATCTGGTGTCGTGGACTCATGTGGCTGAGGTGCCTCCCCTTCCCTTCCCCCTGAGGTGCCTGTAGTTTTTCTATCTGATGCCCCTGCAGTGTTCTCTCCAATGGATTCAGGTCTCCTGTGTGGGCTTTGCCCATGTGTTGAGGCCCATTGGCCCACGTACAATGACTGAAACCCAATTTGGACAGGACAATTTACATATGTGTATATAGTTATAGATGTTGGAAATAATTTTTTACTTAGCCTTACAATATATTTACATTTCATGATCATTTTATTTTGTCTTGGCATTCTTCCGGGGGGTTTGGGGGGTGTCACTCTGAGTTGTTGCTCTGCATTGATGTGTAGGTAGTTGTGGGTGAGGGTGGGTGTGTCGCGTATGTGTGTGCCCGTAATCTTTTCTCCTCCCCCCTCCCCTGTGTCGTAGGTGCAGTACTCACCGCTGTCTTCTGCGCCGGCGTTCGTGCTCCTGGTAGAGGAGCAGGTAGACAATAGCTGGTAGGATGTGTAGTTCTGGTTCCATGCTGTCCAGATTCCTCGTGGAGTGTGTAGAGGTGAGCGTTTTCCCGTTCGTAGTCTGTTTCCGCCGTGTTTTTATCGGCGGGGCTCCCGCCCCGTAAAATGTGGCGGATTGGTGAGTTGTGATAGGGTGGGCGGTACATTGTCTCCCGCCTGTCTGTTGGCGGTAACCGCCGCGCTGTTTGTTTGTCCCTCCGTGGCGGTCGGAGTGTTAAAGTGGCGGTCTGTGTTGGCGGTTTCCGCAAGGGTCAGAATTCCATTTTTTTGACCGGTTGGCCGCCGCTTTAACACGGACCGCCAGGGTTGGAATGACCCCCATAGAGCCAGGATTGCTGACATTACTTGTCTGTGACTCATATTACTACATCCACTACCTAAGGATTCTGTGGCTGCAGTGACTCGTTCTCAGACGAGACGGGATAATGAAATTCTGAATGCCGTGAAAGCTTCGGCTGAAGTCAAGTCTCTCCCAAAAGCATACACTGCACAAGAGTCTTACCACATAAGTGTACAGAATGTTGCCTACACAACAATTCCTGAGGTTGGAGATTGATCGATCCCCAATCAAGACCAGAGATTAGATCTAATAAAAGCAGCGCATGAGGGTGTCGCTTTTGCACATGCTGGTATCTCAGCCACAGTAACACTCTTACAGAAATGCTTCTGGTGGCCAGGTCTATTCAAACAGACAAAAAGATACGTCCTTTGTTGTGACATTTGCCAGCAAATAAAGGGCTCTAACATTAAACACCCACCGCAGACATCCCTCTTAGTGTCCAGGAGGCCACTACAATGTGTGTACCTGGACCACTCTGCTCCACTCCAACCTGATGGTGCATACAAATACATCTTAGTCACTGTAGATTCTTGTTCTAGATTCCTGTGGGTATGGCCTCAGCGGTCGGCTGACGCTCGAACTATTGTAAAAGACTTGCGAATCTTTATCAGTATCTATGCAGCTGCAGCATTCCATTCAGACCAGGGCCCTGAATTTGCCTCTAAGGCAATCAGGGACACCATAGGGATGATGGGTGTTGAACTCAATTACTCCTCACCATACCATCCCGAGGGAAATTCAGTTGTTGATAGGCAGAACCGCGATCTAACGCAGTCCTGAATAGCTAGAGTATTAGGTTCTGGCCACAGTTGCCTTCATAACCTATATGGGGGCCAGAGAGCACTGAACAATCTGCAAAGACGGTCCTTGGGGGAATGCACTCCTCATGAGGTTCTCTTTGGGATACCTATGTATGTCCCAGATATTGATGGCCCCGGTTTGGTGGTAGCATTCACACCTTTTGACATAAATGAAGGTCTCACCTTCTTACAGGAGCTTAAGCAATTCCATAATGGTAAATCATCCACCAGTGTTGCCTTTTTAGGAATAAGGAATTTACCAACAACTTCCACTGGCTGGATTCCTAAAGTCAGCGATCAGGTTCATGAGAAGATCGCTGTAAAGAAAGAATCCAATCCATCCTACAGAGCACCAGCCCCAGTCCTGGGAGTACAAGGTACCAGAACTGTCATCTTACCACCGCTGCCTGGTTCCAGAGCAAACAGATTAATTTCCATTGATGAAGTTAATGTTCACCATCTGGCCGATCCTGCACAGTAGACCCAGAGGTCCCTTGGGTAGTTTTTGATCCCCTCTAACTACCCAACAGGACATACCTCTTCAAAGTAGAATTAACAACACTACTTTGGATCTCAAATCAATGTCCAACAATGCTACAAATACCCCTATCAGTGCCAGGGAAGGAATTACCTAGCAATGATAGTGCCTACCACCATGGTTTTCGTGGCGATAAGATTGCACAAAAACTATGGCGGTAGGATCATAATCCAGAGGGTGGGCTTGTGAGGGCTGCCTGGCTGGAGACTTCGGTCTCCAGCCCCGTGGCTGTTACCACCCTGTCGGATGGAGTAGTACATATTTTTGGGGAAAGGTACTGCCAGCCTGTTGGCAGTACCTTTCCCCAAGTCTCTCTGCTGAGACTCTTACTCTGCCAAGTGGTGTCCATTCAGTTCCTGGGACCCTGAAAGAAGAATCTGGCAGCCCAAGAGTGAGAAATCCATGCACAGACTGCCGTGCGGGGAAAAGATCGACGCAACCCCAATCTGTGGGTAAAAAATTCTCACACTGCTGGCTTCAAGGCTGAAAATCAATGCTCGCCTACACCGGAAAATCAATGTCCGCGGGTGGAGAAACGACTTGCTGCATCGCTGAAGGAGGCTGGTGAGATCGCAACCCGCACTGCGTAAAATTGGATCATCGTGCAGCAGGATTTCTAACACAAACATCGCAGGGTGTGCAAAAAATGACAAAAAGCCTGCCAGGACCCGAGAGTGTGGTTTGAATAGATGCATCGCTCTCCAGGGGAGAGAAGAAACAATCCACGCTGACTCAACTGAAGAAGAAACAACGCAAGGTCTTGCTCATGAGTGAAATTGACGCATCATAGGCCCTTTCTGACGCACACTCACCCATGCAGGTTTTTTTTGTACTCAACCAGGTACATTTCCACACTAACAGTGTTAGCGTTGTGTTTAAATTTTCAGGAAGACTCTTTTTGTTTTTTAATTAATAACTTGAATTGTGTATTGTGGATTTTTGTTGTTTTGGTCTTGTTTTGTTTAGATAAATATTTTCTATGTTTCTAAGCCTGTATTGTGTCATTTTGTAGTGTTTTCATTGAATTACTGTGTATGTTGTTACAAATAATTTACACTTAGCACTCTTCAGTTAAGCCTGCTACTCATGCCAAGCTTCCAAAGGGGCGAGCAGGGGTTAACTGAGGGTGTTTCTCTTTTACCCTGACTAGAGTGAGGGTCCTTACTTGGACAGAGGGTAACCTGACTACCAACCAAAGACCCCATTTCTAACATTGGTGATCAGTGGTTGGGATTTGACTTGTATTTGTACTTGACATACAGTGATTAAGTGTGCACTACTGTTTTGAGTTCAGACCACTACGTGACCACATAGTACTTGTCTTGTGATTCTTGATTTTTTCTCTTTTTCTTGGATTTTCCCTTACATCCATTTTTGTGGTAATCTTTGATTGACTTCTGAACCTCATTGGGAACTTGTTGTCTGCCTTTTGGAACTTTGCTCTTTTGTTGTCTTTTCATCATGTCCCAATCTGGAGATGCATCAGTTGGAGCTGCTTTTGACCTAGAGAAATTGGAGAGCTATACAAAGGCGGCTCAGTTGAAGCAGTTCTGTAAAAGTTTTGACTGCCCCATTAAGAGCTCATCCAAGAAGGAGGAGCTGCAAAAGGCGCTGATGGCCTGGGTGATAGCCAAGAGCACTGAAGGGCACACAGAGGATGAGGAGGATGAGGAGGAGGAAGAGCATTCAATGCACAATAGTATTGTGGGTGGGCCTCTTATACCCAGGTAGAGGGTCTTCCGGGCAGGTAGCAGTGTCTCATCTGAGGATATGACACCTGAAGAGTTGCAGGACAGACAGGCAGAGAGGGAGCACAAGAGGGAGTTGGAGAAAATGAGGATGGCCATAGAGGAGAAAAGGTTGCTGTTGGCTAATGAGCTCAGCTTAAGGGAGCTGGATCAGAGGAGCCAGATTAGTAGGGATGGTAGCAGCCACATCACAGTGCAGTCTGAGAGTAAGGTGCGCATTCCTAACGATCTTGTGAAGGATTACAAGAGGGAGGATAACGTATACTTGTGGTTCAAGGGGTATGAGTCTGCTCTCCACCTAAATCTGGTCCCTGAAGCTCATTGGGGGGCAGGTCTTTGGAAGCACTTTGAGGTAGAGGGGAGGGATACACTTACAGCCTTAGGGGATGCTCAGAATCTCACCTACACTATCATTAAGGATGCCCTGCTCACAAGGTATGGATATGTTTAGGTCCTATAAGAAGAATGAATCCTAAACATGGTTGGAATGTGTTGATTCTTTTTGCAGGTCACTGGATGGTTGGTGAAGGGCAGTAAGGTAACTACGTATGAGGGGCTTTACAATCTGATTGCTTGGGAGCACTTTTACAGTTTATGTTTTCCAGAGCGGTGGCAGCACCTGATTGACAGCAAGATGATTTACCCTAGGAAGCTTGCGCAGGAAGCGGACTGCTGGGAGAGCACCAGGGTCCAAAAGAGGCATGGGGAAACCACGTCAATGGTGGCCAGGGTCCCTCTCAGAAGAAATGGGGTGTTAAGGGTAAACAGGGCGAGTTCTCTAAAGGGCCCCAAACTGATTCCCAGGGTAAAGATTCCCAACCCCCCAGTGAGAAGATCCATGGTTCTCCAAAGGGAAGCCAGTGGCAGGGGGACCCTCATGTAAGTGTTATGCATGTGACCAAGTAAGTCATGTGAGGGCGGACCCCAAATGCCCCAAGAGTACACCGGCACCCACTGATGTGCTGTCCCAGGGTTTGGCTAGTGTAGCGCTTTGGGAGGAGTTGGTTCCAGGTGGGTGGGAGCCAGCTGAGATGACCCTTGTCTCACTAGGGGACATTGAGATGATCCAGAGAACCCTCATACCTGAGAACACTAAAAATTACAGGCAGTGGGTGACCATCAATGGACAGAGGGTGGAGGATCTGAGAGACACAGGAGCCAGTATGACAACAGTGAGGAGTCACCTGGTGTCTGAAGAGCAGATTGATCCCCGGGTACTTCACCAAGTAGTTGTAGTGGACAACTCAGAGCGCCTGTGCAGAGTGGTGCAGGTTCCCTTTGAATGGGGGGGGATCTCAGGTTCCTTAAAGGTAGCTGTGAGTACTACCATGGATGTAGATTGTTTGCTGGATCCTGGCTCCAAGTAAGACATCTCCAGGTCTTACTTGGAGATGTTGGGTCTGCCTGGGTGGGTATGCGTATTCACCCGGTCAATGGCAGCCCGTCAGGGTGGTCAAGAGCCCCTGGAGCCTGAAACAGTGCCCAAGGGACCACCAAGAAGAGGAAGGGCAGGGGGAACAGGAAACCAGCCCCAGAAGTTCCCACAGTCTTGGAGGAGGCTGAGCCTGAGGATGACACCCCGGAGCCTACAGGGGAACAGGTGGCTTGACTAGGTGAGGTCCCTGAGCTGTCTCACTGGCAGCAGAAAGGGGGCCCACCAGGGAAGCATTCTGCGCAGCACAGAAGACATGCCCTACTCTGGAGGGTTTACGTCAGCAGGCTGTAGACCAGGTGGCTGTCAAGGAGCAAAGGATCCGACCCAATCTGTTGGGAGGATGACCTCCTGTATAGTGAGCCTAAGGTTCCTGAGCCTGGGTCAGCCTGTGTGCTGGTGGTACCCTAGTGCTTCAGGGCCTTCCTCCTGGGGTTGGCTCCTGATGTGCCTTTAGGTGGACATTTGTGTCAGGACAAGACCTTTGAGAGGCTTGTCACCCACTTTTACTGGCCCTTAATGCACAGGCACTCGGATGCACTTTGCAGGTCTTGCCAGACTTGTCAGCCAAGTGGCATGAGTGGGGGGAAATGTAAGGCTCTCCTCCAACCTTTACCTGTTGTCAGTACTCCCTTTGAAAGAGTAGGAATTGACATTGTGGGGCCTCTGGATCCCCAGACAGCCATGGGCAACAGGTTCATCCTGGTCTTGGTGGACCATGCCACCCGGTACCCAGAAGCCATTCTTCTGAGTTCAATCACTTCCCCTGTTGTGGGTCGTGCTTTGATAGGGGTTTTTACCTGCATGGGGTTCCCCAAGGAATTGGTATCTGATAGGGGTACCAACTTCATATCCACGTATGTGAAGTCTTTGTGGAAGGAGTGTGGGGAAACCTACAAGTTCACCATCCCTTACCACCCCCAAAGTAATGGTCTGGTTGAGAGGTTCAACTGTACATTGAAAGGCATGATTATTGGCCTTGAGGCGAAAGTGGGACATCCTCTTGCCATGCCTTCTGTTTGCTTACAGGGAGGTGCCTCAAAAGGGACTTGGGTTTAGTCCCTTTAAGCTGATCTTTTGCCACCCTATGAGGTGACCTTTAAGTGTGGTCACGGAGGCTTTGCAAGAAGCTCCTAGTAAACCCTTGCAGGATGTATTCAGTTACATGCTGATTCTGAAAAACCAGACTGCCCGCTTCAGGAGTCTTGCGCAGGAGAACCTGGAAGCAAGCCAGGAGGACATGAAACGCTGGTATGACCGGAATGCCACTCTGGTCGAGTTTCAACCTGGACAAAAAGTGTGGGTGATGGCACCAGTGGAGCGTAGGGCACTCCAGGACAAGTGGACTGGGCCATTTGAGGAGCTGGAGTGCAAGAGTGAAGTCACCTACCTGCCGGACTTACAGTCTCCAAGGAACCCTTTAAGGGTCCTACATGTCAACCGCCTCAAGCCGCACTTTGAGGAGACTGAACTGTCCATGCTCCTTTTGACAGATGATGAGGTAGAGGAGGAGAGTGAGCCTCTTCCTGACCTCCTGTCTGCAGGAGAGAAAGATGGGTCTGTGGAGGGAGTGATCTTCTTCCCCTCCATGACTGAAAAGCAGCAGAGGGACTGTCGCCAGGTGTTGGGATAGTTCGCCTCACTGTTTTCCCTGATCCCAGGCGTCACACACTTGTGCACACATGATGTGGACACTGGGGACAGTCCCTCCATTAAACAGAAAGTTTAAAGGTTGACTGACAGGGTCAGGGCTTGCATTAAGGATGAAGTATCCAAAATGTTAACCTTAGGGGTTATTGAGGTTTCCAGCAGTCCTTGGGCCAACCCAGTGGTATTGGTCCCAAAGGCTGCTGCACCTGGTGCCACTCCAGAACTCAGGTTCTGTGTGGACTACCGGGGACTCAATGGGGTCAGCAAGACTGATGCACACCCCATCCCCTGAGGTGATGAGCTCATTGACCGGTTGGGAGCTGCCCAGTACCTCAGTACGTTTGACTTAACGTCTGGGTACTGGCAGATTGCCTTAACTAAGGGGGCCAAGGAGAGGTCAGCATTTTCTACCCCAGATGGACACTTTCAATTTAAAGTCATGCCATTTGGGATGAAGAATGCCCCTGCCACCTTTCAGAGGTTGGTCAACCAGGTGCTGGCTGGGCTGGATGAGTTCAGTGCTGCCTACCTGGATGAGATTGCTGTGCTTAGTTCCTCATGGGAGGATTATCTGCAACACCTCTGGAGAGTGTTCGAGGCTCTGAAGACGGAAAGCCTCACTATTAAGGCAGACAAGTCCCAAATAGGGCAGGGTTCTGTGGTGTACTTGAGAGACCAGGTGGGGAGATGAGAACTCCCATGCGGTTGGATAGTTGCACCCCACTTTCACCTGAGGGACACATGTGTTAGACTTTTACACTTTTTGGACACTTTACCACTGCTAACCAGTGCTAATGTGCAAGCAATCCTATTCAAAATGTATACTTAATTGGTTCATCCATGATTGGCATATTTGATTTCCCTAGTACAGTGCACCAGAGGTGCCCAGGGCCTGTAAATCAAATGCTACTAGTAGGCCTGCAGCACTGGTTGTGCCACCCACATTAGTAGCTTTGTAAACATGGCTCAGACCTGCCACTGCAGTGTCTGTGTGTGCAGTTTTAAACTGTAAATTCGACTTGGCAAGTGTACCCATTTGCCAGGCCTAAACATTCCCTTTTCTTACATGTATGGCACCCCTAAGGTAGGCCTTAGGTAGCCCCAAGGGCAGGGTGCAGTCTGTGGTTAAGGTAGGACATATAGTAATGTGTTTTATATGTCCTAACAGTAAAATACTGCTAAATGTGTGTTTCACTGTTGCAAGGCCTGTCCCTCTCATAGGTTAACATGGAGGCTACCTTTAAATATGATTAAAGTATAGATTCCCTTTGGGAGCGGAGTTTGAGGTATCTGAGCTCACAATTTAAAACTACATCTTTTAGTAAAGTTGATTTTAAGATTGTGTGTTTGAAAATGCCACTTTCAGAAAGTGAGCCACACTCTGCCTGTTTGTGGATTCCTTGTCTTGCCGTGCGAACCATGGCAGTAAGCACTATCGGGGCCAGGGAATTCCTTCCCTGGCACTGATAGGGGTCTCCCCCACCCCCCACTACCCACCCGAGTCCTCCCCCCACACCCTCGACCCCCCTGCCACCCCCCAGAGGTGGTACGAACCCCCTCCCCACCCCCACCCCCACCCCGACATGCACATACATGCACCCCGACATGCACACACCCCCAACATGCACATATACACACCCCCTACACACACATACACAACGGGGACACATACCCGCACACATACATGCAGACATGCGCACCTGCCGAACAGCACACATTACCCATAGACACAGCAGCACCCCCCGCCCGCATACACGCACTCACACACCCCCTCTTAGTTAAGGCAATCTGCCAGTACCCAGACGTTAAGTCAAACGTACTGAGGTACTGGGCAGCTCCCAACCGGTCAATGAGCTCATCACCTCAGGGGATGGGGTGTGCATCAGTCTTGCTGACCCCATTGAGTCCCCGGTAGTCCACACAGAACCTGAGTTCTGGAGTGGCACCAGGTGCAGCAGCCTTTGGGACCAATACCACTGGGTTGGCCCAAGGACTGCTGGAAACCTCAATAACCCCTAAGGTTAACATTTTGGATACTTCATCCTTAATGCAAGCCCTGACCCTGTCAGTCAACCTTTAAACTTTCTGTTTAATGGAGGGACTGTCCCCAGTGTCCACATCATGTGTGCACAAGTGTGTGACGCCTGGGATCAGGGAAAACAGTGAGGCGAACTATCCCAACACCTGGCGACAGTCCCTCTGCTGCTTTTCAGTCATGGAGGGGAAGAAGATCACTCCCTCCACAGACCCATCTTTCTCTCCTGCAGACAGGAGGTCAGGAAGAGGCTCACTCTCCTCCTCTACCTCATCATCTGTCAAAAGGAGCATGGACAGTTCAGTCTCCTCAAAGTGCGGCTTGAGGCGGTTGACATGTAGGACCCTTAAAGGGTTCCTTGGAGACTGTAAGTCCGGCAGGTAGGTGACTTCACTCTTGCACTCCAGCTCTTCAAATGGCCCAGTCCACTTGTCCTGGAGTGCCCTACGCTCCACTGGTGCCATCACCCACACTTTTTGTCCAGGTTGAAACTCGACCAGAGTGGCATTCCGGTCATACCAGCGTTTCATGTCCTCCTGGCTTGCTTCCAGGTTCTCCTGCGCAAGACTCCTGAAGCGGGCAGTCTGGTTTTTCAGAATCAGCATGTAACTGAATACATCCTGCAAGGGTTTACTAGGAGCTTCTTGCAAAGCCTCCGTGACCACACTTAAAGGTCACCTCATAGGGTGGCAAAAGATCAGCTTAAAGGGACTAAACCCAAGTCCCTTTTGAGGCACCTCCCTGTAAGCAAACAGAAGGCATGGCAAGAGGATGTCCCACTTTCGCCTCAAGGCCCATAATCATGCCTTTCAATGTACAGTTGAACCTCTCAACCAGACCATTACTTTGGGGGTGGTAAGGGATGGTGAACTTGTAGGTTTCCCCACACTCCTTCCACAAAGACTTCACATACGTGGATATGAAGTTGGTACCCCTATCAGATACCACTTCCTTGGGGAACCCCATGCAGGTAAAAACCCCTATCAAAGCACGACCCACAACAGGGGAAGTGATTGAACTCAGAAGAATGGCTTCTGGGTACCGGGTGGCATGGTCCACCAAGACCAGGATGAACCTGTTGCCCATGGCTGTCTGGGGATCCAGAGGCCCCACAATGTCAATTCCTACTCTTTCAAAGGGAGTACTGACAACAGGTAAAGGTTGGAGGAGAGCCTTACATTTCCCCCCACTCATGCCACTTGGCTGACAAGTCTGGCAAGACCTGCAAAGTGCATCCGAGTGCCTTTGCTTTAAGGGCCAGTAAAAGTGGGTGACAAGCCTCTCAAAGGTCTTGTCCTGACCCAAATGTCCAGCTAAAGGCACATCAGGAGCCAACCCCAGGAGGAAGGCCCTGAAGCACTAGGGTACCACCAGCACACAGGCTGACCCAGGCTCAGGAACCTTAGGCTCACTATACAGGAGGTCATCCTCCCAACAGATTGGGTCGGATCCTTTGCTCCTTGACAGCCACCTGGTCTACAGCCTGCAGACGTAAACCCTCCAGAGTAGGGCATGTCTTCTGTGCTGCGCAGAATGCTTCCCTGGTGGGCCCCCCTTCCTGCTGCCAGTGAGACAGCTCAGGGACCACACCTAGTCAAGCCACCTGTTCCCCTGTAGGCTCCGGGGTGTCATCCTCAGGCTCAGCCTCCTCCCAGACTGTGGGAACTTCTGGGGCTGGTTTCCTGTTCCCCCTGCCCTTCCTCTTCTTGGAGGTCCCTTGGGCACTGTTTCAGGCTCCAGGGGCTCTTGACCACCCTGACGGGCTGCCATTGACCGGGTGGATACGCATACCCACCCAGGCAGACCCAACATCTCCAAGTAAGACCTGGAGATGTCTTACTTGGAGCCAGGATCCAGCAAACAATCTACATCCATGGTAGTACTCACAGCTACCTTTAAGGAACCTGAGATCCCCCCCATTCAAAGGGAACCTGCACCACTCTGCACAGGCGCTCTGAGTTGTCCACTACAACCACTTGGTGAAGTACCCGGGGATCAATCTGCTCTTCAGACACCAGGTGACTCCTCACTGTTGTCATACTGGCTCCTGTGTCTCTCAGATCCTCCACCCTCTGTCCATTGATGGTCACCCACTGCCTGTAATTTTTAGTGTTCTCAGGTATGAGGGTTCTCTGGATCATCTCAATGTCCCCTAGTGAGACAAGGGTCATCTCAGCTGGCTCCCACCCACCTGGAACCAACTCCTCCCAAAGCGCTACACTATCCAAACCCTGGGACAGCACATCAGTGGGTGCCGGTGTACTCTTGGGGCATTTGGGGTCCGCCCTCACATGACTTACTTGGTCACATGCATAACACTTACATGGGGGTCCCCCTGCCACTGGCTTCCCTTTGGAGAACCATGGATCTTCTCACTGGGGTTTAGGAATCTTTACCCTGGGAATCAGTTTGGGGCCCTTTAGAGAACTCGCCCTGTTTACCCTTAACACCCCATTTCTTCTGAGAGGGACCCTGGCCACCATTGACGTGGTTTCCCCATGCCTCTTTTGGACCCTGGTGCTCTCCCAGCAGTCCGCTTCCTGCGCAAGCTTCCTAGGGTAAATCATCTGGCTGTCAATTAGGTGCTGCCACCGCTCTGGAAAACATAAACTGTACAAGTGCTCCCAAGCAATCAGATTGTAAAGCCCCTCATACGTAGTTACCTTACTGCCCTTCACCAACCATCCAGTGACCTGCAAAAAGAATCAACACATTCCAACCATGTTTAGGATTCATTCTTCTTATAGGACCTAAACTTATCCATACCTTGTGAGCAGGGCATCCTTAATGATAGTGTAGGTGAGATTCTGAGCATCCCCTAAGGCTGTAAGTGTATCCCTCCCCTCTACCTCAAAGTGCTTCCAAAGACCTGCCCCCCAATGAGCTTCAGGGACCAGATTTAGGTGGAGAGCAGACTCATACCCCTTGAACCACAAGTATACGTTATCCTCCCTCTTGTAATCCTTCACAAGATCGTTAGGAATGCGCACCTTACTCTCAGACTGCACTGTGATGTGGCTGCTACCATCCCTACTAATCTGGCTCCTCTGATCCAGCTCCCTTAAGCTGAGCTCATTAGCCAACAGCAACCTTTTCTCCTCTATGGCCATCCTCATTTTCTCCAACTCCCTCTTGTGCTCCCTCTCTGCCTGTCTGTCCTGCAACTCTTCAGGTGTCATACCCTCAGATGAGACACTGCTACCTGCCCGGAAGACCCTCTACCTGGGTATAAGAGGCCCACCCACAATACTATTGTGCATTGAATGCTCTTCCTCCTCCTCATCCTCCTCATCCTCTGTGTGCCCTTCAGTGCTCTTGGCTATCACCCAGGCCATCAGCGCCTTTTGCAGCTCCTCCTTCTTGGATGAGCTCTTAATGGGGCAGTCAAAACTTTTACAGAACTGCTTCAACTGAGCCGCCTTTGTATAGCTCTCCAATTTCTCTAGGTCAAAAGCAGCTCCAACTGATGCATCTCCAGATTGGGACATGATGAAAAGACAACAAAAGAGCAAAGTTCCAAAAGGCAGAAAACAAGTTCCCAATGAGGTTCAGAAGTCAATCAAAGATTACCACAAAAATGGATGTAAGGGAAAATCCAAGAAAAAGAGAAAAAATCAAGAATCACAAGACAAGTACTATGTGGTCACGTAGTGGTCTGAACTCAAAACAGTAGTGCACACTTAATCACTGTATGTCAAGTACAAATACAAGTCAAATCCCAACCACTGATCACCAATGTTAGAAATGGGGTCTTTGGTTGGTAGTCAGGTTACCCTCTGTCCAAGTAAGGACCCTCACTCTAGTCAGGGTAAAAGAGAAACACCCTCAGTTAACCCCTGCTCGCCCCTTTGGAAGCTTGGCATGAGTAGCAGGCTTAACTGAAGAGTGCTAAGTGTAAATTATTTGTAACAACATACACAGTAATTCAATGAAAACACTACAAAATGACACAATACAGGCTTAGAAACATAGAAAATATTTATCTAAACAAAACAAGACCAAAACAACAAAAATCCACAATACACAATTCAAGTTATTAATTAAAAAACAAAAAGAGTCTTCCTGAAAATTTAAACACAACGCTAACACTGTTAGTGTGGAAATGTACCTGGTTGAGTACAAAAAAAACCTGCATGGGTGAGTGTGCGTCAGAAAGGGCCTACGATGCGTCAATTTCACTCATGAGCAAGACCTTGCGTCGTTTCTTCTTCAGTTGAGTCAGCGTGGGTTGTTTCTTCTCTCCCCTGGAGAGCGATGCATCTATTCAAACCACACTCTCGGGTCCTGGCAGGCTTTTTGTCATTTTTTGCACACCCTGCGATGTTTGTGTTAGAAATCCTGCTGCACGATGATCCAATTTTACGCAGTGCGGGTTGCGATCTCACCAGCCTCCGTCAGCGATGCAGCAAGTCGTTTCTCCACCCGCGGACGTTGATTTTCCGGTGTAGGCGAGCATTGATTTTCAGCCTTGAAGCCAGCAGTGTGTGAATTTTTTACCCACAGATTGGGGTTGCGTCGATCTTTTCCCCGCACGGCAGTCTGTGCATGGATTTCTCACTCTTGGGCTGCCAGATTCTTCTTTCAGGGTCCCAGGAACTGAATGGACACCACTTGGCAGAGTAAGAGTCTCAGCAGAGAGACTTGGGGAAAGGTACTGCCAACAGGCTGGCAGTACCTTTCCCCAAAAATATGTACTACTCCATCCGACAGGGTGGTAACAGCCACGGGGCTGGAGACCGAAGTCTCCAGCCAGGCAGCCCTCACAAGCCCACCCTCTGGATTATGATCCTACCGCCATGGTTTTTGTGCAATCTTATCGCCACGAAAACCATGGTGGTAGGCACTATCATTGCTAGGTAATTCCTTCCCTGGCACTGATAGGGGTATTTGTAGCATTGTTGGACATTGATTTGAGATCCAAAGTATGTAAGTAAAAGTTCCCAGAGAAAAACCTACCCACTTTTGCAGCACTTTATGTGTGAACCACTGCATATAGTGAAACCTTCTCCCCTAATGCAGAGCCTCTGTGCCCACCCCAGAGGAGTGGCTAGGGAAATAAGAAACCCCTCCCCTCTGGAGTTACTCTAAACCAGTTCTGGGGATAGCTTCCAACCCACTGGAATTGAAGCATGCCTGACTGGGGGGGCAAACGTGGGCCCTGCTCAGGTGGCAGCTAACATTTGCCTGTGACAGGTTAGGCCTCTATGAAGTTAATTACTTTTCTGGGCACAGTACGGATGGTCATCCCTACAGAGGAACAGAACACCACCTCACACTCAAGGTCTTTGTTTCACCTGCTATATTATGTCATGTCCTGTTATGCTATGTTGTTTGTACTGCTCTCAAATCAACCGTCAGGGTATCCAGAAGCTGAGCAGGTGTATGGTTTTGAGGACCTTGCACGGTTATTCGGAGAGCAAGCTCACACCTCCATGAAAGGGGCTATTTAGTTGCAGGTTACAGCTGAAACTAATTCAAATAGTCCTCTAGAGTCTTTAGTCAGAAAAAAGGTATAATTTCTAAATTATGTATTACAAATCCAACTTCACTAATGAATTAGGCCCATGATACATATTTTTAAAAGTTCAATCATTTATTCTATAGGTGTTTCCTAGCTGGGGATAAACATATTAAAATAGATTTATTATTGGATACCAATCCTTCCCTAGGGAATAGAATAACCTGAAACAGTAAAGATAGTTTTTAGGACCTTTCACTGTAAGGACATGTTCAGCATTCAACATTTACATGTCCTACTCTCAAATACAATGCATCCTGTCATAAGGGCAGCAGGGCCTATAATAGGGTGACTTAATAAAATGTTAAAGGAATATTTAGCCCTGTCTAGAAAATTTATTTTGACAGGTTAAATTTGCTGACTACCCCTGCACAGCAAAGATACATATGGTAGGGCTGCAGTTATATTTATAATGTCATGTAGTGCATGGCACACTGGGTGCTGCAGACCACTTGTGACATTTAACTTACAGGCCCTGGGTACGCAATTGTACCATATAGTATAGATGTATATGCAAAATACATATGCTCATCAGTGTATACCAATTTTTTGAGGTGGGAGTACAGGCACTTCACCTTTGGTTAGCAGGGGTAGAGTACACAGAGTTCTACAGCCAGCAAAAACAATCAAAGTACAAATCTGGAGGTACATCACCCAAAAGGTTGTAATTTTCAAACAATTTCCAATAGAATTCCTACTTCACCATTAACCAGGGGGGGCTCTTCTGCAGTTGCGGAGGGGCGTCACCCCTGGCTGAGCCAGCAGATGTAAAATAAAACAATAGCTTGCTATCATTTTTATTTTTATTCATTTTTCATCTGCTGGCTCAGCCAGCAGTGTGTACAGGGAAGGGCGGGTCTGGGCCACAGGAGATGGGAGGGGGAAGGAGGGGAGAGTGCACTAAGTGCACATGTGTGTTTAGCTGGCCGTCTGTGGCCAGCCAAACACACACATGCACTTAGGTTTTTCCAACCCAGCTGTATAAGCAGCCAGGCTAGAGAAACTGCACAGGCCCCAGGGTTGTGTCTGAGGGGGAGTCAGAGTCGGTCAGACCAATCCTGACGCTGCTTACATTCTCTGTTTAGCATGTAAGCAGCACCAGGTTTGCTGGGGAGGCTGTGCTGCTGTCCCAGTGAATGCTGGATCACAAGAGGAGCGAGGTGGCTGGAGGCGGCGGGAGATGGACGGCGCAAGGGAAACGGTAAGTGTTTTCCATTTAAAAAAAAAAAAATCCCCCATCACCACACATAGTCCCCCCGGCCCCTTTGACATATCTGGCAGTCACCGCTGCCATTAACTCAAAAGTGCTATGCTTTATTGCCTTGTCACTGGTAAGAAGTGTTACATTAATGTGGTAATACAAAACAATAGAAATGCAATTCAATTTATAAGCTTCTCTGGTTTATTAAATACAATCAAAAGTAAAAATGTGAATGTAACCTGCCCTGAAACAATCAAACTGCCAATCAGATTTAAGCAAAGTAGTTTAGTGTTGTGACTTTTGAAACACTGCGTATTGCGTACATTGAAACACTGGCTATTGAATGCACAGTACCCTGTTGAGATGTTGGATTTAGCTTAGGCCCTTTCACACCTACTCAGACGCCCCAATGGAGAGACAAAAACATATTAAGATCTGTAACCCATTTTTTAGGGATAACTATGATGTAGTCTGGAAGAAGGAAAAATGGATGGTTTGGAGTTTTGTGTGGTCATGAATGAGTGAATCAGTTAAATGTATACTTAGAGACAGATGTACAAAGCCATTTTGGTTACAAACTCGGCACTTTACAAAATCACAGGGCTGGTGACCACAACGTCTTTGCTACCTTTTGATAGAGTGTCCATCACAGGAGCATCAGAGGAGAAGAGCACATTAAATCAAGATAACTTTCTGGAATATGCAAATAATAATATCAGTGTCATATTGAGCATTGTTGATTTTTGGGGGTAAAATAAGAATTTGTTTGTGATTCTTTCACCTGTTTTGATTTGTGATTGTGATCAGGATAGGGTTGGGTTTCGTTATTGTTCATTCCTTTGATTATTTTATACCATTTTAAGTGTCTTGCTTAGTAAAGGGTTATCCTATTAACCACAATTGGTTTGACCCTGTAAGCAATTTCTTTTAATCTGTTGTTTTGATGTTACATTAACAGTGCATTCATGCTTCATGGCGATCATCTTGTTGCATCAATCTAATAAAAACATGAGTTAAGGTCTCTAAAATACATGGTTTTCCATGTTGGACTGGGTTGTAGTAAGTTGCCAGATAGGTCAGTTTTCAAAAGATTTCAATTTGCAAAAGTATCTTGCTGACTCTCCAGATTCACTCAGGTTTTCTACAATAAAACTTTTTGTGACTTCTGTCACTGTCATTTTTTGCACGGGAACGCCTACCTTGCATCTCATTAAGGCAAAGTAGGTCTCCACTTTCAAAAAATGACTTTAACTCCATAAATTTGGTGCTAGAGGGGTTTAGCACCAAAGTATAAATATGGAGTTAGTTTTGCACCGAATTAGAGTAAAAAAAAATGACACTAATTCGGTGCAAACAGAGTATAAATATGCCCCTTAGTTTTCAGATGTGTCTAGGTCTTGTGGATTTTTTTACATGGCAGCATCCCAAAGTCCAAAAAGTGCAGCTCTCACCATTCCATGTGGGCCGATTTTGAGAGTTAGCCAAGCTCTCATGGCCCCAATGTAAAACCATAACTCAAAATAATCAATTGTCTTTTTTCTTGCCATGGGATAAGATGTTTTAGTGTGCAGGGGGAGAGCTGAAAGACTGTTACCCTCTTCAGTTGGGGTGGGGCATAACCAAACCCATACTGGTTGGTAGCCACAACCCTACTATTTTTTTTTTAATTCCCTGGTATCTAGTAGACTCTCTGCCCCCTCCAGGGTGTGGATCTGGGGTAATTGTCCCATCTGCCCACTGGTGGGCAGAACAACTTTGTCCCCATTTATTTGGGGTGTGGGTATGACCATACCACCCTCTTATTTTGAAAAAAAAAATCTGCCCTACTCTCAGGTGGGCTTTCTGCTCCCTATGGGGCAGATGGGCATCCCAAAATAGGTTGATCTGCCCCAAAGGGGGCAGATATGGCCAACAGTAGTGTGCCCCCGTTGGGAGTGACCGTTGTCCAAGGGGCTGCCCCCCAAACAAAACACACATATACACACACACACCAATCCCTGGTGCCTAGGTGGTTTCTGCCCCCCCAGGGGCAGATCTGCCTAATAGAAATAGGCCGATCTGCCCCCAAGGGGAGTAGAAATGGGCAAAAAATTCCCTGTGCCTAGTGTTTTTTTTCCCCAAGGGGCAGATCGGCTTAATAAAAATAGGCCGATTCACCCCCAAGGGGGGCAGAAATGGTCTAAAATAAATGTTCCCCCCAGGAGAACAACCCTTGCCTAAGTGTTCGCTCCCCTTCCATGAAATTGACACAAAAAATAAAAATCCCTGGTGTCTAGTATTTCTACCCCCAGATCGGCCTAACAAAAATAGAACGATCTGCCCCCAAGGGGGACAGAAATTTCTTAAATACCATTTGCCTCCCAGGGGAGCAACACTTGCCTAAGGGGTCACTCCCCATATATGAAAAACTAAAATAAACATAAACAAAAATACATCCCTGGTGTCTAGGGGTTTCTGCCCCGCCGGGGGCAGATTGGCCTAATTGTAATAGGCCGATTTGCCCACAGAGGGGGCAGAAAATGCCTAAAAATATGTCCCCCCTGGGGAGCGGCCCTTGCCCAAGGGGCCGCTCCCCTCATTGAATAATATAAAAAAAAAATCCCTGGTGTCTAGTGGTTTCTGCCCCCCCTGGGGGCAGATTGGCCTAATAAAAATAGGCCGGCCCAATAAAAATAGGCCGCTATGCCCCCAAGGGGGGAAGAAATGGCCTAAAAGTAATTTTGCATCCCAGGGAGCGACTCTTGCCTAAGGGGTCGCTCCACACATATAAAAAAAATCAACAAAAATAAAATCATCCCTGGTGTCTAGCCGATCTGACCCCACGGGGGGGCAGAAATGGACTGAAAATAATTTGGCCCCCTGGGGAGCGGACTTTGCCCAAGGGCCTGCTCCCCTCATGTCAATTGCAAAAAAAAAAAAAAAATCCCTGGTGTCTAGTGGTTTCTGCCCCCCTTGGGGGAAGATTGGACTAATAAAATTATGCAGATCTGCTCCAACGGGGGCAGAAATGGACTAAAATTAAATTTGCCCCTAGGGACCGACCCTTGCCTAAGGTGTCGCTCCCCACATATAAAAAATAAAGAAAATAAAATAAAATTATCCCTAGTGTCTAGGGTGTTTCTGCCCCCAGAACTGGCATCAAAATAATTTAGGCCCGCCTGGGGAGCAGCCCTCGCCCAAGGGGCTGCTCTCCTTATGTCAATTACAAGAAAATTAAAATTCCCTGGTGTCTAGTGTGCATTTTTGCTGCCCGATCGCATTTGAGGGGCAGTCCTCTGATGAGGTCAGCTCATGATCATGCAATGACATCATCAGACACCATGGGCGGAGGTGGGTGGGAAGTGGAAGCGATTCTCCTTCCATCCGTGCAGTGGGGCGCTGAGGTGAGGCTCATGGGGGGGAGCGCTAGCGCTTCCCCCATGAGCCGATACCAGGACATAACAGTTACGTCCTTGGTGCCTCAGAGCCACAGCCAAGGACGTAAATGTTACGTTCTTGGCTGCGAAGGGGTCAAAAGTCAAAGAGACTAATCCTTTATTGAAACAAATAATTGCATTTTTTAAAACACCTCATTTGAGTTTTTTATTTTTGTATTTATAGAGAGGTAGTTTCTACTGACGTGTACGCACATAAATAAGTGACCAAAAATGAATGATTTCCAAAAGAAGACATAACATTCTCATTTCACAACGACTAACCACATACAGCAATGACACTAGAAACATTAAATGTATTTCAATTGTTTCCTCCTTCTATTGTCCTGCTGTTTTAAGTCTGGTGTTTGGATGCTTCCAGTATCCTCTCACTTATTTGCTGTTTGAGAATGATGTCGGATGTCTGCTATGCAGGAAAGTTAAACAGGTAATTTCTTGCTAAATGATGTTCATGTGAAGACAAAAGCACTAGAATGTGATAGGTAATGTCAAATAAACATACATAGAAGAAACTCAGAAAGAGGAGCCCATGTGCCTTGAAGGACAAATACCAGACATAATTAAGACACCTTCACCACCATACTTAACAAGCCAGAAAGTGATTGATAGTTGCCATGACATTTTGTTGTTTCGAAGAAGCGTAGGAGTGGAGTTTATAATGGGCTGCATACTTTAGTAAGTCAATGCACAATGCTATTCGACATCAACAGCATTGTAAGTGAAAAACTGTGAAAAGAATACTTTTTCTTGTGAACTTTTCAATGTAGAGGGATTTTTTTTTCTATTCAAATGAAAATGTAAGAACTTATGAAGCATCTCACGGAATTTCATCAATTCAAGGTAGCTTCCCACAGAGACATGATATTTCTACTCAAATTATACCCACGTCACTGAGCATTCCAGTGGGTGTATATTTTATGTTCAAGAAACTGTACTACTATCAAATTAGAAACTTGTTTTAAATTTCATATCACGAAGAGTGAGAGCCTTATTCTGTCTGCAGTTTTTAAGGTGCTTCCTTTGTGAATGGAACAAAATGTTGCTATATTTGTAGAGTATGAGCCTAGCCTAGAGCTGGGCAGAGAGTATCATGTATCAGGCCTGCCAAACTCTCATTAGACCTCCTTGCTTAGAAACTGGTGAACCTTATGTACTTCATCGACACCTCCCAGTTGTCTTCATGCTTCCACAGATGGCCCATCAGAGGAAGTACATTACCTAGGGTGGACGGTGTCATTGCTTTTTATTACTGTCCGTCACTGCCAGGAAAAACCTGATGGTGAGGGACAGTAAAAAAAAAAAAAAACAATAATGACCCCAGCTCCCTGCGAGTAAACTTCCAGGGTGTGGGGATCATTATTGTTTTGTTTTCTGAAACAAACTCATGCATTGGGAGTTTGTGCTGCAAAACTAAAAAATATGTCAAATGTTTGGTGGACAGCTTAGCGGGCATCCACCAAACTTTAAGTACATTGAGAGCAACCACTGTGATGGCAGTTTCCTCCAATGTACAGAAATTATGCTGGCCCACAGGCTACCTCATAATTAGGTGGATGGGGGCCGCACAAGATTATGGAGGTAATGTACTCCGCAATGCCAACAGACACTACACCATCCGACAACCTCTAAATCATCCCCTAGATCTTTTACACCCAAGCTGTGTTTCTCCTATCTGCTAGCTCATCAGTTTTAGAGACATCAGTCAGAGTGGTGACAGAGTACCAAAGTAAAATTAGGCACAGTGTCTATTGAAACTTGACAGCTTTTGCGGCTGCCTTCAATCAGACTAGCTAACAATTTCCAACAAATTAATTTTCATGTAACACATTATAAAAGTAAACTCTTGGACGAGGATCTGCAGCTGCCCAAAGCCACTGCAGCACCAATAAGGTCTCTGTGTCCGGTGTTTTTAGGCCTGGAATTACTGGGTCTGGTATTTGCAGCCCTTCTAATTCATGCCCCAGGGACACCAGGAAAGTTGGAATGGACTGGAAGAATTCTGGCCCTTGTCCAACCCCTGATTAGTTTAGGGGAGCAAGTCAGCTGGCAGGCTGTACGGTAGCTCTTTGTTATGCCTTACCACAGCTTCTTCTTTATCTATGATACACTACTGGGCAAAAGAGCCAGGCTGCATATCTGACTCCTTGTCTCCTAACTTTGAATGTTCTCAGCAAAGGCCTTGCCATTTTTGTTATTTTGTCATCTTGACCTTGCGTAGCATTTTACTAAATTGACTCAGAACAAATTAACAATGTTGTCTCTTTAGGAAAATAAAGCAATTCATTCTGCCCAACAAATTTAGATTAATTGTCCACACACTGGGTCTTTTTCATATTGATGGTTGCAGTGCCTTACTATTACATCTCCCTAGGAATGCTTTACTATTGCTCACTTGACTCTTTGGGGGGATACTATACAGATTGCCTTGCCTTGCTCTGCCTCGCCTCTCCCTTTTGGGACTCATGGTCCCAGGGAGTACTGCGCATCATCACTTCATTGCGTTATCGGTCTCAGCTGCTGCAGGGAGGAGGAGATAGCATCAGCACTTATAGCGCTCTCGCTCTCGCTGTGGGACATGTGTGGGATGCACCCAGATGAAACCCAAGCCAAGGGCAGGCCCATCCATGCCTGCCAGAGTCCTGAGGAGGCTGGGCTAGGCCCCTTATGTTCCATCTGTGTCAGCCTCACCCTCACTAAGGATTTACGTGGGTGCTTCCTTGTTTCTGTCCACTGTATGGCACCCAGGTGGGGTTAGACTATTTGCACCTTTCAACAGAGTTTCTGTGAGTTTTTGACTTGCCTCCTGTGGCTGTGTATTCCATCCCAGTGTGGAGCATTTGTAGTTTGTAGTTGGTTACTATGGTTAAGCACAATGATGGGGGGCGCTCCTGCCACTTGCCCCTCTGTCTCTATTGATAGCATGCTTGAAAGGGCTGTAGGGATGATTGCCAACAAAATCGAGCTTGCAGAGCGTAGACTTTCATTGGAGCATGGGCTGCTGTCAGTACTTCATTCTCCTGTTGCAGGCGATGAACCCCAGCCTCAAGAGGATAGCATTGCCTCTGGAACTGGTCTCTCACCTGGGCTTGCTTGGCCTAGCAACTGTAAACCTTTAGCAGTTGCAGACAACTCTGATGTGACTGTACCAGTTTTGGGCAATCTTGAAACATTGCATTAGGCCCCAATCCTAGCAGTCAAATGGAAATGACAACCTAGGGAGAATGTGCTGGCCAGTGGAAATAGCCTCCTTCAAATCAAAGTAAGACAAGCTGACAGCACTTTTGGATTCAGCCCTCAATGCAATAATCCACGCAGTCCTCTGTCAGCCAGACTTGCAATATTATATCTCAGGACCCCTTAAAGATGGATGCTCTGTGTGAGAAACTAGGGAGTATTATGGCGGATAAACTTAAACCATTGTTGATGTGCTGGTGCGCTGATGCTTTTGCTGTGTGATTGTTGGCAGAGAGAAGTGGGAGATTGAGGAGCGGGAGCACGAGGAGCTGTCACCGCTACTGCTTCCACTGTACTCCGACGGGGTGCTGTGTGGGGGTGCCCTGAGTTGCAGAACACAAGCGTATCCTGAGCAGACCATGAGCAGGCCTCAAATTGAGGGGCCTGACACCCTCCCCACCCCTTTGGCAGTCAATCTCGGCACAGCACAGCTTAGATAAGGGCCAGAGAAGGGCAGAGATTGGCTGGCTTTGTGGAATCCAGCTGCTGGAAACCAGCAACCAGTGGCCTGAGGGAAGGAAAAGGCCACAGGAAAAAGGCACAGAGAGGAGCTTCACAACTGCTGAGCTGCAGAGGGAGCCACAAGTTGCAAGGTGACGCAGTTGTCCGCAGCACAGAGGAGTTTGGACTGTGGCCGCATTCACCATTCGGTGGCATCCTGCGGCATCCTGTGGAATCCTGTTGTCCCGTGGCCCAGTGGTTTTGTGGCCCTGGTATCGAAGGGAGGAGGCAAGCAGGACATCGAAAGCCAGCATTAGCTGCAGGAAGCCAGGTTCCTCAAGTGTCCAGGACACAACAGGAAGCGTGTGTGCTGCAGGTGTTGCTAGTGGTAGTGCTGGAGTTGACCAGTCCGGACTTCAGGGATCCAGGAGCTTTAATGGAAAATACAGCAAGAAAAGCAAACAAAACAAGTAAGCACTAACTCCTATTCTAACCCGTATCACTGACCTAACTGAGTATTGCATGGAGGTACAAGTTAGCAGGAAGTAACAGAAGGATACCATGCACCACAAGCTACAAGATAGCAATTAGGTACCTGGTGCTTTAGGCTTGAGGGTGCGAGATCTTCCAAGGAAATAGGCTACAGCCCACCCTATTTGCATATAAGCGGTCGGTAATAGACCAGTGCGGCTTGTGCCTAAAGGGAAGCTGCCTCAGCGTCCCAAGAACTGGCAGAAGTACTGGTACAAGCAGGCCGGTACTGGTTGATCAATCCTGATACCAACAGTAAGAGAAGTAAGGATGACAGCAGTAAAGAGGCAAAGGCAGTGCTCCACTGGGCCAACGGGAAGAGTCCCGGTTGAGCGCCAGGGTGAACCTACCAGGAGGAAATCCCCTTATAATCACCAGTCTGTAAGAAAACCACTAAAACCATTAATAAATTAGTTGGCTATGATAAGAAAGAGGGATACAAAATCATGGTCTTTTTGATAACTAAGATGACAGCTAATCTCTTTGAGGCTCTTAATGGTACTTTATCTTCCTCCCACAGACGTATACAGACATTGAGAAAACTCCTGCAGCTGCTGTGAAGTCCCTCCAGGACAAGGACAGCCCACGAGTTGACCCAGAGCTGAGTAGCTCACTGAATCCACACCTCAGTAAGCCAAGTATGGTGATCATGGCAGAAGTGCACAATTACAATCTCTTTCTGCACTTTAAATCTCAGTCACTGGAATAATTGGAGTCATAACTCCCACTTACAAACCTCACAAGCACTGAAGAGGTCAACAGACAGCAATTGTATAATGATGCAGGACCCACTCTTAATTGACCTTTCAGATACTTGTTCAGATGCTTTCATATCTAAGCAGGTTGCCTGTGAGGGACTGACAACCTTGGGTCAGCAATTGAAGACCTATACCATGCAAGGAGAAGAGGGGAGTTTGGAATCCCTAAAAGACATTTTGACCCAGCACACTGCCTGCAAAAGTAGCTCACCGGTGAAGATACAATCCCCCTTCATCACAAGGAGTCCAAGAAACTCAGATAAGCATGATATCGCAACGGTCACTGCATTGGTCTACCCAGAGGTAACTAACATTAACATTGCATTTATCAACCATGGATGCAATGTCTTTGGCTGTTAACTATCAAGCCAATAAACAGGAAACTCAGGCAGATCTAATCAATATCTTGGCAGCGCACATAGTGAGTATTGATAAGAAGCTCCAAACATTAAACGACTTGATAAGAGGGGCCCAAAACCATACTTATACTCAGCAAGTGTCATGTCAATGTGCCTCCATAGGTGATAACTCAAAAAAAGCTACAGACATTTTATACAACATCTTGACTGAAGTAAGGGCCCAGGCCCTTTGAACCCAGGACAGACCCTATAGCCGGGAAGAAATGGTGCATGAAAATTCAGCAGCCAAGAAAGAGGTTGACTGTGAAGTGGTCCAAACTCAAGAAAGCAATAACTCAGAGTCTATTTATTTCCCCCACAGGAGAAGAGCTTCAGCATCCGAGGAACAAGTCCCGCCAGGGGGTCTGTAGGAGTCTGTAGGAGAAGTTTCTAATGAGCCCACAGTGAACAAGTCCTCATTTACCACACTCACTAAAAAGGAAAAGATACGACAGAGGAAAGCACAAAGGTGGTTAAGGTGGGCCAGCAAAAAGCATATGGAAGTCATTTGCTAAAACCTTTGGCATGAAGGGCAAAGACTTAGAGGGGATAGTCAGGGAGATAAGGTAGAAGGCAGCACCAATGTAGCACAGCAGATGGAAACACAGCACGATAGCCAGGATAACTCCAAGCTAGCAGCTTATGCATGTGGAAGTCAAATAAAACAACAAAACCAGTCACTCAATGAAAAAAGTCAAATAGCTAATGGCTGTTGGGAAGGAAGCACTGTACAGTGGGAGGGTGTAGTAAGCAAACCCTTGGAGGAGGAACCTTACAAATGCCAAAGTACAGACCAAGGGACTCAATGGGACAATGCAGGGTTGGAAGCAAATAAATATTGGGAAAACAACCAAAATCTTGCAGTAACTCACAAATGCCCAAAATCACAATATCACCTTGAGAAAAACAACATGCTGACCATTGGTAAGGATCAACACCAAAGGTTATTTAAAATCTCTTTCAATAATAAGACCGACAGGATGCCAGATATTCCAAGTGGATTTGGACGATAACAAACTTCTTCTAATCATTTCCTATAATTCGAAGGGACCTTTTGACATTTTCAATAGAGGAACAATCATCAAACGTATAAAAGAAATTCAGTCCCTGGCCCATATCACTATGACAGAGCTTCGATCAGTGGAGTTTATCCCCCATCCGAATAACAGGGATAGGGAGGCTAAATTAACTTGCTGGGCTTCTCCAGCCATTGTTGATCAAATCCTCAAACAGCAAGACACCTTTAGTTCATGGGGTATTGTGTTACAAAGACTTGAACCTATTTGATACCCCAGCCCCTTGCTCCTGGGAAACGAGAAGGAGGGCTCAGTGTTAAAAAGAGAGGTTCAAGTTAAAATCACCCCAAGTAGTTGAGAAAATCTAACTATAGAAAAGTGCTAAAATATTCTCCATCAAGGCATGAGCCAACAAGTAAGAACAAATTGTCATGGCACTCGTGTATTGATACTCAGTGTTTAGGTAAATGCTTCCTGGTCCAAATTACATATCTGGTACCAAAGTATTTTGATAAATTTTGCTGATGTACAGGAACTCCTGAGTAAATATAACTCAATTTATTCTTTCAGAAGAGCAGATCATTGTAGAAAACAAAAATGTTAATTGAATCAGAATTTCATGAATCATCAAAAGCCAAACGCCAACACGTGTTTCGTCCAGTAAGATAATAATCTTAAAGACTTCCTCAGGGCTGAAATAAATAAAACAATAACTATAGCTATAGTATACGCAATCTATATTATGTTTGTTTAACAGAAAAAATAGTATTACTTAACAATAGACGATCTAAGCCCTTCAGCCCGTGACAGTTGTATGATCAAATAAGTACATAGTTGATCATTTGAAGGTGGGAAAAGTGAATAATTAAAAAATATATTATAATAGTAACAACAGAAAAGGAGGTTACCAAAACCATCCAGATGGAAGATGCTACATTTATTGATCTTCTAGTCGGAGTGTTATGAGAACATAAGTGCGCAAGTCCAGCAGAAGCTAATTGGCCCATATAATCTATAATACGACGAGACCACTGTGAGTTAGAAAAGAAAAAGTGCAAAAACATCCGGTAGTAAAATTCCCAAAGCCACCATTAATGTGAGACAAAAAGCCCAGAGATCCTAGCCCCAGACTTTGTCTGAAATACGACGAAAATTACGCCGTTGTAAATCAGAAAAAGATAAAAAAGTGTAAATCCATCAAATAATACCACTCCAAATCACAATAATGGAGTAAGAAGACACCAATAGTTAGTAATCCTGGATTAATATAGTATAATATATCCATAAGCCTACCTTACTCGAATGTCAACATAACTGGAAAAATCTATCCTTGTATTGTAGTGAGTATCTAAAATAGTGATGATAAAAGACACCCCTAAAGTAATCAATACCTTCAAAAGGATAAACTAAATCCACCCAAGTAAGTGGTCCAATAACATAGACATTTTTTTTTTAAGACTAACCTCGTTATATCCATATTACATGTCATAAGGTATGAAGAGGTGATGTGCAGGTATTTCTAAATGGAATACAAACATAGATGTTGTCAGGGATAAGATAAAAACAACATCATGTATCAGAAGTGAACATTAAAACCCCTCAATTGGAAATCTCTATCTTAAAGTTGTCAAACGGAGTCGTATTGTAAGTTAAGTAACTCACCTACCACATAGAAAATTCGTTGAATGCAGGCCGTGTTCAAATCATAGCACGGAGCTGCCGAGTATCAACCGGTATATTTGTAATGCCGAAACAGCTAACGGCCGCCATATTTAACACGTCGTCCCGACGCATTGAAGGAGAAATGGAAAATGGACCGAGTCCGCTCTCGCGGGCGCCATCTTAGATTGGTTGGATTGTGCTCGTAACCAACCCAGCGATCAAAACGGGTGAGATTAGGCTACCGGAAGCATAAAAGGAAGGTAGCTTTCTACACTGAAACACATCCCACGCTATGGTGGGGTAAGCATATCTAAGCCCAGCATCAAAAAGGTATTAGAGTTGAGAAATATTTAAAATTGTGAAAGGTGTAGATATATGAGTCAAACGGTGAAAAGATAGTTACACCGAAATTTGGACATCAACAAATAATTATAAGAGAAAATAACGTATAGAGTTACTGTAACAAGTTGAGGCCATTAGCTAAAATAGGACATGGTACACATATGTGCAGCACAACAGTCCGAATAGTATGCACATAAAGTAGATAACACAAGGAAAGAAGAAATTTGTTGGCAATGGGTTCAAAAGTTCAAATAGATTATGAGGATTGAGATAGGAGCAGATATACATGGTATAAACAAGAAGAGACAGAGTCTCATGTATACATAGATAATTCTTGAGTACCTATTCAATGCATGTATTAGAATTAGTATTGGTATCATAGCCTAGAGATGAATATGAACTATGAACATGACGTGAAAATCAACATTTCCTTAATATCGACATAGACAAGTATATCCTCATTGGTTAACAGTCTTGTACAGATGGTGATACACAGACATTCCGTTCCTCCATAGGTGTTCTATTTGTCACCCAGAACATATTCCATCTCGAAATTAATATTGAGACCCTCCTCCACAGCTCTATACATAGATAATTCTTGAGTACCTATTCATTGTATGTATTAGAATTAGTATTGGTATCATAGCCTAGAGATGTATATGAACTATGAACATGACGTGAAAATCAACATTTCCTTAATATCGACATAGACAAGTATATCCACATTGGTTGACATTCTTGTACAGATGGTAATACACAAACACTCAGTTCCTCCATAGGTGTTCTATTTGTCACCCAGAAAATATTCCATCTCGAAATTAGTATTGAGACCCTCCTCCACAGCTCTAAGTTTCAAAATCCAACAGCATTCTTTTTTCCTGAGGGTTAACTCTCTGTTGCCCCCTCTGGGGTCTCTACCTAATTGGTCAAATCCGAAAAATTCGAAATTCGAGGTGCGCTCTTGTTTCGGACATTGTCTCATGTGGCTCACTATGGGGTATCTAATATCCCCCTGTCTTAGTGCTCTAAAATGTTCACTGGCCCTCACCTTTAGTGGCCTAATAGTACTGCCCACATAGTATAGGCCGCATTTACAAGTGATCATATAGATAACATAATTACTCTCACATGTAATGTTTTGGTTAATGTTGAAATGTGCTCCAGTGGAACTCTTAAAAGTGGAGATTCCCGACTTGGCCCATCTGCACATACCACAGTGTCCACATTTGAAAAAACCTTTGCTACGGCTAGTAAGCCGGTTCTCCTGGATCAGTTTAGTGCGATAACAGGGGCATAGCATGTTTTTGAGGGTTAAGCCCCTTCTAAAGGTAAGTATTGGGGTGTCTGGGATAAATTTTTTGAAAGTAAAGTCTGACGTTAGTACATGCCAGTGTCTCTTCATACATTCCTGCAACAAAATAGCTGTTTTGATGTAATTAGTTATACAGCGAATACCGCTGTCTTTTGGCCTAGATTTCTGACTGAGTGTGTCTGATCTTTTCACGTGCATGATCCTTTTGCGTGCTTTGTTAATAACATGAGAGGGATACCCCCGTGAACTGAATCTACTACTCATGTCCTCAATACATTTCACAAAATCATCTTGTAGACTGCAGTTTCTCCTAGCTCGCACCATTTCCCCATATGGTATAGAATCAATTTGATGTTTAGGATGAGCACTCGGTGCATGCAGTATAGAATTGCACGAAGTACTTTTCCTATATAGGCGACTCTCTATTTTATTATCCTGAATGAAAAGCTCCACATCAAGAAAGGCAATGTTAGTGGTACTGTACTCAGAGGTAAACTTGATGTTGAAGTTATTATCATTCAAATAAGCAATGAATTCATCCAGTTTTTGTAAGTCACCCGTCCAAATCATTAGGCAGTCATCTATATAACGGCCCCAGAAGAGTATGTCTGAAACCCATCTGCCACCATCATTGCTCCAAATCTTGTTTTGCTCAAAGTAACCCATAAAGAGGTTGGCATAGGATGGCGAGAACTTAGACCCCATTGCCACGCCCAGTTTTTGATGGTACCATTCAGTCTTAAATAGGAAAACATTGTTATTTAGAATCAGGTCTACCATTTCTAGTACCATGCTAGTGTGATCATATAGGTTCGCTTGTTTCCTATGGAGAAAGGACCGCAAAGCGTCTTTTCCCTGTTCATGATTAATACTGGTATATAAGGAAGTAACATCTAATGTTACTAGGATCATCCCCGGTTCCCAGGTAATATCAGTTAATATACTCAGTATCTGTTTGGTGTCTTTTATATACGAAGGTAAATTTCCCACAAAGGGCTGTAGGAATATGTCTACAAACTCCGAAAGTCTCTCTGTAGGGCCATCAATGCCTGAGACAATTGGTCTGCCTGGTGGAGTTGTGGGGTTTTTGAGTATTTTTGGTAGTACATAGATACATGGATTCCTAGGCCTCCAAATGCGTAGATACATATATTCATCTTCTTTAAGGAGTGAACGGTCTAAGCATTCTTGTAAAAACCTGTTGATCTTATTAGCAAGTGCAGGAATGGGATCTACAGGGACCTTTTCGTAACAGGTGACATCTCCAAGCTATCTGTACATTTCACGATCATAGTCTGTCGCATTCATAATTACAATATTGCCGCCCTTGTCCGCCTCCCTAACGACAATATCCGTCCTTGAGCGTAGTTCCCTTAGAATAGTCTTTTCCTCATGACTTAGATTCTGATGCCACATGTGTTGTTGTGTATTTTTGGTTAATTCTAATCTGTTAAAGTCGCGCCAGACTAATTTGAAAAAAGTGTCTATGCAGTTACCACCCATCAGAGTTGGTGTCCACTTTGATTTAGTCTTCAAACCACTATAGAATGTATCTGCTGGAATGTCAAGATCCTGTAGGATATGTGAGATAGTGGTAGGATCTTGCTCATAGTCCGTAATGGACAGTAAGGTGACCATGTCATGAATATCTTTGATGGACAATGATTGACTATCATTGTGTCTATCTGAGAGGATGCTATCATCTCTATTCTCAGTGCTATTGGCAAAATATTTCTTGAGTTTTAAGCGTCTAATGAACTTAAAAAAGTCAATTTTGGTTTTCTGGAAGTCCCCAAAATCTCCAGGACAGAACCCAAGTCCTCTACCGAGTAAGGTCAAGTCATGTGTAGTGAGATCCAAATCCGAAAGATTAATCACATTAATGGAACTATTATTAGGTAAATCTATTTTTCTTTGTTCCATGATCTGGTTACCATTCCTTTCTTTACTTCTGTGTTTACCTCCCCTCCTACTATGTCTTGTTTTCCTGGGTCTATTTTGCGTCGACTTGTCTCCCATTGCCCTTGTCTTATTCTTTGGACTTCTGCCAAAAAACAAGGGGCACCTTGCTGTAATGTGACGTCTTGTCTAGAGATGTTTGAGACCGCACTCATATCACTGTTACTAGTGGAAACACTGGTTAGTGAGGACGAGGAGCCCATATCCTGACTCTGTGTATGCTCCACCCTTTTGATCAGATGGTCATATTTACGTGAGAATGTGAAAATTCTGCTGTTTTTATAGTCTAATTCGTCACATCTGAGCTTGCGTGTTTTTCTTTGTGCGACGTCATTTTGATACTGCTCCATGATCTCATTTAGAATTTTATAATTCTTTGCAGTTGGTTCCTCTAAATTCATGTCTTTAATTTATGTTTCTAGTACAGATATTTGTGTCACTAGGCGATTCACTTTTCTCTCTGAGTTCTCTATTAGTAAACCCATTAGTCTAAAAGAGCTAGAAATTAATTCTTGCTCCCAATTGTCCAATAGATCTGGATCTAAATCATCAAAGGTAGGAAAGATGTGTGATCTTAGATCCCTAGGTATTCTTTTGAGTTTTAAGTACTGTTCAAAGTGGCTCCATCCCACCATTTGGAAACCTCCTGTTTCTTCAGTTTCTCCAGTCGAATAAATTTGTCACGTAGACCCATTTTAGTATGCTGTGTGCCAGTTATCAGAGATTTTGGTACAGATCCTGTCCGTTCTAAATTGCCAACTAAATCTGCTGCTAATTTCTCCCGGTCCATGTTATACAACCAAATTGGAATATACAAGAAGAAGACAAGATGTATCTTGAGAAATATAGAGTCTGGAGCAGCCCTCCTATAAACCATACATTATATGCAAAAAATAGGAAGAAATACATAGGAAACAACGCTCACAGAAAATCCCCACATTTTTAGACAAAAAACAATGTAGGCACGGTGCTCATGGCAGGAGGAACCTCCCACCTCCTCCAGTGTTTCCTAGGAAACTAATAACAGTAAGAACAAATTGTCATGGCACTCGTGTATTGATACTCAGTGTTTAGGTAAATGCTTCCTGGTCCAAATTACATATCTGGTACCAAAGTATTTTGATAAGTTTTGCTGATGTACAGGAACTCCTGAGTAAATATAACTCAATTTATTCTTTCAGAAGAGCAGATCATTGTAGAAAACAAAAATGTTCATTGAATCAGAATTTCATGAATCAACAAGTATATATTGGCAGGCCTCCGATCTGGTCTTCTGCCCGCCATATTACGGGTACTGCTGGATTTCGGCCACACTTGGGGCGGAAATCCAACAGTAGTCGTGCTGGCGGGCGGAGGTGCATGGGCGGTTCCACCACTGCCCCCCCACCAGAAGGATACTGCCCGCCATATTATGTGCAATAATACGGCGTGGTGGTGCCCTGATGGCGGGGCTCTGACGGAGGTGGAAGCTCCCCTTCCCATTCCCTGCTGGATGACCTTCTCCCCGGACCAGGTAAGTAGATCGTACGACAGGGGAAGGGGTGGGAGGGTGGGGCATGTTTGTCTGTGTGTGTGTGTATGCATGTTTGTATGGGTGTATGTGTATGTAGTTAAATGTGTGTATGAGTGCTGAGGTGAATGCGAATATGGATATGTGTGAGTGAATGAGTGTATGTAAGTGTAGGTGAATGAGTGTATGCGTGGTACATGTGGGTGTCTTTGTGCATGTATACAGGGAGGGGGGTGATGTAGCTGGAAGGGGGGTGGAAGAGATGGGTGCTGTACCTGGAGGTAGACTCTGTACCTGTCGGAGGGGGTGGACGGGTATTGTGCTTGCTGGGAGGGGGAATCATCTACCAGTGACAGGAAAGAAATTCCCTGTCACCTGTAGCCTTTCTGCCAGGATTTTTGTGGCTCTTAATACCGCCAGCCGTCTTCTGGGGACCCCTGGGTCTGAGGTGCTCATCTCTGGCCCGGCAGGATTAACCACCCTGACAGTATGAGTGGTGATGTGGCAGGTTGGCAGATGCCAACCCGCCACACTCATAATGTGGCGGTCTTCACCGCCAGCCTGTTGGCAGTGAAACCGCTACTGTGGCCCTGGCGGTCATAATGAGGGCCAGAGTGTCAATCTTCAAATGATCATAAAAGCAAGTGCACCTGATGGAAAATCTGAATAGCAAACAGCAGCTGATGACAGTATTTCTATATTCTCCTGGAACTCCCATGGTCTGAAACATATGACAACAGATGTGGAGGCATTGTCGATCTTTCAGCAGTTTGACATTATTATATTCCAGGAAACCTGGTGTATGGAACCAATTCAAATATCAGGCTATGTCGGGAAGTACGTCTCTGCAATAAAGTCTCAACATTTTGGACATTAAATGTTTTGTTCAACCAAAGTTAATTGTGTTTTGAAACATATTGACCTTAGAATCGACTCGCTGCTGTCAATGAAGTTAGAACCTCAACCTCGATCTGTTGCTAACACAATATTGCTGTTAATTGATGTACACATCCACCTGAACATGGATCAAAATAGGGAAAACATGGAAATACTTATAAGTATTCCAAAAATGTTGTACAGGCAGTACAAGGAGTCCATCTTCATTGAGTCTGGTGACTTCAACACTGACTTGAGTAAAGGTTTCACAAAAATGGAACTAAAATACCTCGAAATATATCTGAATAAAAGGTTAAAAAATCTAGGCTTTTGTCGCTTGATGACCCACTCAGGGGCAGACGCCATTTCGCCTGTAACTTTCTCTAGTGGACCAAAAAAATCAACAATAGGTTTCACATTAATAAGTGAAGCAGCACTGCCATTAGTCTCCGCTGATAACATTGATGTACGCCCAGATAGCGATCACTTTCCACAATCTATTAAGATACAGCTTGAATGGATCGGTTACCATCTGCAAATATTAGAATTGTAGCCCCGAAGACTAATAACATAAAAAAGTTAAAATGGCAGGGGCCGGGAATTGAGAAAGTTATGGAAGAAGTATACTTCTGTGCAGGGTCAGTCGAAGAGCTTAAGAAATAATTTGGAAAGCAGGAAAAAGCAGAATTGAGCTCTTGAGAAAGGGTGAAAGCATGGAAGCAACTGTGTGACTCATTATTGAATACATTTCCCATTTAAAAAAAATCTCTCAATTACAGCATTTGAGGCAAACAATAAAGTTAAGGGTGGTATTGAAGGGTAACCATGGTACAACAGAATGCTGCATTAACTAAAAAAACATGTCTCACGAAAAATAAAAAAAGGGGCTAAAGATACACAACGAGGTATGAACCCTGAAAAATCAAGACTCTTAAACTAAGATTACGATACAAGATAGACTGCTGGGCTGAAACACAGCCATATTATGAAGACCTGTGGTCCAACCTACTGGTGTACAATAAGCAGAAGAATAATACAACGTTTTGGCAATTGGTGAATGGGTTACTCCAGGGAAAAAATTGACATTCAAATGCAGGTATAGATGCTGCTACTTGTCAAGCTGTTGTTTTAGCAATGTATCAGACCCCAGATGAAAAGATGAAGGGTAAGGACTTTCTAGCTGTAAATCACAGTACTTCAAGTTTAGCCAACTTTGGCATTAGAGTGAAGCTGAAAACAGACGCCTCCCTGCCCAAGCTTGATCAAGACCATGTTCTCATGGATATTGAACAGCTGATAGGCATTATAAAGAAGTTAACATTGGAAGGAGCCGTTGGACAGAGTGGAATTTCAAATGCCCTTTTTTAGAGGAGAGTCAACATATTGGGCTTACTATTTGGCACTTCTTTTTAAAGATCTTCACGGTATAAAACAGCCAGCAGATGCAAGGAAAGGCAATATCTTTCATCCAATTTATAAGATGGGTGATCCCGCTTCTTCAATAAACTGTAGGCTAATGGCCTTGACTGATGTCGAAGCAAAGCTTTTTCATCTTGTCTGTTTCAACAACTATTGGTTTGGATACATGAGAAACAGCTTATACCACAAAGTCAGACAGGCTTTAGAGTAGGCATGGAGACTTCAACCAATTGGGCAGCACTGGCTCTGCTTGGTACAAAAGCCAGACTGAAGAAAAATCATTTATATGCATGTTTTATTGAACTTAAGTCTGCCTTTGATCGTTTTGCAAGAACCCTCCTATGAGGAAAATTGAAAGGTTGGGATGTTCCCAGCAGCTTATTGAGTGCAATGATGGAATTATCCTCGGGCACTTAGACACATGTCAATATTGGAGAAGGTGGACAAGTCACTAATAGAATGCAAACTGGAAATGGTCTAACGCAAGGAAGTGTCCTAGCCCCTAAGCTGTTTAACCTAAATCTTGCCGACTTGCCCAATGCTCTTGACCCTGTAAATAGTCATCCGCCCATTCTGGCCCTGGAAGCAATAGATTGGTTTACCTCCCTGAATTGATTAATTAATTGGGTATATGGTCAAGCAAGGTCTGGAATTGAATTTGAACAAAACTAAAGTAATCTGATTGGTGGACCCAAGATGTAAGACATTTGCATGGTTTATTAACAGAACTCAGGTGGAGGTTGTTCCTTCATATAATTACTTGGGCTTCATAGTGGATCAACATCTGACCTTTAAATCTCAACTTGCTGCTGCTCATGCAAAAATACAATCCTTGATCAATGGATTCAAGATACTAAAACAAAAACTGAGTTGCCCTTCATATAATCATCTGCTCTCTGTTATGTCAGCACGGCTAATGCCAACAGTCACATATGGGGCCAAGATAATTCTGGCCAGAAAACAGTCTCTTTTAACCAAATTCAAACACAGGTCGACGAAACAGTGTTCCAGATTCCAAATTCAGTGTCACCAGCTCAGGTACGCTTCGAATTTGGACTGAAAAAATCTAAATATCAGAGTAAAAGTGCATATATAAAATTCTGTTGGAGACTTCGAGCAGCAGAGATTCGTACCATCAGCAATCTATGCTGGATTGAAATTGAGAAGCCACAGTGCTGTAATATCAAAGGCTCCTGGGGTCATTACCTAAGTAATATTATAAAGGAACTAGGGGCCATATTTATACTTTTTGACGCCAAGCTGCGCCGTTGCAGTTTTGCGCCAAAAAAATTACCGCCGGCTAACGCCATTTCGATGCGCCATGCGGTTGTCAAATTTATACTTTGACGCACGGCGGCCCAACCAACAGGTGGGAGTCATTATTTCGTGACACACACAGCGGCATCAAGTCGTAAAGGAAACCAACGTTAACGCGACGCAAATGACTGTGGGTCGATTTACGACAGCGCAACCCGGAAAGCGCCGTTTTTTTTGATGCAATAGCGTCAAATTCACCCACGAACACTGCCAAAATGGGAGCCAAAATGGATCCCAGATGCCACAACAGACCCCAGGAAGATGACAGCAGACCAGGAACCAGCCACGATGATCCATACAGGAACCAGGAAATTTATAGAAAAAAAAGAAAGTGTCGCTTCAGTGCAGAGGAGCAGGAAATCCTGGTTAAGGAGGTGACGGAACACCAGCACCAACTGTTCATCACCTCTAAGTTGCCAATCAGCAGGAGAGATGCCATATGGCAAAAAATTGTGGACAAGATCAACATTGTGGCTGAAGAACGCAGAACGGTCACCGAGTGTAAGAAGCGCTGGCATGACTGCAAACGTAGGACAAAGGAAAAAATGGGCAGGAACAGGAAGGCAGCACTGCAGACTGGAGATGGGAGTCCAGCACACCAGGAGGCCCTGGACCACATGGAGGAGATGGTCGCAGCCGTCATCCCTGAGGAGATCATCACAGGGATTCAAGGACAGGACAGTGCAGACTACCACGAGACAACGCACATGAAGGGTAAGTCACATGGGGAATTATAATGCAATAATGATAACTGCAACCGGGGGGGGGGGGAATACCTACTACACAATGCATGTAAGTCATCATATATATGAAGTGGAATGGGTAAAGGGGCACGGCAGGGGGGCATGGCCAGCACAGGCAGAAGCTGGGGCACGACAAAATACAGCACCAACAACAGTCCCATGGGGCCATCCTGTCATGACAACAATGGAGCTAAGGGAAAGCAGCGACAGGTGGAAAGGCCACTACGTCAAACTTACATCCAGGCACTCGTCAGTCAAAATGTATCCTACATCAACTAGGTCCCTATCAGTAATCCAGTAGCCAAAACAACAACTGCAATGTAACTGCGACAACAGTTGACAATAACACCTCTGATCTCTGTGCAGCTATAGTAGCAAATGGCAGGAACCTCCCCATTAAACATAGCTACCTAAATTAGGGGGTGAGGATGACATCTGCAACTATTTCTAGAAATAAGACAAAGGCACCAGTACACTCAAATGCCAATGCCCATAGTAGACACATACATCAGCCAAAGTAAACAGCAATAGGAGCCACACAGCACTAAGGACACACACATGCTGCATACGTCAGGGTCCCTCACGTGCCTGGCTAACAAGTCAACATCACTAATGTCATACTGCTCAGACAACAACATTGAGGAGGGGACACATGCAACTGGTCACTGAAACACACCTGCACAGTCTGAGAACCAAATAGGACATTGATACGATAAACAGGGCAATCCAATTAAACACACATTACCCAACATCATCTAGAAACATCAACAATGTTTACATCCATATCACATCCTAACATTGCCATGCATAGGATATGCCACCTAACAATAACATTTAGGTCAATGTGAATAAAATGTTTTTGGGGCAGGTCCTGAGAGGCAAGTGTGCTGCCAGGGCAATCACAACACCCACAGCCAGTGAAAGTGTAGTGTGGTAAGTTTAACATATCCTTTGCGCATTAGCTTCAGGCTTTAGGCCTTTGTGCACTTTGCCCTGAATGTATTTTATTCATTTGCTGACAGCTTAGAGCCTCTGTGCACTTTGCACTAAATGCTTTTTATTAGGCTTCGTACTGTTATTTTTCAAATAGCCAGTTCTACGGTGTTGTTTTTTATTCATTTCACACTGTTTTGCCTATTTCAGCACTGGAGTTCTCATAACATATTCACTCTGTGCTTCAGTCAAGGATACAGTCTGGTACATTGCCAATAGACGTGGTAGGAGTTTAGATTTGGCATTCCTGCGTAGGGACATTTTGTGATCACGATGACATGTTATTGATAAAATCACTTCCTTGTCCCAATACACGCAAGAGGGAGTTTCCGAACAGAGAACCACAACTAGACGCTGCCTGCCTTGTTGCAGATGCTGAACCAGATCACAGGCCTTTGCTCAGGTATGAGGGCTGATGTCTCCCCAGGGATTCGGAAAGGCAAGCTAGAAGCTTAACATGCTGTGCTCTAAATAGAACAAGCAGAGGGAGAGTAGAAACTGTTAGGCACCATGATAGCTTTGTTCTAATGTTTTACTCTCCTGGTGACTATTTCAATTCTACCAAAATTCAGTTGTTTTATGAAATCATCATATAAAACAAATACTGTCTTTGTCATTTGTATATGAGATCATACTGGAAATGAGTGAGTTGGTTTGGATCTGAGTGACCACGACTTCCCTGAGAAGTTCCAAAGATGTCATGCGCTCGGCTGCCTAATCATTTATTTGCCGTGGGAGACATGAGGTACTGCTAGTTAGCCAGAGCAAAAAAAAAGAATTAGGGTGACAGAGTTCTTTACAAGTGGGTCAGTCCCCCACACCCTTAGCTATCCTGCTGCCTAGAAATCCAGTAGTCTCATTTAGGATAATAAGAGCCCACGCGACAAAATGTCTCTCCATACGAATAGATATACACGGAGGGTCGAGTAGGACAAAAAGATGGCTATTCCCTAATTGGTACAAAGCAACACCTAGAGGCGATTAGGCAGACAAGTCTGATAACTCTATATCATACATGTGACACACAGGTGGGCCATAGGCCTATAACAATGCCCATATGAAGGACAGCAGATACCAATACCAAACCAGAGCACAAAGTAAAGTCATCAAAAGGCTTGCATGTTACGGCAAAATTGTCACAACACAGACACACTAATTGTACCCTGTTTTATTGCAGAGAAACATGGATCCTACTGATATGCCTGTCCCTGATTTCCCTGATGACATGGATGACGAGCCCATAAACATTTCCCAGGAGACCATCCAAAAGGTCCTTGAAACCCTCCAGACCCCACCTTCAGTCACAAGGAGGAGCACAGAACAAGCAGCCATCACAGAAGACCCACCCACCACCCCAATTGTAAGACCTGCCAGCTCCAACACAGCTGAGGACTCTGACGACACTGGCACCAGCTTTGAAAGAACCGTAGTTAGTGTACAGCGGGAGCTGGCCAAGGAGGTGTGGGTGGGGATGCAAAACATGGCAGCCAGCCTTGAGGGGGTGCGTTCGTGCATGACATCATTTGCAGATCAGGCAGCTGCAATGCAAGCCCTAACATCTCTCTTGCAGGAACTTGCGAAAACACAGAAAGAAATCAGCACAGCTGTAATCCAGTTGACACAACACCTACAACTGCAATCCAGTCAACGTGTGCACAAATGCAACATTGAACCCCTCAGGGCCGACCTGGCTGCCTACCATCGTGATGTGGCTGCTATTCTCAAAAACCAGCAGGCCCTCCTTGCAGCAGTACTGCCCTTAAGAACTTCACAGGGAGCAGCCCCCGGGATGTCTGACTCCACGTCTTCTAACACTGAGGTGTGTGTTGCCCCTTCACAACCAACAACAACAAGGACAAACCAGGCAACACACACATCAGAAGAAGAAGACATGGAACAGATCACATTCTCACGGAAGAGTACCCGGAAGCACTAGTCCCTGCACCATGGCCTACTTTGACCAAGGTCCTACGTTTTGTCAAATGCCAGTCTCACTACAACTACACTCAATGACTGTTCTTCTATCCACTGTATGACTTGTCACCATTGCCAGTGAATGTCTCTCTCCTACTATTTGCCAAATCCTGTCCCTCTGCACTGTCTGTGACATCACCCCAGCATGTCAGGAGCATCATCCACACCTCTTCTGTAGGATCACCATGTAAGAATGCACCAGAACGGACTCAGCAAACATGGACAATGGACATTTTGCACTACAGCACCTATCAATAAATAGCACTTGCACACCTAATATGTCTCTGTGTTATTTGACACATCAACTGTGCAGTAGATAACTCTGCCTGTGTGGCAACCATGTAGCTTGTCAATACAACTGTCCTGACATCATGTACTCTGATACATCTGTGCAATGGCCAGGATTGCATCATAGCCTTACCATCCTGAGGAGAATAACTGATGGAGGGACAAACCACACACAATCATGCTGTGTTGGACAGAATAATGCTCCATCTATAGCAATTCTAGTCAACTAATGGTGGCTGATAAATGTAGGCACCATGCAATACTAAAACATGAAATTATGCAGCAAAATCTAAGCAAACAAAAAAAGAAAACACTGCATCAATCACCCTTTCTGAGTATACTTCCATGAAGGAAAGTCATGCTGAATTATTACACACATGATCTAGGTCAGCAATGAAGGCAACAAGACAAGAGTGTTAACAACACCTCATCTACAAAGATCTCCCTGAACATCACACTGCAGTCCGACCTATTAAATTACCCACAATAACAAGTCTGGAAGCACACTTTGTGATGTAGAATACCTACTCATTAACATAAATCCTTGGTGATCGATGTAAACTACCAATGGTGGGTCTCCCAAATGGTGGATACTTACCAAGTTAGCACACGGGTAGCTGGCATGTTAAACCTCCATTTTCTGTGGTGGGTAGCATAGGACACTAATGTCATAGAAAAACATTCACCTACACTGATGTCAAGGCCATGATAAAGTAGCACTTAACGCATCATGCAAAGGGTTAACTATATGTTTATTCCTATTTATTCACACAAGAGGCAACTAAGGGAAAAGTCATACCTACACTAATCTAACCTGACTACTACTAACCCACAACTGTCCCGAACTAACCTAAGCTAAACTTACTCTGCACATATAACGAAACGATCTAAACATCAACCCCCCACCCACCATTATGAGACAGGACACATGCAGGACAACACAAACTAACCTACACACATACTATACTATCCTAAACAATCATATATTTTTTTGGTGATTTTTTATATATATATATATCTATATATATATTTTTTTTTACAAACATGAATCCCAACATTGACAAAAAAAAAAAGAAAAATAGAAAGAATAAGGACCCCCCACCCTCCTCCCTAACACTAACTAAGCTAACAACCTACACTAACCTAACACTAATCCCCAAAACCCAACTATCAGTACAAAATAGGAAAGAGGAGAGAGGGGAGGGGTAAAAGTAAAACATGGCAAAAGTCCTAGAGGTTGGCCCTCCGTAGGGTCCGCCTGATGGACCGAACCCTTTTCTTAATATATGCCACATCCTGGCTTAGCTTGTCCACCTTTGAAAAAACTTTGTCCAATTTACGGCTTAATGCCAGGAATGCGGCTGGGTCTACAGGAGGGGCTGCTGCAGTCTGTGTGCTGGCCGAGGTGGACGGTGTGGCAGTAGTTGTATGCCCACTGGACTGTCCTGGGTGTTGAAAATGGCTGGGTCCAGGTCTTGCTGATGTGGCAGGGTCAACTGTCCCCGCCGTTGCTGGGGCCACTTGGGGAGACCTGGTGGATGTGGTGGTGGTGGCTGTTGAGGGCAATGTAGGGCCACCCTGTGGTGAGGCCCACCATGCCCCGGAGGCCCGATCTGCTTGGTATTTGCGGGCCATCCTCCTGTACCCCGACTGCACCTGCAGGATGTGCCGGTATCGCATGGCATGCCTTTCAAACTGGTGTCTCTCTGCGGCACTCATGTTTGCAGCTGTGAAGAGAAATGGCAACTATTTACTTTAGGAAATGCATTGGGTGGAATTGCACAATGGGTCATTTGCACATTACTTGTACTGTATTTGTTACAGCAATTGTCACAACATAGTTCATTGAAAGTCTCAGAGGAAGTACATGTGAAGCCTGCATACAAAAGGCCATCTCACACCTAGCATATCCATGTCTCTACATGATGGGTGAAATCAGCCTAAACTTCTCATCCAAATAATGGCTAATGCAGCTGACATTATGGCTGAACCTCTTCCGCATACTGACTTCACTAAATATGTCACTCTATGTGATAACTATCACAACCCTCACTCAATGCCATTTGTAAATTGTTGTTTGCAAATATTGAACCCATGTGCCATAACCAAATGTGTACACTAGGTTCTAAACTAAGTTGCAAAAGGTCACAAGTATGTGTAACATACTGGTTGCTACAGTCCTAGGTACCCCATTCCCAATCACATGGCAGTCTTTGAGGGTGGGGTGGGAAGAACAACCAACAATCCCAGATTCAATGCACACCCTGGAGTGTATAGAAAGGTCAACAAGTATTTGCCTCCACACACAACACCAATGAAGGGCTAGCAACACTTTGGAGTCAGCCAAACATTGTCCTATCCAAGGTCCACACATGTCAAAATGCACTGACTCAGGCCAACATCACATACTACCAGTGAGGCATATTTTACCACACACACAGAGGAGCAAGAACACCCATGATCATGAGTCGAATGAACACCTAGGCCATCGCACTCTAGTCCCACACACTTCTAGTTCAACTTGTGGAAGTACATGGCCCCGGAAGATCCAACCTACAGTGTACTCAGTCCATCCTCAACTAGGAAGCTGCATATTTAATACAAGCCTTTTGCAGAAGCTATCTGGGAGAATGTCAGTCTGATATGCAGACTCAGTCCAAGCCAAGTCCCAGAGCAACTCTTACATTAACCAGTGTATTCCACATGACTCATCCCACTCCCCATAGCGGGCCGACTGGAATGACCTACAGCCCCTAAATCTGAGAGATGGCTAAGCATTGGTCTACAGAAACTGAAGTGATATTTGAAATCCCACTAATGCAACAATACCAATGAACGGGCAGCGCATCAAACCTTGAATTCTGTTGAACACACAGTAGTCCATCATGCATCACTAGCAAACAATAAAAATAGCACTCAGGCCACACTCACTGTAGGTGTCGGGGTCCTCAAAATGAGCCACCTCTCCCACGGTGTACGGTGCAGGTCCACCTGTAAAGCATGGAAGGAAGAATATACTCAGACTCCGTGCACTGACAAACAATTGCAGTTACAATGACACTGTGTGAATATGACATGCGTAATGATACACTTTCACACATGCTCATACTGCATGGAAGAATTCTTAATCAACATTTACATTGGAGGAGTCTCCTGCTACAGTTACACACCCTACTACACACATGCAGTGGCCAGGACAGTCATGTGGTGTCAAAGATACACCTCCATTAGTATGCCCCAACAATATCGGGTTGGACAACATAGCTAACTCCATGTGACCTGAAGGCACCACTCATTTATAGCATCATCATGGTTTTACAAATTTCTGTCAAGCTATGGCGTCTACATATGTAGGAATGATGTTTCAACATCCCTTTTTTCACTGGCAATTATGACCTGTAGAGTTCAAATAGAGGCATTAACGTGTCGCTTGTCTGACACAAAGGCAACACTACATTACATACAGCTACAGGCATCCGGTATGTGTTGAAAACATGAGCCATCTGACTGCTAGCAATGGTCTTCCTACACATTGTGCAACAAATACACATTAGGTTTCCCTAGCATTACACACAGTCAGCTACTTATCTAGCAGATTGGGTAACAATCATCACATGTCCCCACACAGCTTTCAATTATTCACATGTAATTGATTTGTACTCACCAACATGGCCATCAATCCTGATTCCCAGGTGGTCCAGCAGATCCTGCTCCCTGGATATCAGATCAGCCCAGCGGTGCTTGAGTTGATGGTCATTCCTCATGCTACCGTAGACCCGGACCAAGTGATGGCGCACCTTCCCCCACAGGACTTTACGTGCCTCCGTGTGATACCCCTGTATCACACGGCCCCCAGCCTCCAGCATGAGTGGGAGGAAATGGCAAACAAGCCAAATGAATCCCCCCAATTCCTCCTCACCCATCCTGGCAAGCCGTGGCCTACCTGACATCTTTACTATTAGAAAGGGTAAAAAATTAGAAAAAATGTAAAAGGGGGAAATGGGGAAAGGTAGAGTAGTGAAGGAAAAAGGAAACTTAAGAAAAATAGCCCAGCTAACCCCAAATTTAAACTACCCAGAACAGACTCCCACAGACAAAAAAAAGAAACACTGGATTTGACAAAAGTATGCAAAACACACTAAGACAATATTAGACAACAAGACTATGATCACAAAAGCACAATATACAAGGTACACAGGACACAGAAGCAGTAAAACACAGGACAACACTTTTCACACAGTCTAGAAGAATCTAAGAAGAGACTGCAAAGTGAAAGTGAAAGTAAACTCACAGTACAGATTATGTAAACAGGATATCCTATTACATCACTTCCTGCATAAAATGGCCGCCGTTTTTATTTTTCCGTTATGCGTCATATTTTCACGCATACAGATTGTGCGTCATATTTTTAGACGCATAACAGTGCACATAATGCAGAGTCAAAACTAATTTCTTCATTGTTCCCTTACATTTGTGTGAGGCTGAATTTACAGTTCTAGAGTAGAAATGTAATTTGCTGTCAAATATGAGAACCAAATATGAAAATTATATTTGACTCTGCATTCTGTGCACTCCTGTACGTCAAAAAAATATGACGCCCATGCTGTATGCGTGGAAATATGACGCATCATAGAAAATATGGTGGACATGTAATGCAGTTTATTAATCTATTATTTTTAATAGGAAATGTTTTGACTCTGCATTCTGTGCACTCCTGTACGTCAAAAAAATATGACGCCCATGCTGTATACGTGGAAATATGACGCATCATAGAAAATATGGTGGACATGTAATGCAGCTTATTAATCTATTATTTTAATAGGACATTTTTTGACTCTGCATTCTGTGCACTCCTGTACGTAAAAAAATTATGTCGCCCATGCTGTATACGTGGAAATATGACGCATCATAGAAAATATTTTGAACATGTAATGCAGCTTATTAATCTATTATTTGTAATAGGAAATTTTTTGACTCTGCATTCTGTGCACTCCTGTACGTCAAAAAATTATGACGCCCATGCTGTATGCGTGGAAATATGACGCATTTTGACAAAAATTTCTTCATTTTTTCAAGTTGTGAAAGGAACTTTGTCATGACCAAACGGTGCTATGTGATACACATTTGTGGTTAGCTATGACACATGGGGGGTGATTCTAACCCCGGCGGTCTTAGACCGCCGGGGCCAGGGTCGGCGGGAGCACCGCCGACAGACCGGCGGTGCCCCGCAGGGCATTCTGACTGCGGCGCTTTGGCCGCGGTCAGTGCAGGAAAACCGGCGGTCTCCCGCCGGTTTTCCGCTGCCCCTTGGAATCCTCCAAGGCGGCGCAGCTTGCTGCGCCGCCGAGGGGATTCCGACCCCCCCTACCGCCATCCAGTTCCCGGCGGTCCGCCCGCCGGGAACCGGATGGCGGTAGGGGGGGTCGCGGGGCCCCTGGGGGCCCCTGCAGTGCCCATGCCACTGGCATGGGCACTGCAGGGGCCCCCGTAAGAGGGCCCCTAAATGTATTTCACTGTCTGCTGCGCAGACAGTGAAATACGCGACGGGTGCAACTGCACCCGTCACACAGCTTCCACTCCGCCGGCTCGATTCCGAGCTGGCTTCATCGTGGAAGCCTCTTTCCCGCTGGGCTGGCGGGCGGCCTGAAGGCGGCCGCCCGCCAGCCCAGCGGGAATGTCAGAATTACCGCCGCGGTCTTTCGACCGCGGAACGGTAACCTGACGGCGGGACTTTGGCGGGCGGCCTCCGCCGCCCGCCAAGGTCAGGATGAGGGCCATGGCCCTTATTGGATGTATAGAAGGCATTCACACTGTAATATTAATGATTGCTCAAAATGGTTATTAACCATATTTGTACACATATTTTGGGTAATTGCTGATGGCTATTTTGAAATGATGAATGGGATACCAGGATGTATTCCTTCTCAAAAATGTGCCCACATTTATCACGGTAATGCATTTATCTATAGTCCAAACAGGTAGTGCAATTGTCACTTACACTTTTTATGGGGCTAACCATGTCCTAATAATGATTTTGTGTATCTTATATGTGTTTTACTTTTGACATGTAGGCCACACATGTGCCTTATGCATGTGTTTACTTCACATGTACATAATTATTGTATATTTGGGGGGCGGTAGAGGTGGACTTAGGCCCCCAGCACCCTAGGGTTTGCCCTTCCAGATTTGCTAATTTATCCATGGCTTTCATTTATTCTGTTATGCTAAACCTGCAGCAGCAGGCTCATGGAAGGCCATAGGGTATGAATCACTGTTAGCCATTCAATAATCCCATTAGCCCATTTGACGTTTGCCCTATTAATTATTTGGAGCAATCTGACATACCATTTTGCACTGAAAATGTTTGCTAAATCTCAGCATTCCTCATGTGCTGATGACAAATAGGTTGTTGATGCATGTGGCCCTTTATGCATTACCTGGTTTAGTGGCATGTTACATTCTTCCTGCTAGGTTCGAACAGGGACACTACTGTGATCGCAAATAATTGGTTGATTGGATGACATATGTTTATATGTGTGGGCGAATGTAGATCCACTATCAACTGTCTGGGTGTATGTTGTCACTGTAACTTCAAGGTCTCCTCATGAGTTAGTGGCAGCTAATCTTGTTCCAATTGGGCATTGTTTGTAGCAGAAATTGAGAAAAGCCATTGAGGACATGGTCACGTACACATGGATGGTCCCACCCTGTCACTGAACACGTGTAATGAGACTTTCAAATGAGCTACATTTTTGTGCTGAGTGAGATAATGGCTCAGGTGTCTGGATCAGGCATGTGTCATTGCCACATTTGTACTCCTGTTGGCCTCTGTGGATGGTAATGTATCATGAAACATCATAGCCTCTGTGCAGACATTTGTGGTGTATATTTTTTGTGTGATGAGTGTTATGTCATTATTGCTCAATGAGACGACATTCTTCTTCAGCAAATTCAAACTAAAGGTGGGCAGAAATGAATAGGCCAAAGCATGATGTGGTGTTTGTTATCTGTGTTTATTTACAATTGTGCAATAAGTATTGATATAAGAAATTATGAAAAGAAATTATTTACAAGCTGTTGGCGCCTACGCACTACACCAGCCGTGTTTGGTTGTTCCCCCTCCTGTTGCAGGCCAGCATCCTCCTCTTCGTCATCTTCAGGCATGTCTGGGTCTGGTTCAAGGAGGGGAATGTTCCTTTTTACACAAATATTGTGCAATATGGCACAAGTGAGTATGATCCTACAGACCATCTCTGGGGAATATAGTAGGCTACCGCCAGTGATGTCAAGGCAGCGGAACCTTGACTTTAGGATCCCAAAGGTCCGCTCAACAATGCTGCGTGTCCTCTTATGGGCGTCGTTGTATGCCCGCTCTGCAGCAGTAGTCTGGTTCCCAAATAGTGTCATTAGCCAAGGCTGGATGCCATACCCCTGATCAGCTGAAAGAGAAACACAGAATGTGATCAATTAGATGTAGGAGGCACTCTTGTACAGACCTTTGATGGCAGTAGTTATCTTGTGTTGTCTGTGACTCTTTTGTGTACTAATGTGACAACCTATACTTGTAGGAGAAAACTTTAGCATTGAGTTTTTTCCTTGGCTGAGCAAGTGTTTGCTAACTAACCGTTTGTCAGCAGTGTGTATTTGGATTGTGCCCTCCCTAGCATTGTGACTTGTGATACACGTGTCCGTGTGTCTTCACTGGGGGTGAGATGATAGTTCCATGCAGAGTTAAAACATGAAAGTGTAGTTAACACGTTCATATGAAAGTACCCTGGACATCCCATACCTTAAGACTTATGCAATGTATTAATGTACAGGTTATTGTGACACTTACAATTTGCAAGGTGACATTTAGGCAACCACACTCATTAATGTCTTCACATTAAGCTGTAGAGTAAATTCCAATGTGTGACAGGTTCAATGGTGACTTCAGAAACATGGCTAGTGATGTGAGGACCTCAGTGTGTTCCTGGGTAGGTGTTGCTATTGTGGTGTATGTGTTGTTTGTCCTAGAGGGTTGCTGTGCAGTGTGTATATAAGTTGGATTTTTGTACTTACCAACAAGTAGTCCATTGCCATACCGTCCATCCTGGAAGTGTTGGTTGATGGTAGAGTGACGGAAGATGAATGCGTCATGTACACTCCCAGGATATTTAGCCACAATGTTGCTGATCAATCCTTGGTGATCGACTATGGCCTGCACGTTGATTGAATGTGTGTGCTTCCTGTTGCGGTAGAGGTGTTCTGTTGCAGCAGGTGGCACAAGGCGTACGTGTGTGCAGTTGATTGCACCAAGGACGTGTGGGAAGCCACTGATGGCGTAGAACCCCTGTTTTGTTTCCTGCTGCTTCTGCAGTGTGTTGGGGAAGCAGATGTGGAGGGGTGTCAGGCGAATGATGGCATCCAGTACTTTTGGCAGGAATGCAGAGAATGATGGTTGTGATATTCCACCAACCAGGGCACCAGTTGTCTGAAACGAGCCACTTGCCAGCAGGTGAGGTACGGCAAGCAGCTTTGTTTCTGTTGGTATGGTGTGGGGTGTCACCAAAGTGGGGGCCAACTGCTGTTCAATATTTCTCAGCAGCTGCTGAATGGCCTGCCAGTTCAACTGGTACCTCTGTATGATGTCGTGTTCCCTGAGGCCATGCAGTGTTGTTCTTGGGCGGAATATCCTCTCCTGCCTTCTGCGCTGCCTTTGGGGTCCCTGCTGTTGTTGTTGTAGCTGCTGTTGTTGCTGCAGGGCTCTGCGTCTACTTGCACGCTGAATAAAAATCACCTCCATGTCTCCCTGTTGCTGCTCTGCTTCTCTGCTGTTTGTTCTGTGTGTTCTGAATAAATACAGGTGTGTTTGCCCCATTTTAACGCCTGCCCTGACCCAGGCATTACATTTTGACGCACATCAGGCTTTGCAGCATTTTTTTGTTCCGCCTCCCGGCCGAGAGTCATTTTTGCCCGGAAGCATAAATACGGCGCACGGGTGTGTGCGTCGTTTTTTGGACGGGAACGCCTACCCTGCATATCATTAACGGAGGGCGGGTTGCCGCATCCAGAAAATGACGCACATTGCGGATTTTTGTCATCCGCGGGCTCGGGTGTCAGGGTTTAAATATGGGCAACGTTTGCTCTGATTGTGCGTCAAAAAATTGTACGCACATTCGGCGCAAACGGAGTATAAATATGCCCCTAGGTTTGCAAGAAGAATGGAGCATGAGTTTGGGTAAAGCAGAGTTTTACTGGATGGCAAATGTTGCCACTCGGTCACTGTCCCGACTGACAGATGAAAATGAACTGTGCAGGGCCTGTAGCCCCAATACCAGTGCCTTGCTCACTCCAGCACAACCCCAGGTGTCTACTTGTTCAACATTGTTTATGTCTCTCTCTCATACCACTGGCAGTATTGATTCTGTCCTGATTCTGTCTTGTGCCATTGATTCTGTCCCTCCCACAGCTTCTCCATATGCTCTAGTTGTGGCAGGGTGCCCCCGCTCAGGGTTGGTCAGTATGAATTGTGGGATCAGCTTCGCAATAGGGTTGCCCACTGGTTACTTAAGTATAAACATTTTAATTCCTAGGGTTACAATGAGATCATCATGGTGAGAAGGGTAGTCTGGCTTGGTCAGCTAAAGAAAAATATAGGAGGGGAGTGCATTGTTGTTACCTTCTGGAGACCTGCTTGTGTACGAGGCATACTCCTTATGAAGGAATGTAATAGTTTAAATGAACCCAAGATCAGCACCCTATCTTTAGGGTATTTTATAAGCCCCTGGCATCCATTCCAGACATTTGTGTTAGCTCAGATCTGATCCCCAATGTTCCCTGCTCAAATGTGTTTATACAACTTAGACGGCTGGAGAGTGTAGATTGACACCATGGTGATCTACCACTTCTAAGGGTAACAACTCACTTTCTCCTTACCCTGGCTCAACTGCTTGGAGGGATGTTTTGAAGGACAGGGGAGAGTGAAGCCTGCTCTTGAGATTTATTCTTTAACTTCACTTATCGGCAACCCTGTGTCTTACCCCAGTACTGCACGCATTGAGAGCTCGGAAGTGGGACTGTGCTATTTAAGATGGTGCTAGATTGTAGCAGGCCTCTAAGCTAAGGTTAACTTACCCGACTGGCCACATTTTATTAAAGGTTATGACATGTTCTGTTCAAAGAAACTTGAGACACCTCGCCTCTATTGATAGATGATTATCAATGCTACTGTGTCCCTGTTACCTCTTTGCGATTCTGGTGTGCATCTGAGGGACTTGCCATTTTTGCTTTTGGAGGATGTGTTAAATTAGTGGAGACTATGGATAACAGTTTTCAAGCCATAATTGTAAGGTATGGATTGAATATCTACATTGTGAATTTTTATAATAATGATTGTACGGGTATTCCACCCACAAAGTTTCTGACCCATTCCATTTTATTTTAAAAAAAAGTGGATGGTCTTTCATTGTCGGGTCACGCAGTGTTCCTTTGGCTGGCTGGTGATTCTAATGTGTGGCTTCCCAATATGATTTGAGTGTGAGGGGTACCGACCTGCACTCATCCATGCAATGTGGAACTAATTACATTTCTTACCCTCTCAATCTGGTTGATTCAATAGAAGTTGCAGGTTTGACTGACAACAAAGCTCACACTTTCCAGGGTAGAGGCATGTCCTCAACAAAAGGCTATGTATTTGCTACTCATAGCTTGGAGGACCTACTCATTCATGGCACAGTGGTTCCATCTAGCCATAGTAACCATAACCCCATTGTGATTTTGCTGTCACTATGCTTTAAGGGGAAGTTCTGGGTGAATATTGGGTTGTGTGATCTGCAACTCTCCACTGATAATCTCAGGCTGGTGTGGAGGATGCCCGATCCAGTGCAATTTCTCAGCACAATATCACACAAATCTGGGAATCAGACTGCAGTGTTTGAGTGATGATGCCCACTATCACTCCATGTTTGTTACTGGTCAGTCTCTTTAATTGACACTATGACAAAAAATTTAAGAAGAGTAATCTATAATAACATTAGAGAATGGGAACAAGTCGAGTCAGTGCTACATCCCTGCTAATATGAGTTAAGGCATAAGATAGGAACAATTGAACAGTGGCTGAATTTAAATTTGATTTTTGGGGAATTATACAGTTGCTAAGCATTCTCCGCTCTACTTAGCATTTATGGACCTTTTATCAGCCCTTGACTGTGTGAATCAATCTAAATTATAGCCTCTTTTAATAAACCAGGGCTTGGACATAATAGCAGTTCTCTTCCTTTCATTCATTCATGAAGACATGAGAGCTAGGGTTTATATTAGCACATAGGGTGAGGTATCAGGTGACATAGCAATACAGCGGGGAGAGAGACAGGGTTGAGTGCTGGCTCCCCTCTTATTCACTCTTTATATCAATTAACTTTCTTCATCCTTAGCATGTTTGACGCCCAACGTTCCATTCATTAAGGGCAAGCCATTACCTGCATTCCTCTATGCTGATGACACATTGCTTCTGGCTCACACTCCTAGAGCACTGTGTCGACTAGTGAACACTTTAGTAGGCTTAATGGCCTTGTTGGCTCTTCAAGCCAACTTTTCAAAGTTACATATTATCACATACAGGCGCAAAAGTAAGCTTTGTTCAAGTATGGCTTTTGGTTCACAGCACCTAAGCAGTATTAGTACTTTCTCCTACTTAGGTGTAACTTTATCTGCTGGAGGATTGTGGGCCTCTAATATCGTGCACCAATATACTAGATTCCCAATGCCTATTGGGCATCCAACTAGCCTCCCAAAACAGTGGGAGGGGGCTCTTTCGTTCCACTTTTAAAAATATACAATTCACAATGTTTACTTTTGCTATGTATGAAGCTGATGTGTGGAGCATCTCGAATTGTGAGATCATCCAACGTGTGGAGAACAGATTTTCCAGAATACTTTTGTCTGTTCCCATATCAGCCTCGCATCTCATTTGCCAGAAGGAACTTGGCCTCCCGCACCTGACAGATTTGATTAGAGTTTGCCCTATTCGGTTGTGGCTTGCTATTTGAAGGAACTATGAACCTTCCCTATCCAAAGACATTATAATGGATTGCTTGTGTTTGGATTGAGGTATGCTTATTCCGTGGTTGCCTTTTGTGAAGGCTGAGTATTGTAACATTGGTATGTTGTCCATTTTTACTGACCCATTGTCTTGTTGCAGTGTAAGCAAAAGGACTGTGACACATGCAATTTATAGCTTTGAGGACTGTAGATGGATAAGAGAACCAGTCAGTAAGCACAGTGTGTCTTCCTACTTAAGCTTGATTGAGTTGTTTGCCGCACTGATTATATTTTACAGGCACGCAGTTCCTGGGAAGGTCTTTACTGTTCCGTTTCTGATCTGACACAATGAAATATCAGCAGTGTTTCCCCTTGGGCTCTGTACATAATCTAGATGATGTACCTTGCCTTGTGATGATGTTTTTTGGTCAATCGATGTTACATTTTACCTATTCTTGCAAATTTTATGTAAGATACACAAGACTGTATTTGATGCAATTTAAAAAAGGTATTGTCAAAAGTTGGATCATTGTAGGCCCACTTTTAGATCTTTATTGTTATTATGTAATTAAGAAGCGGTTTTGCACATTGGGGATTTTTTAAATCTCGCAGGTCTATGTTGTCAAACTAACATGTGCTGCTATTGCTCTTTTCTTCTCCTTTTAATTAGTTTAGTCATGATATTTTGTTATTCTATATTTTATGTATTTTACAGTGGTTTTTATTGCATGTCGCTTTTATGGATGATGAATGAAAGAAAGACTCTTTGGGCATGGTCGATCATGTTTGAAGCCAATACATTTGTGCTGCAAATCAAATTGCATCAATTGACTTTAAAAGCTAATTTGTACTACACAAATTAAAGCAGCACTGCATGTGCACCCATGCAACTTTTGGGACCTGATTCACAAAAGTAAACTCACGCGTTTGTGTAATTTTAAGACTGTTTGCTATTCACAAAGGTATTTTACTAGTAGTATCTTCTCGACTGCAGAGTATCTGCACATGAAACAAAATAACTGTCCTATCTTTTAATATGTATATACTCCACAACCCTAAAGTCCCTACTCATAAGATTCCTTTGAACACAATGATAAAAATACACAAAAATGTAAGTTTAAGTTTATTTTTGTGAATTAGGCCCTTTGTGAGTTTTTCCCTAAACTGCAGAACTGTGACTGATTAGATAGTATCATACTGTCGTAAAATCACTACTCATAAACTGTGGATGGTTCTAATTTCCTTGGTGACATCAGGAATACAATCTACTGCCCTGAAAGCAAGATCATAAAAATTATCAAGCGAGGTCGCTAGGATGGAGCTTCAGGACCAAATGGTATACCACTAGCAATATGCAAGACAAATTCAGAGTTTTGTGCAAGACAACTAACCAAGATTTACAATTTTTTTCTTCAAAATGAAGTGACACAATATTCATGAAAGGGTTGGTGACCAATCCTATATACAAAGGAGGCCATTGTACATCACCAGAGAAAAAATAGATTGATCTATTTCATGTATAATGTATAATGAAGCAAAATCTGTTGCCTCACTATTGCTGCAAGAACTATTAACTTCAGCTAAAGATCACAAACTTCCTAGCAGTCTCTCATTATGGACGAACAACTAAGAAAACACACAAATTTATATTTCTGATGTATAGACTTTAAAGCAGCATTTGACATTGTGCAACATGAGAAGTTATGGGCAAAACTGGCCAGTTCAGGAATACCACCATTGCTACTAAGATAACGGATGTACACAAACACTTGGGTTAGGATCAAAATCGGAGATGGTACACAGGTCTCAAGGAAAATTAACACACATACAGGTCTAAAACAGGGTTGTGTGCTGGCTACTAAACTTTTCAAACTATACCTAGCTGATATGAGAGCACAATTGAACATGGTCAACTCCCACTTACCAAAACTATGAATTTATCATGACAAATAAAACTAAAGTTGGCTTCCCAAGATTGATAGATCCCTCTGAAAAAAATACCTACGAAAATAGAATGGAATTACATCTGGCTAAGGCGAAGGTGAAGTCAGGGGCAAAAGATGATAAAATGCACAAAAATGGCATTTGAGAGGTAATCAGTTTGAAACAGTGAAGGAATATAAGTACCCTGGGGTTCTGTCTGATAACAAAGGACTGTTTATATCTTGTGTGTACCAACATAGAACTAAAAGACTGGCTTTAATGGCAGCATTCCAAAATCTGTACCAAATCCTAAGGGACCTTCGCTACTCCTAGTGCTGAAAGTAATGTCAACAAAAAGGCTTCCATCACTGACATATGACTGCAAGGCACTTTGCAGAGAGGATGCCATGTCCAGACATTATAGTCACCAAGGTATACAGTTACATTTGTCCCCTGCTCAGATAAGAATGGAATTTGGCCTCACAAAACAATCAGTAGCCAGGGAGTGTGCATTTGTGAAAGGTTGCTACAGGCTACCAAATGTAATGGAAAAATCTCTTAATCAATGCCTGTGGCAAGTAATGAGCAATGAAGCACCTATATCGTGAACAGGAAAATACTAAAAAAAAAAACACTGGACAACTTAAAACTTAAGCCACTTTAGGAAATGAATTGCACATATACTATGTTCAAGAGAAAAATAAATAAATTAGTGACAGCGCAATCTTTACACAAGGACAAATTCACATTTTTCTAGCGCCACCACCCCTCGTTCTTATTACTGAATTCTAAAACCTTAGCTTGGAAACAGCTTCTCAATTCACTTAAAAAACAGTTCATAAAGTATTGGCTTGGAAACGTCCTCCTCACTCAGTCACACATCGGTCTGGTTAAGACTACCTGTAAATGCAGTATGCAGGTTTTGTTGGATGATGGAAGAGGACTTAATTCATCTTGTCTTCATCTACAAAACAATTGATGAGTAGCCAGATGTCTCTTCATAGCCAGATTTTCATTGAGAGGAGTGTTCAATCGTATAGGCCCGCAATACTAGCTTGCTTCAAACCAATGGACAAAAGACTGATCTGCTGTTTTGTGAAAGTCTGGACCACAGCAGATTCTGTCCTAAAAACAGTTGAAACGGCTGAAATGGGAATGGGTTATTGCAGGATTCAAGAAGTGAAAAGTGACTCCATACAACCCACAAACAGTACACGGATCTGCCAACAAGTTCCTAGCATCATGAAGATAAGATATCCTTAAAAGTCATATAAGCACAGAGGTGCCTACATTTTTAAACCAACTTGTCCACAACTGTACTTGTGCATCATGAGGCTGTAAACAATTCGGGAGCTTAACTATGCAGCTAATAGAGCCTGAGACAGTCACTTGTATCTCTGTGTTGATTTTATACTCTCACTTAAAACATTTAGTGGAAATATTTTATTTTTTTTAAATTCAATTTGCATCATGTTGTAATGATTTTAAATAATTGTACAATACATTATTCCGATTCCCTATGAGGAATACCTCTTTAGATCTTGACACAAGCAATTATGAATGTTTGGAAAGAACATATAATTAAGTGCTGATAACCATTTCTTTCAAAGTTTTTAGAACTAAAAACTAACCATGAGAACCTCGGACATCTGACAAAATGTAATCCTCCGGTTAACTATAATCTGAAATTAGTTTATTTAAGGAGACTCTGGGATATATTATAGAGAAGAAGCAAACCTTTTCTTTGGGTGAGCTCTTTCTCACAGCTTACATGCATCTATTTTTATTAAGTTGATCAAGTTTCAACATAAAGTAAGTTTTACAATTGTCCTCACAGTCATCAACATTTCTGACCACATGTATCACAATTTCAATATTGTGACCAACAGGTCTCCCGGTGGGGGTGCAGATCTATCAGTCAATCAGCATTTAACTAGTCTCTGCACTGCATAGTTGTCTGGAAGCCCACCTTGGGTGGGTAGGTCCCAGTCCTGTTTCTGGTAAGGAGGTCACTATTTAATCCAGACTCTAGCAAATTCTATTTTTCTATATGTCCTCTTCATCACTATAGGAAGAAGGCTACCCTCTGATTTAGCCCATATTATCAGTTCTCCATGCTTCATGAGTTGACTAGGCCCTCTAAGATTATTCCAATGGCTTACAGTATGCCTCTTTGAAAATATCCGATCATGGTTGCTAAAGTTAGCCATCACATTTTTTACCATTGGTGTGCCATAAAGGCCCTAATTCATTGAACCTGGAACATTTATCCTGGGCCTCAGGTAACAAGTAATATTTCCATTGGGTGTTAGATATGCTCCATACACTTAGTATAGGTGAATTATCCTATAATGTAAATCCCTAGCTACTTTGTGAATGTTTCAATCGACCCTACCCCACTATTCTTCTTCAACACATCCTATAAGGTCTGTTGTCCAAGTTTTCTTCCTGTGCTTTTTAAGAGCCTTTGCTCTGGTTCATTAGCTCTCGAACATTAGGTTTACTGCTTTGGTGCTTTGGTTTTCTGTGGTGGTGATTTTAATCTCAGTTATGCCATGGTGATAGCAGAAGAGCAAGAAAATATATGTTTAGAGGTGCGTTGATAAATAGTGACATAGATGGCAACTGGTATTTTATATTTGAGGTCAGATGATGAGTATCACTAGAATTGACCCTCCCACTCATGCCAGAGACTGAAGAGTTACAAGTATGCCAGTGTTACTCAAATCATGTTCGATCTTCTTCTGGGATCCAAAGTCCATTACAAGATCACTGAATTCCTCTAACAAATTGTAAAGGCATTGGCAAAGCCTATCTGCCTAACCTATAAGACACAGGTCAAATGTATTGGCTTTGCTATTGCTTGTTTGCTCTGAAATCACTTATCATTTACTAATATTTAATCACTGAGTAATGACCATTGGCCACAATGGAATGGTAAATTAACTACAGAGTTTGAAATCAAAATCTGAGCTGACTACTGAAACAGCTGCATGCATGCATGTACACATGCAATGATGGGCACTTTTGAATGGGTTTTGTTGTGTTTTTGACAAAACCCTTCCATGGTCAGTTCACATATGTGCACTTGCATGAGAGGCCATCCTGAAAAACAAAACACATTTCTAGATGGCACCCATGTATATACATGCATCCACAAACATGTTGATTCATCATTAGCATTTTTGTACTCATTTCACTTACCTTACCAATAAATCACAATTGCAAGATGACCTGTGACTATTTTCAAATGGCAAAGAAATAAAGCATGAGTGTACTGCCACACTATGGAGAAAGTCAAGCAACCTGATAGCAGTATGCAGCTTTCAAATGGGATGCAGGGCAGTTTAATATGTCCGACTGCACAGATTCTCAGATCTGATTAAGGATCAGGATTTAGAATGAGTGCCTTTTTTACTGATGAACAAAATACTGCAGAAAAATGAGTAACTCAAGTCAGTTAATGGAAGCGTAAACAATTTGGCACAATATTGCTGCTACCATTTACCAGAAAGCTAGCCTGTCTTCTTGTTAACTCTTTATTGTCTTACTGAGGTGCTGTGCATTTACTGTACAAGAGCCCCCAAGTGCCTTTAATAAATCAAAGTATGATTGCCATTGAAGAATTGTGCATTTCAAGAATAACTATTTCTACAACTAAAGTAAAGCTTCTAAACCCCCTCACTGTGGTAAGGTTTGAATAAGGATACCTCAGGAAAATATCAGCATAAGCAAATTAAAAAGAGCTTCCATACCATTGAGTTTCATTGTTATATAATGAACACAAACAAACATGAATACATACAAGCATAAGTCAGCCAAAAAGCTTACTGATTTGTTTGGTGTTTGTTCTATTTATTGTCAGGTTAAATACAATGACCCATTGACATAAACATTACAGTGCAATTAAGAATATTTGAGTTAAGCATTAAAAATCACATTTTGAAAACTCATAGCAAAATAAATATGTCAATTGACAATCTCTGTTCTTTTATGCAAAGGGGATGTTGTACTGTACTACTCTTATGAAAATTCATGAGCCTAACTTCATCAGCTTATCCCTTGCACGCCGAGCAGAGTACAGACATTTTAAAACTGCAAATACAACTTTAAAGGTAGTTTCTTTGTTACATACTCACAGTGTGATCTGATACTGCTGTATACGAAAAAGCCAGCACATTGGTTTTTTATCTGTCTTGACCTCATCCTGGAGTAGGATTTACAAAATAGTGAATGCTTTCTTCAGTCTCCTAATGTAGCATACAAATTGGGTACAAATTATTATCTCATCCTAAAGCTTGCCACTTTCAAGTAGAAGGAGCAGTTGGTAGAATCCCCAACTTAAACTTCATGAAAAGAAACTTAGCTGTAGAAAGTATTTTAGGTACCAATACTCTTCAAAGTTGCAATCACATATGGTCAAGAACGTATTGGTCAGTCATCCAAAAGTGCATGCTGATAGTTGTTTGTTATTAAAGCAATGCCAAAATCTCTCTTTGATAACACTTCATAATCCAGCCAAGGGAGACTCCACAGGTGACCAATATTTTATTTACCAGTAACTTCTTAACATAGCTCAGACACCGTATTTTAGAGAAATCTCTGGAGTAATGTCTCAATACCCTGCTCAGCCTTTGATATTAACAATGTATCATCCTCTAAAAAAGAGCAGGGATCTTTCAATCTGCTGAAATAGAAGCATTATGTGTGCAGTTAAATAGAAAAACTAAGCAACCATTTAAAAAAAGGAGAAACCGTATTAGTATCAAGATACAACCTTGGTGAACCCCTATATCCATTGGGATTACCAGTCCTCAAAGTACCACCCACAGGTTTTCTCTTGGTACCATGTCAACTTCTGTGCAGAGGTTGACTAAGGCGACATAAACACAGTCTCCATCGTAGTTAACCAACTTCCATTTGAACAAAATAAAACAGCTTATCCGACCTAGATTTATCTGCTGGATCCCTACAGAGTGATTCAAAAGGGTATAATGCTATCACATTTTGGCACACACTGTATTTGATGTGCTGCAGCATGCAGGATGGCCTTAACAAGGGACTAAGGTGTAGACAGGGAGGACCTGGATCAGACAGTTGTCACCATCCTGATATGAGATTACAAGGACTGGAACTGCAGTTCTGTAGTCACATTTTGGGAGGTTTTGGTTATGCTAGTAAAGACAGATGGCACAAGGCGGTCTTTGTTTTCTTGCAAGTTTCTTTCTTGAGTGTTTATGTAGAAAGTAGAAAACTGATAATTGGATAGAACTCATGGAGATTCTGCAGGTGATACCGATCTGGGACTGTCCACGTGAATGAAAAGGTTTTGGTTGCAATGAGGCAAACAAATAAAAGACATTGACAGTGAATCTCATTTGAGACTACATAATATGGATGAGGATGGGATGGTCAATGGAGTAGAAGGTGGCGGATAGATCAGTCATACAAGAGTTGTTGTTCATTCTTGTCAGTGGTAAAGAGGATGTAATCTACAATGAATATGACAGATTTCTTCATCCTGCAGTGTCATTTGAAGATAGACTGGTTGTTGTGTGGGGGATGGTTGCTGTTGAAATGACCTTGGAAGTAAGTGGAGACTGCTTTTTTGATGATCTTGCTTATGAAGTGTAGGTGAGTGGCAGACTGTTAGATGGAAGGGTCTTCAGTTTCAATGTGGGTTTCTTCTTAAGTGGGTGAATCTGACCTGTTTTAGGTGCTTCTGAGAAGATGCATTGAGTGAAGGAGGCTTTGGCAATGTTGATTAGAGATGTAAGATTCTCTCTGTATAACGCTTTGATGAAGGAAACAGTTTGCCTTTCCTTAGCTTAATAGGAATTGTATTTAGTTTTTTGCTGAATTTTTGTACTCAAATTCATGATTATGTAGTTATCATGGACGTTATGTATAGTGCATTAGGTGGGTCCCTAGTTTTGCTATACAATTGTTTCAGTGTAAATCATGTATTGGGTACTGTGTTCTCTGTATGTTTTGACTTACATTTATAGTGCAAATATAAACATATATTCTCAAAGTGTAGTGTAAATTTATTTCTAGCTGAGCATTGTCTTTTTTTTTGCACCTGTAGTAATTTTTTCATACTGAGAATCTACATCCTCCTCTCTTGACTTGATTGCTGATCCATTTCTAATCTGAGAGTCAAGGAGGCTCAGTGAAACTAACTTTCCATTGTAGACCTAGGCCCAGATTTATCAAACGTTCACACAATGCAACACATCAAGACACCTTGCTCCATTGTGCTGCATTAAAGGCAGACTGCAGCAAAACATCCTATTTTACATCATATGACACGTTTCTGTCCTCTCATTGCGCTTGTGCACAATATGCTGGCTTGCACCAATGCAGGCAAATGTACATCATGGTGCAAGGGTGCCTGCAGTGTAGGCAGACTTGTTTTTGTGCAGGAAGAGGTACCTTCCTGTCAAAAACAATCCTCTGAGACTTTTCCCCCTTTCTAGTGTTCTACAGAATGCATCACATGTTGAAAGAGGAAAAAACGAGGAGAAATAAACATATTTCTCCTGATTATGCCTTCCCTGGGAAGGCACAGCATTGGGACACATTCCCAGGTCCACCACACATGGTAAATCTGGGAGTGTCCCAAAATTCATGAGTGCATTCTGGGGAACTTCCATGCTCTACCCATGGAACACCTTCCCAGGGCAGAGTAACACAACGTAGTGACTTCCACTGCCTTGCGTTACACCAGATTTACCAAGCACCACAGTTTGATGCAAGGTGGTCTTGAGTTACTTGGTAAATCCGTTCCTTAGTGTTGAATTGACCTTCCATGACAAAAGGACAATGCAACACTATTTTAATCTTGCCCCCTACTGCCTTGGGGTAGGTTAATAATGATCCCCCGCTTTCTCATATTTTGCATGCTGAAAGGTCCCAATAGCTGCAGGCCCTGACATCCTTGCAATTCCCAATAACATACCACTTGTGTGGTCACCTTTTTGTTTGTCCAATGTAATGGGTTTCATATATTTAGTAATGTTTAATTAAATGTCAAATTTTTTCAGAGTTTAAATATTTCTAATTCTATTTATTCACAAACGACCATTGTTGCTCATTTAATTGATGTGTTAAACACAAAGGCCCAGATTTATCAAGCATTTGCATTGCCATTGTGACGTGGAATGTGATGCAAGGTCAATGCAAAGGCTTCAGTGATATTTACAAAGCCAAACAAGTCTTGTGCCAACTTGCATGAAGTTGTAAATAAATGTAATGCAATGCAGTGGTTAGTGCTGCATTACATTACATGCACTACATTACATTTGAAGCTGGAAGGCATTTCATGGGGGGAGCATGGGCATTCCCATGCAGTCATGAAGTTTGGTGCATTCTTAAATTTAAAAAGGCTAGTAAACCTGCAAATGTGTTAAAATGCAATGCCATCCCTAGTGAGACGTAACAAGGAGAAATATTGTTATTCCTCCATTTATTCTTGTTACTTCCTCTTCCTATGTGTAATGCATTCCACCTCATACATACGAAGAGGACAATGGCCCTCATTACAACATTGGTGGAAAATTGCACTTACCGCCGTGCACAAGACTGCCAACACACCGCTGCCGTGGCGGAATTACGCTACAGCTATTATGACCCACAGCTGGGAATCCGCCAAAATACAGACACCTACACAAGTCGGCCACACCAAAAGTCAGTGATAAACTGTCGATAACAAAACCTCCACTGTCACGCCAACAGGAATACCCCCACACTATCATGAGCCACGAATCCACGCAGTGGTCTTTCAATGCGGTATTCCATTGGCGGTACACATCGCTGCGCTCAAAATACACACACATTTACAAAACACAACCACATTGGACAATTCGAAATACACACACCTGATACACATACACACACCACTCCCACACATCCAATCCAAAATAAAACACACACCCACATCACCCACAAACCCTTACTACCAACATTGAGAAAGAAGGCGAGAGAGAGACACCACCATCAACAACAATAGCATCCACAGGCACACAACACCGTCACTCACATACCATCCACGCACCTCAGATAACACACACAAACACATCCCCTCACACATCACAACCAACACCATCTCACACATCACCCACACCACATCTTGGCACCTCAACGACACCCCAGGTTCTCTGAGGAGGAGCTCAGGGTCATGGTGGAGGAAATCGTCTGGGTAGAGCCACAGCTATTCGGATCACAGGTGCAGCACACCTCCATTGCTAGGAAGATGGAGCTATGGCGCAGAATCGTCGACAGGGTCAACGCAGTGGGGCAGCATCCAAGAACTAGGGATGAGATCAGGAAGAGGTGGAATGACCTACGAGGGAAGGTGCATTCTGTGGTCTCAAGACACCAGAATGCAGTACAGAGGACTGGCGGCGGACCCCAATCTCCTCCCCCACAACTAACAACATGGGAGGAGCAAGTCTTGGCTATACTGCATCCTGAAGGCCTCGCAGGAGTAGCAGGAGGAATGGACTCTGGTAAGGTAAATCTTTACTACCTCATCCCCCCCACCCTACCTGCATGCTATCACATACCCCCACCCTCACCACTATCACTCCAACACCTCACAAATGTCCCACTGTCACATCCCACACATCCCAACACCAAGCCCTGCATGCAACACCAAAGCATGGACACCCATCACCAAAGCATGTCAACAACAGATACCCACACAGACCCCAAACCAATTATCACACAAGGTCCTAGACAAGAATGCAAGCACTGGAGTAAAGGGTCACTCCCCCATTGCACACGATGACACACACAGATGCAATAATCATGCCTTTATACCCCTGCAGGACCCCTACCCAACGTCACCGGACAGGAGGTTCAAGACATGTCCACTCCCCACACAGAAGAGGCCCAAAGTGATGACAGCAGCTCTGTCCAACTGGATTAAGATGACCAGCCCAGCCCATCTGGGACCTCGGGACAGTCAGTTCCCCTGACAATGGCACAAGCCACCACAGAGCATCCCCCCTCAGGAAACACCAGCACAGCACCCACCCAGAGGGTGAAAGTCTGAAATTAATAGACTGGACTCTGCCATGGACATTCCTCTGCCATCAACCCTGTCTATTTTACAACTCTCTCCACTTATTTGCACAGAAATAAACACCCTTGAATCACAAAACAATCTGGAGTTAGTCTGTGCTTTCACAAATGTGTATTTACAATAACTATGGAACATAGCAATGTCAATTTTATTGTCAACATACCGATGTAACACAGCTCTAGTCCATGAGATAATATAGCAGAGGTCACACAGTGGGACCCACATCTGTTAAATGGAAAGGCAAAGTGACGAGTCAGGGTCCATACACTGGGTAAAAGTGACATACTTATGATAGGTCAAACAATTGTATGAGATGTGTGAGGCAGTGATATCTTCTTACCTGTGTCTCACTGGAAGTATTGCTGGATAGTGTTGTTTCTGTTGTCGATATCCTCTTCTTCTGCCTCCTCTTCTTCACTGTCCACAGGCTCCACAGCTGCCACAAGACCTCCAGCTGGACCATCCTCCTGCAGAAAAGGCACCTGTTGTCGCAAAGCCAGGTTGTGCAGCATACAGCAGGCCACGATGATCTGGCACACCTTCTTTGGTGAGTAGTAGAGAGAACCACCTGTAATATGGAGGCACTGGAACCTGGCCTTCAGGAGGCTGAAGGTTCTTTCTATAATCCTCCTAGTTCGCCCATGTGCCTCATTGTAGCGTTCCTCTGCCCTTGTCCTGGGATTCCTCACTGGGGTCAGTAGCCATGACAGGTTGGTGTACCCAGAGTCACCTGCAAATGTTGAGGGACAACCGTTAGACACACACTAACCCGTAGGGACAACCCCAGACCCAGACAACTATTCACAGGGTATAGGGTCCTTGTCCTCACCTATTAGCCACACACGTTGCCTCTGGAGTTGCCCCATCACATAAGGGATGCTGCTATTCCTCAGAATGTATGCGACATGCACAGAGCCAGGAAACTTGGCATTCACATGGGAGATGTACTGGTCGGCCAAACACACCATCTGCACATTCATAGAATGGTAGCTCTTCCGGTTTCTGTACACCTGTTCACTCCTGCGGGTGGGTACCAAGGCCACATGTGTCCCATCAATGGCACCTATGATGTTGGGGATATGTCCCAGGGCATAGAAGTCACCTGTCACTGTAGGCAAATCCTCCAGCTGAGGGAAAACGATGTAGCTGCGCATGTGTTTCAGCAGGGCAGACAACACTCTGGACAACAAGTTAGAGAACATTGGCTGGGACATCCCTGATGCAATGGCCACTGTAGTTTGAAAAAATCCACTTGCCAGGAAATGGAGTACTGACAGGACCTGCACTACAGGGGCGATTCCTGTGGGATGGCGGATAGCTGACATCAGGTCTGGCTCCAACTGGGCACACAGTTCATTGATTGTTGCACAATCAAGTCTGTAGGTGACTATTATGTGTCTCTCTTCCATTGTCGACAGGTCCACCAGGGGTCTGTACACCAGAGGATGCTGCCATCTCATCACCTGCCCCATCGGACGTGCCCTATGGAGGAGAACAGTGAGCAGAGAGTCAGCCAACCCTGAGGTATTACAAAATGTAATTTGCACAAATTTCTAAATTGGCAATGTGCCTGTTACTGTGTGTATGCAAGGACTAGATAGGTGTGACGCAGTTATTATTAATGCCATGTGGCCCACTGAAATGGCGGCTGCCCGACCTGTAAGGTGGGACAAGGGGATATGAGGTAACTGTGCTGACGTTCTACACCGTTACGGTAGGCAGTTGAAGCCAATGACGATGTACGCCGGCGGTAATGGTACGCACCGCCACAGACATGACGCCATTTTCTATCTGTACAGTCACTTGAGACCTGACCTTCAACAGGAGAGGACCTACACTGCAAGTGCTGCTGCGACCTCAGTCTGGAAGTGACGATAGCTCATGTGTCTGGGGTAAGGGCCCCTGCCTTCACTTCGGAGGAGTTGGAGAAGTTAGTGGATGTGGTCCTTCCCCAGTACACGTTACTCTACGGTCCTCCAGACAAACAGGTGAGTACACTGTGAGCATGCTGCATGGGCAATGCCTGTTAGGAGTGGTGTGGATGGAAGATACGTGGGGGGGGGACTGAGCCCTGCATGAGCGGACCATGAGTGTTTGTGTGTCAGGGCAAGGGTGGGAACGTGGGCCAATGACTGCGATGGTCCGGATGGTTATAGTTTTTCCTTGTCCCCTGTACTATTCCTGTAGGTCAGCACCCACCAGAAGAATGATATTTGGCGTGCAATCGCCAAGGACGTCCGGACCCTGGGGGTCCACCACAGATGGAGCACCCACTGTCAGAAAAGATGGGAGGACATTCGCCGCTGGAGCAAGAAGACGGACGAGGCCCAGCTGGGGATGGCCTGCCAATGTGGGAGGGGTGCCCATCGTACCATGAGCCCCCTGATGCTCTGGATCCTGGCGGTGGTGTATCTGGAGTTGGATGGGTGCTTGAGGGCATCACAGCAGCCACAAGGGGGTGAGTACAGTCACATCCATCTGACTCAGTGCGCATTATGAGGTGTCTGGTTGGGGGAGGTGGGCAGTGGGTTCCCCTAGGCCAGGGCGAGCTTTGTAGGCAAGGTCGCTTTGTGAAGCAACCTATGTGGCACCCCAACCCCACCAGTGGTAAGAGCCATCTACACCTAGTCAGGGTCCTGTGACTTCCATGTGTGCACCAATCGGGCATAGCCCTTGTACCCCACGGCCCTGTTAATAATCTAGGAACAATAAGTGCATGGCGTAGTGCAGAGGGTTGCTGTGTCTGTAGTGTCCGCCAACGGTAGTGGTATTGCATGCACTGAACATGTCTTTCTTCTGTCTCCCCCCTCTTTTTGTGGTCTCCCTGTTCTTGTGTGCAGTAGCATCATCAGGCGGAGGAGCAGTGACACTGGAGCAGGAGGGAGCTGCATCCCACTTGGCCCTGAAGGGCAAGACAATGAAGTCTGAAGCCACCAGTGGGACAGGAGGTGACAGCAGCGACAGCGACTCCTCCTCTGATGGGAGCTCCCTTGCAGTGGTGGGACTCGGTGCGACCCCTGCATCAACATGTACAGCCGCTACCCCCCTACCAGCACCGCCCTCCCAACAGCCCCTCAGTGTGTGTCCTGTGGCCGCTCACCCAGGAGGGTGGGCATCTCCTTCGCCCCAGGCACCTCAGGCCCTGCCCCAGTCAGCCCTGCTGCCCACAGTGAGGAGGCTATTGACCTCCTGAGATCCCTCACTGTTGGGCAATCTACCATTGTGAATGCCCTCCAGGGTGTTGAGAGGCATTTGCAACAAACAAATGCATACTTGGAGGGCATTCATTCTGGCCAGGCAGCCCAACAGAGAGCATTTCAGGCTCTGGCCTCAGCACTGATGGCAGCCATTGTCCCGGTGTCCAGCCTCCCCCCTCCAACTTCCTCCACCCAGACCGAATCCCCTGTACCTCAGCCTATCCCAAGCACACCATCAGACCAGCATGCACACACCTCAACACACAAGTGTGGCTCAGGCAAACATAAGCACCACACATCCCACAGGCACTCACACAAGCATCATACCCATGCACACATACCAACATCCACTGCCTCCACTGTGTCCCCCTCCTCCACGTCCTACTTTTCCTGGCTGCTATTGACCTCTTCCCTACACCTCCCCCCGTCTTTCCCCTAGGGCCAGGCTTTCCAGGTCCCAACCCAGCACCTCAGCCACCACATCACCAGGCACAGTGGTGCCAGCTACTGTGGGCTATTGGAGTGCGCCAACCAACAGGGCTGCCAGTGTGCCATGGAGCGAGGGCAAGGACATTCCGCCACCTGCAAAAGTAAAAAGGTTGCCCACATCCCAGAGGGAGAAGCAGAAAACACCTGCCACCAAGGGCTCAGGGAAAACAAAAGGGGATGGTGGCAAGCCAGCTGCGCCATTATCCAAGGTGGGGAAGGTCCAGAAAATAAAGGGCAGGTCAGGAGAAGGCATGGTGGCACCGATAATTAGACCAGTGTCACACCTTCTGTCCACGCCGACGCCAACCTGTACGGCGGAGAAGACCGTCACCTGCACCGCCACCTGCACCGCCACCAGCACCGCTGTCATTGAGCCCGCCACCAGCACTGCAGTCACTGAGCCCGCCACCAGCACCGCAGTCACTGAGCCCACCACCAGCATGGCAGTCACAGAGCCCGCCACCAGCACTGCTGCCACAGAGCCCGCCACCAGCCCTGATGCCACAGAGGCTGCCGCAAGCACCGCCGCCACAGAGGCCGCCGCCATCCCCCATGCCACAGAGCCCTCCACCAGCACCGCTGCCACAGAGCCCGCCACCAGCCCCGATGTCACAGAGGCTGCTGCAAGCACCACCGCCACAGAACCTGCCGCCATCCCCAATGCCACAGAACCTGCCGCCATCCCCGATGCCACAGAGCACGCCGCCAGCCCTGACGCCACAGAGCCCGCCGCCAGCACCGCTGCCACAGAGCCCGCCGCCAGCGCTGATGCCACAGAGCCTGCCACCAGCCCTGACGCCCTGACGCCCTGACGCCACAGAGCCCGCTGCCACAGACCCTGCCGCCAGCACCGCCGCAACTGACCATGCCGCAGGCACCGCCAGTGGCCACGCAACATCCTGAGCAGGTAGGACCACTGCAGACATGGCTGCAATCCCCAGTGGTCAGTCGTCTGAGGCTGGTGGTCAGTTCCAGGTGCCTGGGCAGCTTCCATGATGCCCGACTTTCAGTGAAAAAAGGCATCCACTACTTCAGTCTTTGGCAGGATGAAGCACTCTGGGCACAATGCCCCCTCTAGAACCAGTGGAGAAAGGCATCCACTACCTCGGTCCTTGGCAGGATGAAGCACTCTGGGCACAAAGCCCCCTCCAGAACCAGTGGAGTATCACATCCACTACCTCAGTCCTTGGCAGGATGAAACACTCTGGGCACAACGCCCCCCCCCCCGAACCAGTGGAGACTGTTGTCCACTTAACAGACTGTGGCTTTGCACTCCCCAGGATACAGCAGTGGGTAACCCACCCACTGGAGAGACTTGAGAGACTGTGGCTTTGCACTCCCCAGGATACAGCAGTGGGCAACCCACCCACTGGAGAGACTTGAGAGACTGTTGCTTTGCACTCCCCAGGATACAGCAGTGGGCAAACCACCCACTGGAGAGACTTGAGAGACTGTGGCTTTGCACTAACGAGGATAAAGCAGTGGGCAAACCACTCACTGGAGAGACTTGAGACACTGTGGCTTTGCACTCCCCAGGATACAGCATATGCAAACAACCCACTGGATAGACTTGAGCGACTGTGGCTTTGCACTCCCCAGGATAAAGCAGTGGGCAAACCACCCACTGGAGAGACTTAAGAGACTGTGGCTTTGAACTCTCCAGGATACAGCAGTGGGCATGGAGCCCTCTCGTGGAGTAGTGGCGTCGTGCATTCATCAGGCTGAGGTGCCCCCCCACCCCTTCCCCCTGAGTTGCCTGTTTCATTTCGATCTGATGCCCCTGGAGTGTTCTCTCCATTTGAAGTCTGGTGTCATGTGTGGGCCTCACCCATGCATTTTGGACTCTGATCCACGGACGAAGTTTGAGTAATATCCGGACTTGTGTAGTTGATGTACATATTTGTATATACTGATTTTTGAAATTGCACAGATTTTTATTGATTACATTCGTATAAATTTATTCCTTTTGTCCTTTCGTTATTGAAGGGGGTAGGGTGGCACATGTAATGTTGCTGCATGTACAGTATTTGTGTGTATGTTGTTGTGGGTGAGGGTGGGGGTGGGGGTGTTGCGTGTTGCGTGTGTGTGTCACTCTCTTTTCCCTCCCCTGTGTTGTAGGTGCAGTACTCACCGTGTTCGTCACCGCTGTCTTTGGTGCTCCTGATGGAGGAGCAGGAAGACCATCACAGGGAGTATCTGGAGTTCTGGCTCCATGGTTTCCTGGTTCCTCGTGGGATGTGGAGAGGTGAGTGTTTTCCCTTCCAAGTCCTGTTTTCGGCGTGTTTTTGTTTGCAATGGTTCCGCCCCGGAAAATGTGGCGGATTGACAGGTTGTGATAGGGTGGGCGGTACATTGTCTTACGCCTGTCTGTTGGCGGTGACCGCCACGCTGTTTGTTTCTACCGCAGTGGCGGTCAGAGTGTTAAAGTGGCTGTCTTTGTTGGCAGTTTCCACCATGGTCGTGATTCCATTTTTTTTACCACCGGCAGGCTGGCGGTCTTACTGCCGCTTTAACACCGACCGCCAGGGTTGGAATGAAGGCCAATGTCTCTCTGTTTTTGTGCTGGAAGGTAACCCCTCTTGCAGCAGAATAAAAGTCCTGCCTGTAGCACAGGCAAACTTGCACTATGGTACATGGATGATTGTGTTGGCATGAGCCAGCACAAAGCATGCCAGCAAAAGGAGAGAGTCAAAATGATCCATATCCCCTTTTCCTTTCACGCAATACCATGCAGCAACCTTGCTTGCCACCCTGCATTGCTTGAAAGATTAGTAAATATTTCCCAGCATTTTAGTTATCATGTTTTAAGCTATTCCCTAACTTACATAGGTCACACTTCTTGGAAAGAATTCCTAGTTTCACTTTTATGACCACTGCAGTTTTAGAGTCCCCTAGTTTGTTATCCCATTTTAAGCACTGCTTATTGATCAGGTATGGCTGGAGATACTATGCTACAGTAAGCTTGGGACAGGTATGGGCAATACTTGTGCCACCTGTTGTTGCCTGTAGGGGACTGCTGCATGCCACTTAGGGCCATATGTACGAACACATTTTCCCATAGACACAGAATGGATAAAACCCGTTGCTACATCTGGCCCTTAGTTATTTAGGCACAATTGTCTATTTTTCTTATGGGGCAAATTATGATTTGCATGTCTTCGGTCCTCATATGTAACATACATAAGCAAGATGGAATGAAATGCTGTCTAGAACAATTGTTACATATTTATATCAGTTGTTTTTTGCTATGTAAGTGAATGTCTCTAAACCCCCTAAATATCGAGGATGGGGCTCTTGCTCAGTGTACCTTAAAACATCAAGCCGTATTTTACTAACAAGGCATGAACTGGCTGAAACAGGCCTCGGGTTGATTTTCCTTTGTTTTTTAGAGGACATGGACTATCATTTCGAGCTGCTCTCTACCACGTGGAACAGGGCCAAGAATAATTTGACTGTGGTTCTTCCTTGTCTCTGAAAACAGTAGAGATAACAAAGTAGAATGCGACCATTTGCAAATGACAATGGCTACATTTGACTTTATTCCAAATATTGCCTTTTTTACTTTACAATTCTATCATCATGAGCAGCTGAGAAGTGTAAGACATTAATATTCTTTAAAGGCCTTTGATTACCATTTTATTTCTACCTGCTGGCAATGGAAGAGGTGCACTTGTCAAACACAAGAATAGTTGTATAATGTTGCTGCGGCCTTTACCCCAGGGAAATTTCAAAATTACTTTTTTCAGGAGTACTAAACATTGTAACTCTATATTTTTGCAACTAATGTATATATCACAAAATGAAACTTTAAATATTTAGAAAATGGGCTGAGCCGATATTGTTTCTCATTAGTTTGTTTTTAAAAACCCGAACACATGCTGTTGCCTGCCTTGGTTGATTTTCTTTGATGTTCTGGCAAAAGCCAACATTACTAATGTGTTTTCAGTAAAATAATATTATGTTGCAGCATTTAGGGAATCGAATCACTCAGAAATACTGAAATATGAATGGTGAGGAGGGTTAATATTTCAGCTTTTCTAACAAGAGGACTGCACTCATGAATATAAAATCGCCGCACACTAATATCAAGGACAGAATATCAAGGGAAAATATATTTCAGGTTAAGTGCATATAGGGAAGCATAGATTTACAAATCCTAACACCATATATACGTGCCTTTATAAGTATGGTGGAGATACATATATTTGTGGAGTTAAGTATAGAAAATCTGAGTTTACTTATCTGTTGATATTTTAATTTCGATACATTGTCCTCGTTATTCTGTCCCATTGATATTGTTGATTTGACATTCAGGGGGCACATCTAATAAGACCTGTTCTAAAATTACTGTACAACTCTGATCTTGAGGTGAAGTAACCATAACAAGTTGTGGGCTTCCACTGTTATTCACCAATCTGAATTTTTTAGTTCATCGTGGTCATCTCACACTAAGAATTGTGATGATTTGATGGTCCAATAAAAGCATTCTGTTTTAGTAGGCTGTTAGACCTGGCATCCTTGGCACATTCTCCCCTATCTTTTTCACCTCTGCTTCCCCTATTTTGACTGTGTGCTGGACTGTGTTTATACTGGATTTGGTACTCTGGGCACTTTACCACTCTTCCATATTTGATTTACTGGTAATTCCCTAGTACAGTGTTCTAGAGGTGCCTGTAAATCAAATTATACTAGTGGGGCTGCAAGACTGATTGTACCACCCACATGTGTAGCCCTGTAACCATGGCTCTGACCTGCCACTGCAGTGTCTGTGTGTGCAGTTTCTAAACTGCTGATTCGACCTGGCAAGTGTACTTACTTGCCAGGGCCAAACCTTTCCTTTTTATACATGTAAGGCACCCCTAAGGTAGGCCCTACGTACCCCCATGGGCAGGGTGCAGTGTATGTTAAAGGTAGGACATGTACTGGTATGTTTTTACATATCCTAACAGTTAAATACTGCCAAATTCGTTTTTCACTGTTGCAAGACCCATCTCTCTCATAGGTTAACTGGGGACAACTTTAAATCACTTTTAAGTGCAGATCCCTTTGGGAGCAAACAGAGATGTTAGAGGTCTCTGAACTCAATTTAAGAACGTGGGCATTTTCTTGCTTAAACCATTCTTTGACTCTGCCTGCTTGTGTATTCCCTGTCTTTTTCAGACTGACAATTCGGCTGTTTGTGAATCTCCACTAGACAGTGACACAAAGGAAGCTGGGATGTTACCTGCATATCATGAGGGGTCATCTGGGCTCGAGTGGAGGGAGGAGTGTCACTTGCATCTGAAAGGGCTGTGCCTGCCCTCATACAATGTAGTCTCCAACCCCCTGCCGTGAGTCTGGAGTCAGGCCTGGGCAAGACAGGATCTTTTGAACATCAGAGACTTTCATTTGAAGTTTGCCTACTTCAAAGGCAGAAAGGGGTATAAGCAGTGGACCCAGAAACCCAGATTTTCGGAATACTTCTGGACTCAAGAGGAACCTCTGCCAAAGAACAGAGCTTTAGAGCGGGAGGTGTACTGCCCCTTTGCCTGTGACGGTGCTTTGCTGGTTGGCCCGCAGTTGCTGCTTCTGCCTGAAACAGGACAAAGACTGGACTTTGGGGTGTATTCCTGCTTGTGAAGTGTCTCAAAAGGCTTGGATTGAGCTTGCCTTCTGTTTTGAAGTCTTAGGGCCATCAAAGATTTCCTCTGCCAGCACTTGGACTCTCTGCTGAGATTACGGCCCTGCCAAGTGGCGCCCTATCCAGTCCTTGGGCCCTTGAAAGGTGAAGCTGGTGGAGCCCCAATGGAAATCCATGCACAGGAGGCGTGCAGGGAAAAGTTTGATGCACCACCTGCAATACGGCTGTAAAATCGACACACCACCTGCCTCACGACTGATAAATTGATGCACCACCAGCATCGCAGCTGGGAAATTGACACATCACATGTATTGCGGCTGATGATGCAACACAACATCCACTTGCGGCTGCAGAAAATGGCGCAACCCACGCGCAGCGTGGTTTTCCATCGCCGTGCCGCAGTATTTCGCATGCATCATCTCTGGGCATCAAAATCAATGTGAACCTGCGTGGATCCTAGGTGCCCCGTCTAGAAACTGATGCATCCCTCTCTTGCAAGAGAGAAAAATTATGCATCACCCACCCCACCTGAGAAGAAATGATAAACGGCCTCACTTGCGAGTAAGGAATAGACGCATCACTGACTTTTGTGTAACAACCACATTTCCATTGTTTTCTATGGAGTAAGATTCTATTATTTTACTTGTGTATTCTGGATTTGTGTTGTTTTGGTCTTGTTTGATTTCTATAAATATTGGCTACTTTTCTAAACTGGTGTGGTGTCCATTTTGTAGTGTTTTCACAATATTACTGTGTGTGTGTTGGTACAAATCCCTTACACATTGCCTTTGAGATAAGCTTGATTGCTTGTGCCAAGCTACCAAGGGGGTGATCAGGGTTTTATTAAGTGAGTATCTCCCTTGCCCTGACTAGGGTGGGAGTCCCGGCTTGGACTGAGTGCACAACTGACTGCCAACCAGAGAGCCCATTTCAAACATAGACTCTCTCCTCAGTTATGTAGCCAAAAATCTAAATACACTATACAGACTCACACATATTCCATCTCACATGGTGCCATAATTTATCACATGATCTCAGCTCCCTTCACATAGGCACACAATTAACTGAAAACCCCTGCAGTGAGAAGGTTTCCAGCTTTTAAAAGTTGTGTGAAGCCATATTCGTTATGCAATGTGTATATAAATCCTTCTCAGGACTTCGGTTGCAGCCTCAGCAGCTTTGGGCCAGATTTACAAGAAATTGGCACATCAGTACTGATGCGCCAGTTTGCTTGCGTCATTCCTGCCCCACCTAATGACACCATGTGTACACCGTGTTTATAAAACTGCACACATGGCGGTCGTTAGGCCAATAGCGTCAGAACTTTTGAAGATATGGTGGTGCTTTGCTCCACTAGTGTCAAATATTTTGACGTTTGTGAAGCAAAGTGGAAGGAGGCCCATCAGTTGATATGGGTGTGTCATTTTAATTCTGAACAGGCGTTAAAAATGCCCCAGAGAAATCTTGTAGATTTCACTGTGCCATTTTTGAGGGTCCCTTAACGCTGGAATGCCCCCCATGCATACAATATGCCAATAAGGCTTAATGTGGCACAAGGGATTGCAAAGTGGACACAATGCAAGCAGTGCGCCACTATGCAAATATGGTGCAGTGAAAATTGCCTCCTTGAGCCACATTAACACAAAAAATGACAATAATGACAATAATGGGGTGCAAGGAGGGACTAGGGGCTTATAAACTGTCTCTTTGTCTTTTGTTGTGGTGGGATGGGGAGTGGAGGTGACTCAAGCTAGGTTCGGCACAAAGCTCGGTCCACTTCAGCTATCACCCTATTTTATTAAAGAAGCATCCATGAAAATTCCTAGTGCAACATCACAATTTAAACAATGGGAGGTATATACTAAAGGTTTTCCTAGGCGCTCATATAAAGTGAAGTGATGCAAATTGTTTTCTTGATTTCTTAGCATTTTAAGAGCCTCTGGATGCAACACAAAATTGTCGTTACAACTCATTGCATTAACCTCTATATTTCTAAACTTGCACTCATACTTAAGTAAGTGAAAATCTCAAAATGTACTAAAACATGTTTTTATGTTGAAGTTGTAAACTGAAATGGGTCAAATGCAACTACATTGAATGATATGAAGGAAACAGCTCATTTGATCAGTTACTCAAAATGTTCAGCTTTTTAATTAAACTATGTGTGATGTTTATTCATTTGTTGTTGAGTTGTTGAGTCTGCACTTTGGCCAAAAAGCCACTAAGCCCTATCCACAAAGAGGCTCAGCACTTGTGGCTGAGGCTCCGCAGTTGTGGTGGGATCTCCCCTCTCATGGCAGGATCTATGCACTACAGTTTCTAATTGAGAAGATCCTACCAGGAGTGCAGAGATCCTATAGTAGGAAAGTCCTCCTTTTAGCCCTGGTCACCCCCAAACCTTTTGGGCAGATACTGGTGGTTACTGACTCTTGGCTGTGCCCTAGGTACTGCTTACCAATCCCAGGGCCAGTGCTCTGTGTAAAGTGTATATGCAAATTAGGCTAATTATAATTGGCATTGTCAACCTACCTACAAGTCCCTATTACACGGTAGGGCATGTATGTTTAGTGACCCCAGCATAGGTAGTGCATCCATGCTGCTTAGGTACTCAGGGTCATCCTAAAGGCAGGCCTGCCTTGCTGGCTGCTTTAAAACTAAAGTTATATGCAAATTCAACTTTGGAATTAAAAGTACTTTGAAAGTCCTAAACTACCTTATTTTTACATATGTCACCCCTAAGGTGTACCCTATGTGCCCCTAGGTTTGGGTGCCATGTAACTGTAAGCAGGGACCTCAAAATGTGTTTTAGAAGCCCTGGTGAGGTAAAAAAGCCAAATTTGTTTTCCCTCACTAAAGTGAATGCCCTCCATAAGCTAACACAGGGAGACTTTATTTTAATTAACAAAGTCCCCATAAGTGTCAGACACCTTCAGTTTTGTATCAAATTAATTGTGATATTAAATCCTACAACTTGCAATTGCTAGATTTAAAATATATAGTTCAGGTTTTAAAACTCTACCTAAAAGTTGCCAAACTTCAGCTCTGTAGTGCCCTTCTCTGATGGGCAAGACTCTGGCAGCCTGGCCAGCCTGCCTTGATGAGGTGTGACGTGGCCTGGGCTGAACACAAACGATGTGCCTGGGGGAAGAAATCTGCCTCAGGAGATGGTGAAACAGGATGGGGAGAGAGCAGCCAAACTAGCAGTTCCCAGGACGTGGTCATCAAAGTGGGAAGGAGCCTGCCTGTGATTGGACAACCCTTCTTTCCACCCAGGAGCAAGGATAAATATGGCTGAGCCACACCCAAACCTCAGATCCCTACAGGGAACAAGACAAAGAGGAAGAAGGACTGCCCTGATGGAACCCTGACCAGCACCTGGACATTGCACTCTGAAGGACTGCACCAGCTGCACACTTGGGCTTCACCACTAAAAGGACTTTGCCTCTCTTCTACCACTTCAAAAGGGACTCCCTGTTTGCTACAGGTACAAAGGAGCTGCCAAGACTCTCCTGCATCAAGTCCTGCAAGCAGAGCCCAGCGCCCAGTGGCCATTTGAGGATTCTGACCTGACCTCTGGAAGAAGATCTAGAGGTTTGGAGCAACTCAATAAGTTGAAGAGGTGCATTGTGGGAATTGTTGTCCCAGGCCCTAAGAGGCAAACCATTGCCTGTGAACCCTTGGTTGGTGCCTTGGACCACTTTCCTCAATCAAGAAACACTTCTGAAAGTAAGTGTGACAGTGTTACCTCGTAGGTGGCCTGAACTCTGGACTTTTTCCCTGTCCAGTGTGACCTTTTTTTAACCCTTTGAGCACTAGTTGCTTCTATGGACTACAAAACATTAACTCTTTAAACGTTAATGTCTCTGGTTCCCCTTATCCGATTCTAATCATTTTGGTGTCATTGTAAAGATAAAAATATAATCTATTTTGATAAATTGGTGTTAGATTTTTATTGTGTTTTGTGTTTTACTTATTTACTGTTTTGTGATTTTTAAACGCTTTACACACTTCTCTCCTAAGTTAAGCCTTGTCGCTCGTTGCCAAGCTACCAAGGGCTGAGCTGGGTTTAATTTACTGAGACCTAACAGGACCTAAATGGAGGTCTATTGCTAGGTTTAGGTACTTACCTCCCCTTACCAATAATCCACTTTCCAACACCTACCATGAGAGAAAAGTCTCTGCCATGAGTGTGGAGGCTCATAGTGAATTGGGCCCTCAGTTTTCTGTGCAACTTAGTGTTGAGACATCAGAAATTCTAGCTTTGGTAAAAGGTCTAGTCATTTTCAATTTAATTTAGATAACATTTAATTGCTGCTTAATATCTGATTGGTGACAATAAACAAAACAGGGGTTAATGAACTATGATCCTGATATAAAATCATTTCAAATACAACTCCAAGGTCCACAAGTTTCAGGGTTGATTTAGCCAGCCACGCTGTGTTTATTGTCTGCTTATGTTGCATAAATGGAGAAGGCTTTCTACCTAGAACTAATCTGCTCAACCATTTGTTTCTTTTGAAGAGAGTGTGTTTTCTTGGCGATTTCCAAGATCACCCTTTACAAGCTGGTTGAATAGATTTCTCGCTCAAAAATCATAACAAGTTTGTGGGAGACTTAGGGGCATATTTATACTCTGTTTGCGCCGGAATTGCGTCTTTTTTTTGACGCAATTCCGATGCAAAAGTAACTCCATATTTATACTTTGGCGTTAGACGCGTCTAGCGCCAAAGTCCATGGAGTTTGCGTCCTTTTTTAGCGTGGACACCTACTTTGCGTTAATTATATGCAAGGTAGGCATTCCCGTCTAAAAAAGTGACTCTGCGGCATGTGCGCCGTATTTACACTCCCGGGCAAAATTCATGCCCGGGAGTGGGCGGGTCAAAAAAAATGACGTACGGCCGCTTTTGGGCCGTTTTTTTGGCGCCTGGAAAAGGCAGGCGTTAAGGGACCTGTGGGCTCGGAAGGAGCCCAGAGGTGCCCTCCCATGCCCCCAGGGACACCCCCTGTCACCCTTGCCCACCCCAGGAGGACACCCAAGGCTGGAGGGACCCATCCCAGTACAATAAGGTAAGTTCTGGTAAGTATTTTTTTAAAAAAAAAATTGTGGCATAGGGGGGCCTGATTCGTGCCCCCCTACATGCCACTATGCCCAATGACCATGCCCAGGGGACAGAAGTCCCCTGGGCATGGCCATTGGGCAAGGGGGCATGACTCCTGTCTTTGCTAAGACAGGAGTAATTTCTATGGGGGTTGGGAGTGGAAAAAAATGGTGCAAATCGGGTTGAGGCGAAAAATTTGCCTCAGCCTGACTTGCCCCATTTTTTCACGCCCAAGCTCCATATCCCCCTACGCCGGCGCTGCCTGGTGTACGTCGTTTTTTCAACGCACACCAGGCAGCGCCGCCGGCTAACGCCGGCTAACGTCATTGCTTAAATACGGCGCCCGCATGGCACTTCAGAATGGCGTTAGCCGGCGCTAATTGTTTTGACGCAAAACTGCGTCAGCGCAGTTTTGCGTCAAAAAGTATAAATATGGGCCTTAGTGTAAATGCCAGTATGGATAGCTTGTTGCAATTTAACATACATTACAAGGGTTTGGGGGACCAAACTTTATGAGAAAACAGGCAATAAATAATACTGTTTAGGTGGGTAGTATTGTGCTGTGACATATATCTGGCTCTTGCACAGTGCAGGAGATTGATTACTGCTAGAATATTAAATTGCCATAACCATAAAAATTGTGTAAGGCTATACATGTGAAGTGAAGTACCAAAATTATCAGCATAAGAGTGGGTTAAATTGTAGTCACATATTTTCTGCCCATATGTTGGCTGCGTAAGAGGTTAGTTGATGATCTGCCCAAAGGAGCAGATTGACTTGGCTAGGCTTTCCCTATGCACGAAAGAGAGTATGGAGTCAAACAGTGTAATGCCCTGGTTTCCTGAAGACTGAAGGTATTTTGAGCACTCCACATGCAATGCTTATTTGAGCTGGTGGTTGCTGGTGCGGGGCATTTACTGAGAGCAGAGAAAACACAGAAAGACATAAGAAGAGACCAATGCAAAAACCGTTACAAAAGGAGCAAGCAGGAACCTACAAGAGTGAGGCAAATGAGAGAGGAGTGTCTAGAAATAGATTAAAGAGGTGTGAGATGGATTTAAGTCAAACACGTATGTGGTATTTTGCATGCTAACTTTTAATTGCACAAGGTAAGGACATTTGAGCAGAGGTTTGGGCACCGTCAAGGGTTTCTGAGCAGAGCTTTGGGCACCAGCACTTATCTTTTTCAGTGCCTTGTTTCATAATTGGGTTAAAACAAGACTACCTTAATAAAAAAAAAATGGTGTGGACTCAAGGGGCTGCAATTGTCAAACAGGCATTCTAACACCACCACATGTCTGCGGTCAGCTATTACCAAACTGGTCTTAATAAGGAACAATTCAGCGCCCTCTCATTAAACCCGAAAACATGCACACTATGTGAGTATATAGTGAAAGAAAATGTGGCATTGGTGAAAGAAAAAGGGGAATTAGAGGGTGTGGCTCGAAAAAGAGCTCTTGGGCACTAACCCATTGCAGCCTGAGCAGTCATCGAGCAGCAATGAAAGGAATGAAACAATGGAGAAGGGCCATGAGGAGCCATTCATTCCTTCTCCAAAAACATAGGCAAAGGTGTTCTGATATGTGGCAGCTGCAGAGATTGTAAAACCTGTAATGACCAAGAATCATGCGTAGTCTCTAAGCCAAAGCCGGAAATCACTCTGTAGATGTTTTGAACTCAGCTTCATCCTGTGATATCTTCTCTTCAATGGATGACCTTGTAAAGATTGCTCATATCATGTGAAAGACATGCTGTGGCATGGCATGAGGCAGCAGGACTTTTAGTAACCTACTGAGTAGCTTCAGTCCATTATGCAATTGTCCTTGTAAATGATCACATTTAGGTATTGATGACATGTGGCTCATTTCAGAGAAAGGATGTGGCCTACCAGCCAAAGCTGCCAACTTTGAAGGTGGGGAACCAGGTTTGAGTTTCGGCATCAGCTGAACATCCTGTGATTCTGGGCAAATCATTTAATGTCCCAGTGCCTACCAATAAATGAATGTGATCTTGTGTAACAAAACTGGTGCTAATGTAAAGCACTTCAATACCTTTGAAAGGGGTTTGCGCTATAGAAAACCAACCCAAAAAAATCTAATGTGGTAAACTTTCCATCCAATAAAAAGTGTTAGGAATTTATCAAATGCAATAATTATTGCTATTCCAAATTTTTAGAGAATAACATTCAAATGTTGGAGCTCACCAAACAAAAATAAGCATGGCCTAGTAAATAATGGGACGTCCTCCCTAGATAAATTCTGAAAAGTTTGAAGTTCCAAAATGTAACAAGGAATGCAATCTTTATTGCATCTGGTATGTTTACTGAGTGTGGTAGACATAGAACCACTTGTAAGAGAAATCCCTGCACAAACAGGTACTCCACAGAGATCGCAATTTAGTGGGGCAGTTAGAGTTAGGCCCTATGGCAAGTTCAGAAAGTGGCAATGAGGGCACAAGTCTGGGGTGCAAGACATGCACCCACTAGTTTCACAAGGTGGACGCCATCCACCCTGCTAATGTCGCACTGTGCTATGCTGAACTCGTCCCGTTTTTATATGTAAGCACCCCAATGCATTCGGCAGCAACCGCGTATTGTCTGCTTTCCTTCTGAGCATTAAAGTGCAGGCAAGGAGGTGGCTTTTTTATTTGAAATTCGAGATAGGGCCAAAACAAAGGCCGAAGTTAAGTGGCCAAGTTAAGTGCAAATGCAATGGCCAGGAAACGAAGGCACACAGCTTGTTGTCACCTCACAGGTACTTAAGAGATGCAGGATTTTGACTTTGGTCAGTCCCCGGATATAACAGATTTGCATGCACAGTAAGAATGTCAGATATGCTGGTTTGTTCCTGTAGTTACACAAATAGCAATCTGAATATCACTATTTTGTTTTATTTCTTTCACAGCGCTACTTATCCCAATGCAGGGTGTCAGAGCATTGTCCATTGCATGTACACATTATACATTGGCAATAAATCATGTAAGTGTAAATCTATGCACAGGATGTGGTACATAGGATAGTGAGGGTTACAAGGTGTAGGAATCACATTTCCTTCATAGCTTACTGTGCTATATTAGAAGGATTATAATTAATGAACTGCGAGTAACAATAGGATCTCTGTGTTAAAAACAGTAGCTCACTTACCTATTTACATGAAGTGCTTTGCAGGAGAGACTTACCCCTTTATGCTATTTTGATTCAAAACTCAGACTAGACATGATACACATCTCTCCAGCTAAAGTGTTAATCACCAGAGTTACTTCACCATTATTATTATTCTCTGAGATTTAGGAAGCATACAAAGATCTCTGCAGCAGGTACCTAAACACCATAAGAATGTTTTAGATGCAGTCTTTGCAAACAATTAAACGGAACAAGCTTATTGCCAGGTTTCTCCTTGGGACAATTTCTCTTGTGGTAGAGATTTTAAAACACAAAATCTAATTTGTTAAATCTGGTAATTCATTCAAATGTACTCCTTACAGACCCGCTAAATATATGTGTGAGGTCTTACGTTTGGATGGCACGTCTTGTGATGTCACTTCATGTGAGGTTATGGGTTGTAATGGTACTTCCTATGATATTACTTCCTGTGATGCCTCTTGAAATGTCACACGCCATGGTGTCACATACTGTGATAGCACTGTCGAACTTGGCTAGTCCTCGCACTTCTTTTCTTAGGACTCGTGCCGTAGTGGCAATCAAAATGGGAGTGTAATAATAATGATGCGAAAATATTCAGCATATAGAAGAAGAAAGTGAACATGTGTATTTTCTATGAGGGCAACACCATCCCAGGTGTTTGTGTTTGTAACAATGGTAAATAGATATTTTTTTTTATTCTGTAAGAAAATGTGCAGGCTGGGTGATATGTGTTGCAAAATTCAACTGAGGCACATGCAATTCACTGGAGGTTAATTGGAACTTTCTGTATCTAACATTGTAATTAAAGTCCCACTTGCAGGAACCACATGCAACATTCTTTATCTTTCATGGAAACAAAACAAATTTCTAATTAACTCATGCACCCCAGTGTAGACAGTTGAGAATTTCCTTATCTAGTATTGCAAAACAGAGATACATTTATCATGTCTTTTCCCATACACAACAGTTTTATTTTGTTCAGCAAATTGCAAGCATGTTGAATTTTCTTTCAAAAGAGACGTGTGCAGTATTACAAATAAAACAGAAATTGCATTGCTGTTACAGACCTGAGGCTTCCGGTCTTGTTGAGCCTGTGAATGGCAAAGTGAAATCAAGGTTGGCAAACATTTTCTTGTTTGAAATTTTTGAAATGGCCTGATGCTTTGCCCCTTGTATTGATGAGTGTTCAGAGTGTAACTGATCGAAAAAAGACAAACGTTTGTTGGAGAGGGAAATGAGACTACTGGCAAATCCGTTAAATGCACTTGTGAACATTACATATGATACGGTCCTAGACTATTGCAAGGGACTACCTGATGTAATGTGTTCTGTGTCTCATCAGGTCAGAGATGTCACATCCACCCACAACAAGAACAGTGCCATGACCTTAGTCTCAGAAATTCGATATTGGTGAAGAAACACGTCAAGAAAACATGACTGGAACCCTATTGACATTTGTCATATCAGGTGATCCTGGTTACGATGACTTCTGTGAAGTGTGGAGGTCTCCCCAACTGGATACAAACTTCCCACATTCATAGACTTGAATGCCCCCTTGATACAACAGTGCCTGTTACAACAGAACCAGTGGTATGAGAGAGACAACTGGGACGGTCCGTCAAGTTGTCAGGTACCAACCTGAGTTTGAAACATCACCAGAGCAAGTTGAAGAGGGTGTTAAACAAGTCACTTCTGACTGTGAAGCAGAAACAATCAAGTCCTGTCCTGTGGTGAATGAGTCAGACTCAGAATCAGACAGTGGAGAAGGAATGAGTGCTTGAAGAAAATGAGTGGAAGCTGGAGACCCTTGGCCAAGACGACAAGAATGGGGAAAAATGAGTTTCCTTAAAGAACGTGTACCACCAATGATTGTTGAAGGGGATGAGAACTCTGACTTGAGTGAAAGTGAGGAGAGTGTGGCACTGAGAAGGTCAAAAAGAACAAAAATGCCTAGTCGTAGGTATTCTTCACGAGAGTGTATCTACTTTGCAAATGAAACAGCCGCAGATCAAGAGTTCTGGAAATATTGGGATTAATATACAAGTTCAGGTGAACTGAACATTATGTTTGAACTGCATCTTCCATTTTTGCTGTCATCTATGAGCTTTGTTTTGTGCTTGTTAGAGACTTTTACATTGACTGGGATAGAGAATTTGGAAGATTTCGTAGGCCTCAGTCGAAAAAGAAAGGGGGTTGTCACTTAGAGGAACACAGAGTAGGGCTAGGGAAGTCTCATGAAGATTTGAATGTTGGTGATAAATTAAATTTAGACTTTTTGAACTCTCTTGCTGTTCGCATTGGTGAAATCAATGAAAAATTATTTTACCAATACTGTGTTTATCTGATGATAGGTCTGATTGTAGAGATGTAATTGAGCCAAATTAGAATGTTAGATGTAATACACAGTAAATAGTAGTGCTTTGGTGCTTATTTTCCATGCACTATTAGTAGTGGAAGCGTTTCCTTCTACACATTCCGAAGAGATGGGGTTATCCACTACTGTTTCCCCGATGACTCTTGGGCCCATATTACTACTTTTTGCTGCTAAACTGCTCTAGCGCCAGTTTGCGTCAAATGCCTCTAACCAGACTAGCGCCTTATCCTGGCGCACAACCACTAAAAACATGACATGGAAAAGACAGGAGTCATACCCATCACCATAATGGCCAGCACAGGGAACAAGTGTCCCCTGGGCATGGCCATTGCACCCTGTGTCATGCAGGGGCCCTAAGTTTAATAACAACTTTAATAAAAAGAAAGTACTTACAAATACTTACCCTACTTACCTTGGATGTCCCCCATCCTCCGGTGTCCCTCTGGTGGGGGTAGGGGCGGGAGTGTTACTGGGGCTTCGGGAGGGCACCTGTGGACCCATTCTATTGTGTTTAACATGGAAATTGGTCCATAGGTCCCCTAACGACTGGCCTGACCCAGACGTTAAATAATGGTGCAAAGCAAGCTTTGCACCATTATTTAGCCCCGTCATTTTAGCACAGGTAGATAAATATGGGGCTATGGGGATAGACCCATTTTTTAGATGGGAACACCTACCTTGCATCTCTTTGATGCAAGGGAGGTTCACACATCTAAAAAATGGTGCAGACTCCAATATTTTGACGTTAGATGGGTCTACTGCAAAATATGAATATGGAGTTAGTTTTGCGCCAAATTGACAAAAAAATGATGCAAATTCAGCACAAATGTAGTATAAATATGCCCCTTCATATTTAGGTCAGGCCCTGGGGCCAAGAGCAGCCTGGGGAGGGAGAGCTGCGTGCACCTCTCTCAAACAAAAAATTTAATATTTAGGCTTGGCCCCTGGGGAGTGGGTTGTCCCCCCCCAAAAAATTAAATATTTAGTCCATGCTCCCAGGGATGGAGTCCCTGTGGCCGAGATCGGTCTGGGGAGAGGAGCCACACAGCCCTCCTACCCCCCAAAAAATGTATTTAGAAGGCTGGGCCCCAGGGGATGGGGTCCCCACAGCCGAAATCACTCATGGGAGGGGCTCATGCGGAACTGTGGGTTTGGGTTGGTATAGGTGGTGGCTGCATCCCTTAGGTAACTATAATTCATGCCCTCGCAATGCTAATTACCCCACAAATTACAGCACTCATTACTTCTTTAAAAACATCATTGATGATGTCACTGTAATATCTGCAGTAAAACTATTGATCAGACAACCTTGCATGGTAGGTGCACGAAAATAAAGGTTACACTGCAGAGTAAGTCTCAAGGCATTTCCCGTGGTGCCATTGTTTCTGCAAGCAAAGAGCTGAATGCTTGCTGAAGCAAAACTTTCATCTCTCTTCCCTGTGCCCTGTAAAGATGAAAGCTCCAGTTTTTGACAGCTGGACCTGCTTTACAGACCCCGCTGTCAAAAAGTGGAGTGTTTGCTGTGGTTGTTAGCTGTTAGCTTCCCGTGTCTATATTTCAGCCTGGTTCAAAATATAGAAGCTGATGAATTGTTATGTAGGACCAATGTCCACTGAGATCCTAATATGACTCCCTGTAGACAATATCCTGTGTTACTAGCTATAAAATTCATTGGGCCTTTGTAGGGATTTTTCGCGGTGTTTTGTCCTTGTGTTTTTCTTAAATAAGGCTCCTCAGTACCAGCATAAGGACAAAAAATTTTCTGAATTGGAATGTGAAGCCCTAAGATGTCACAGTCAGTTATTTTCTTTATGTTGGCATCTATATGTGACCTGCTTGCCATGAGTTCTGACAATTTAAACTCAGCATTTTTCCTCTTGAGAGCCTTTGATGGAGCGGTTATTTGAGTATGATAGCAATTTCGATTTAGACTCCATAGCTGTCTGTCATGTAATGATGAATGAAAATAATTCACTCTGTCTAGAGTGGAAGTAACATTTTCTTGCAAGAAACAGAAAAATACTATTTCTAAATAGAAAAACAATGGCTCTGGTCTCCCAACTAACACTGGACTCAAGCAAGGGAGTTGTCAGTAAAGTTGATGCTTGAAGATTGCAGGAGACTGGGACCAGTGTGAATCAGAGCCTCAATGAATTTCCAAAGTAAATGCTATAGACGTTCTTATCCAAATTCAAGAGAATGATAAAATTGTTGAGAGGGAATAATGAAGACAAGAAGACTGGATGCTAAAGGTGGATAGTATGTTTCTTCTAGCCAAAGCCAAAAGTATATACCCTGACCTAATCAGAGCAACCAAAGAGTACATTGCTGTACACCATTAACTATCCAGGATATTTAATTGAACTGTAGCCCTGCCATTACTGTAGACACTGATATTACAGCTAAACCTGTGAAACCATCACGGATAAACTGGAGGTAACGTTGAGCTGTTTCCTTATTTGTTTAGAACAGTCTGATCCTTTCGTCCGGTGGTGTCAAAAAGAATTGAGGGGCATATTTATACTCCGTTTGCGCCGAATTTGCGTCGTTTTTTTCGACGCAAATTAGACGCAAAACGAACTCCATATTTATACTTTGGCGTTAGACGCGTCTAGCGCCAAAGTTCATGGAGTCAGCGTTATTTTTTGGCGTGAACACCTTCCTTGCGTTAATGAGATGCAAGGTAGGCGTTCCCGCCTTAAAAAATGACTCCCAGGCATGTGCGTGGTATTTATACTCCCGGGCAAAAATGACGCCAGGGAGTGGGCGGGGCAAAAAAACCCTCATTTGCGCCTCTTTTTAACGCCTGGGTCAGGGCAGGCGTTAAGGGACCTGTGGGCTCAGAATGAGCCCAGAGGTGCCCTCCCCTGCCCCCAGGGACACCCCCTGCCACCCTTGCCCACCACAGGAGGACACCCAAGGATGGAGGGACCCATCCCAGGGAAGAAAAGGTAAGTTCTGGTAAGTATTTTTTAAATTTTTTTTGTGGCATGGGGGGGCCTGATTTGTGCCCCCCTACATGCCACTATGCCCAATGACCATGCCCAGGGGACATAAGTCACCTGGGCATGGCCATTGGGCAAGGGGGCGTGACTCCTGTCTTTGCTAAGACAGGAGTCATGTTAATGGCGTCTGGGCGCCCCACAAAAATGGCGCAAATCGGGTTAAGACTATTTTTTTGCCTCAGCCTGACTTGCCCCATTTTGGGACGCCCAAACGCCATTTTTCCCTACGCCAGCGCTGCCTGATGTACGTCGTTTTTTTTCACGCACACCTGGCAGCGCCGGTCGGCTAACGCCGGCTAACGCCATTCAATAAATACGGCGCCCGCATGGCGCTTCAGAATGGCGTTAGCCGGCGCTAATTTTTTGGGCGCAAAACTGCGTTAGCGCAGTTTTGCGTCAAAAAGTATAAATATGGCCCTGAACATCTTCAATTAGGGGCAGAAGTTGAGTGAGCAGGAGTTTACAGGAGGAAGTGCATAGTCATTTGAAGAAGGTTTCCATTCTCGTATGCATAATAAAGACACAACAGTCTTTTAAATTAAGATTTAAAAAAAAATAGTGAATGTTCTTTCAGTTTATGTGGGAAATCTATTTGTTTCACACTCTTAAATAATGCACCTCTTGTATATATAAACATTTCATCTCACATTTGTTGGTGGAAGCCCCACAAGGATAGGCACATCCTGAATATCTGCTTAAAGTAGCAAACCAGGTATCATGGGTAGATCAGAGTGACAGACCATGCTACAGATATAAATGTCCATATTAACTCTTTAAAGCCCAAGTTGCAGTGTAAATTTGAAAGATTCCTCTTTGTAGCAACTTTTTTTAAAAAAGTTGAGAAAATAACGCTGTTTTATAATATTTTGTAGAATTAACACATAGGCTTTAATGGAAATAAAATGCAAAATTGTAGTAGGCAACCATATTTACTCGTACTAGGCCTGAATAGTTAAAGAAATGTTGCTTTTGCAAGGTGACTTGAGTAAAGAATGCTACCATAGTACAAAATGTTTCTTTTTTTTTACCTTCCCATGGACATGTTTTTTATGAATCAATAGTAAATGCATAAAATGTTTTCTTTTGATTCTGCAGATGTTTCTACTTACATAAAGACCACTGTTAACCAATGAATAAAGGTTTGTTATTTAGTGAGGCAACATTTCCAATTGAATGAATCATGAGAAATTATAGCAAACTATGTTTTATTTAATAAGATATTGTTTCATTCAACATCAGTGTCTAAGGTTCATTGTGCTGTGAGCGTGCCACAAGATCCAAATTTTATTCATTTCATATAACGGATTCTGCACTAGATGACGATGGATCAAAGCAACATCTGCTTGAGGCGATGTCACCAACGGGAATTGTGAGTACGAATAATCCACGATGAACAATATGCAATATTATAAAACTTCAATCAATAATCACACCAGTTTAGTAACAAGAATACATACGTTTATTTCCCTATATTAACAATGCTAAGGTCACAAGGATAACTCTCAAACACAAATGATAAGCATAAAGAATCAATAGCGGCTCATTGAAACGGCGTATGTATCTCAATTTGATTAATACAGTTAAACAAATAATCTCCAATAGAATCACTCTTATTAATATTACAAAAACTGGTAATGATGATACAGAAGACATTAGCTCAGCATTAAAATGATTTCAAACCAGATCATAGGCGAAAGATGATTATTTCTCAGACTAACCAAAGATTAGCACTACATGTTGGGCTTCATATGAAAAGAATTAGAAACACAAATTTAGAAAACTCTTATCTCAATTATGTTAAATGTATAGAAATTAATCATGTGCAGCAATATAATCATTAGTTGCAGTTGGTACCTAAAAAGCAGGAGAGATACAATTCACGTTTAATAACATACATTACCACAATAATAGTAACAGCAAAAGATCAGCTTCCACTTGAGGATACCTTCAACAGCTTCGGGCCTTATGACAGCTAATCTCAACACTCAACTGCTCTCAAGGAACAACAAACCCATGGTGCTAGCATTCAATTCCAAAAGTCTACCTAAGCTGCTACCAATTTGTGTACACAGATTATTATACTAAAATCTAATCAACTCCTGATTGGTCAGCCTATGGGGTGTTTTCATTTCAACCAATCAACAACTAATTTCATGACCTAAACTTGACAAACCCACGCTAACTATAACATTTTCTTTCAGTAGATACACTCTCTTTCCATCTTGTCTGTAACTCCATTGTCTCATTCGCCTTTTGCATATGTTGTTCTCAGGAAGAAACTCTCTCAGCAACATTTTACAACCATCATCGAGGAAAGACCAGATATTAGTAACATTCTCAAACAATAGGACATTTCAACTTATACAATGCTCGGTTAATATATGACCTTGCAGGACGTCACCACAACTGGCTAGGGGTAGCTGTGGGTACCTCTGCACGAGCTTAAAAACACTTATTATTGAAGCTTCGAATAATGGAAAATATCTACAGCATCTGACTATAGTTTTGCTCAGTTAAGTAAATGTTTTCCCATTTTACATGTTAATTAATCACTCATTATTAATATGAAAATCATTAATAAACATATTTGAAAATCCACACTCTCACAGTGCCTTGGTGAGAAGACAAGGAATGCTCCTGTTCCCATGGACATTCCAAAAGATGATTGGATGACCTGAAAGTTCTGCTTTGACTGATTTCAATCTCTTGAGCTGACTTTAATGCTGACGTTTTATGCTTATGATTTATCTATCTCTCAAAACCAGAGCTCTTTATTGGTTTCTGGATAGAGACCTTTTCATTTTCATTCCTAGAATAGGGATTTCTTTCTTTATGGGATACTTATTGCATTTTGTTGTGATTTATTGATTGCATAATAATTATATGATTTTGAACTCTACTCAATTGAGACTAAAAAGATTATGGTGGTCATTTTGACCTCCGCGGTTTTTTACCAAGACCGCCGAGGGACCGCTGTGCGGAAGACCGTCAGTGGTGGCGGTTTGCCGCTCGGCCTATTATGACCGTTGGCAGGTCTCCGTCCTTTTACGGATGGAGAGCCGCCAACAGCCATACTGGGGGAAGGCGGGGAAGTGGAGGTTGCTCCACTTCCAACGCCACGCCAACAGAACACAGCCCAGCGCATCACGTCCTGTGATTCGCCGTGGCGGTGTTCTGTTGGCGGTGTGGTGTTGGCGGAGCTGCCCCCATGGCTCCCGTCCCCTCCCAGAGGATCAACGGAACAGGTAAGTTGATCGTCCGTTAGGGGAGGGGGGTGGGGAGGTGTTGTTTGTCGTGTGGGTGCATGGGGGTGTGCGTCTGTGTATGTAGAGGGGGTGTGTGATTGCGTGTATGCTTGCGGGGGTGTTGCGTGTTTTGGGAATGAGTGCGTGTATGTCTGTGGGTATGTCTGTATGGATGTGTGCGTGTATGTTGTATGTGGGTGTGCGTGTCTGACTGTGTGTGTGGAAGTAGGCATGTATGTCGGTGATGTCGTGTGTGTGTGAGTTTCTGTGATGTTGGGGGTCGGGGTGGGGAGGGGGGCCCTGCCACCTTTGGGGTGTGGCAGGGGTGGTGGGGGGTGTAGGGGAGGGAGTCGGGTGGGGGTGGGGGAGACCCCTATCAGTGCCAAGGAAGGAATTCCCTGGCACTGATAGTGCTTACCGCCATGGATATCATGGCGGTTCCGACCGCAGGAAATCCACGGCGGTAAGCCGGGTCAAAATACCGCCGGCGGTATGGTGATGGACGCCGGGCTGGAGACCCAGGTCTCCAGCCCGGCGGTCGTCTCTGCCCTGGCGGGCGGAACGGAGAACCGGCAGAGGACCATGGCGGTAACCGCCATGGTCATAATACAAAAAAAAAGAGCGCCAGCTTGTTGGCGGTCTTACCGCCGCTTCTCCGCCTTCCGCCAGGGTCATAATGACCCCCTATATTCTATAATCCAAAAAAAGATGATAATCTAAAAGATTTGAAAATAAAACCCTTTAACACATAATAAATGCCATTATTAAATACTATAGAATTTAGTGATATTGAAATGTATAACTTGTGATAATCAGCTCCTGGGTAGTCTCAGCCAACATCAGAGATCCATCGACCTGAGAGAGAGGCAATGGGTATTCCCCCTAATGAGTGGTATCTTTCTCTTAAACCAATAACTTAACTGAGATCCCTCCTCCGCTACCTCCATTTCCTAATTTCTCATACATTTCCTTCCGGTATCAAACTTCTCATATATAGCTATGCCCCCCAGATTAGCTACATCTACAGGGGAAGCATACTTTAGGCATCATCGGAATGGCCGCCACTTGAATTGAAGTATTTTATTTGTCTCCTTCACCACTTACTTCCAGTGACCTAAATAATTTGAAATGAAACAGCATTGAATCATAGAAGATAAAAGAAACGACCATCACAACTATTTTGAATGCCCTCTTAAAGCCAGGGAAAATGAAGTGCTATCAAAGTGCATCTTAGATGAGTGTTAAACTATGAAGCTCAGTATGTTCAGAATAATTTATTTGTTGAATTTACCTTTGTAATGCAAGGGAAAATGGTGTCTGATAAACACGGAAGCATGGGAAGGGATATTCAAACAATTTTTTTTAAAGAAAACAGGAAGTGGAGGCAAGAGTGGTGTCTATCCCTAGAGCTAGGATGTTCCTCATACAAAGGGACACTTTAATAATGGGAAAGTTGGGCTCTGGCCAAAGGCCTAGTACTTTAGGGGTCCACCTGTTGACTGTTAGCATGTTCCTGTGGACAGTTGTATACTATGCAAAATAGAAAATGCTTAGTAACATATACCACAGTATATGGTTACTAGACACATGGTTTACATGTGTCAATCAATTTTATTGTATGCTGTTGAACATGCCCACTCTGCTCATAGTACCTTGCAAACAACTGCCTCTTCAATTTATGATAGTATTAGTTGTTCTGGATAAGCAGAGAGAACATAAAAGCATCATCCATCATCTCCACTGAAGGAAATAAGCATATCAAACAGAACAAACAACTGTTCACCCTTACAACATGCAGCAACAAAGCACAGAGGCTGTTTACTGGGCTGGATGTCACATTGGTCGGATGAAGGGAGAAAAGGAACTGCTGAGGTGAGAGAGTTAAAGTAAGTAAAGCAGGGGCTGTTGAGGAAACAGTATGGAAAATCCAAGCAGAACTTGCCCAGGAATGCAAAGAAAAGCAGAAAGAACAGCATCTACCCAGAGAAAAGTGAGAAGCAAAATGAAGGCATTCATGGAAACAGAACATAATTAAATATAGCAAGAACCATGAACTGTGGGGTGAAAACTGCTAACATTACAAGTAATGGCAGATGCAGGAGAACAACAGCTGATGACAAGGTAGGAGCAGGGAGTGCGAAAGCCAGGATTGTAGAGGGAAAGAGGGAAGTAGCATTAAAAACATTACCTACTGGGTAAGATATCTAAACCCAAGAGAGAGCAGGGACTGCCTTGATAAATAAAAAGGGTGAGCAAATATCTTGGAAAATATTAAGAAAATGAAGAATACCATGAATTAGTTGAGAGAGAGTAAAGCAGCCTTTAAAAGATTGTCTGATGGATCAGGGGTTTCATGAACTGTTGAGGAGGAAGCAGAAAAAGTGGGCAAGCAGACACGCATGTTGAAAAACAAAAATTGTAATTGTACAGGAGGAAAGGTTAATGAAAAAGCAAGGGAAATTATAACCACTATAGGAGGTAAAAAGGCAATGAGAACTGAAAGGTCTGAGGGGAGAAGAGGAATAGCCTATACGTTTTATGACAGGAGGGAGGTAGACGAAATAAAATACACCTGGACATAATTATAAATTGCCACTGTTGCAATATTTCACTCCTTTGCTTTGCTTATTTGATATTGATTTGTAGAGAGAATTAAATGATTCATCTTGGACTATATCTCCAAGTGTTGACTTCAATTAATCTTTCCTTTTCTGTTCTGAAGGGTGAAGAGATTCACATCAAATTATTTAAGATCAATCATGGTGCAACCAAATGGCCACATATGGAATCCCAGAAACCAACTTGCAGTTTCAAAAGTCTTCATTTCAGACTAGTGTAGACATACAAAATCACTAAAGGAAAGTTAAAACATAGCACAATATTGAACCGGATTAACATATCCAATACTAGTATCTCAATCGCAATAATGCAGAAAATCAAGAAAAGTGTTTGGTGTCAAAAATCCAAAATCAAATTCTCCTGCTTAACCATTGAATCTAGATTCCTTACTATTCTATTATTTAGAAGGGTTTCAGCAAAAAGATCAGCATAAGAGAACTTCTATAGAAGATTCCATCAAGAGAGGTGTGTGCATCATAAAGCCCCTGAATCTTTAGGAATTTAAGGTCTATACCTAAAAAAGGTCTGCTCTGCTCAAAGGAATAAAGGGGTCTAACCCTTCACTAACTAACTAAACCACACTTAAATCGGAATCCTCCTAAAAGCAGACATCATTGTTGAACTCTTCCTCTGAAAAATAAAATCATAAATCAAACAGATAATTGGTAACCATATCTCTTTTAAGTTTCTTCTATTTGGCCTCGGTGCACCCTCGCACTCAGAAAACAATTACGGCCAATTTAGGATACTCCTTCCATCCTTGCAGTGCTTCTCTCAGACTCTCTTATCTCTCACGCACAATAGGCTCCTTATTAGTTTCAGCAACTGCAGCTTTAGAAAAACATGCAAAAAGCAAAGTTCACATTGAAAATTAAAGCATGTGGGCTTTCACTCCGGCCAAGCTAAATATTCACAAGTACACTTTCAAATAAACGGTTTCTGCTTGTTTTCTTATGTTGAATATAAAATGATTATACAGAATAGCAGTGCTTAAAATACTATAACATAAAACGTTTTTCAAATGAATATTAAATGTAAGATATATGAAACATTATATTCATCAGTGCACTTCCTTGTATGCCTTTCAGTGCAACGTGGTTAAATGGAAAAAACCTTCATGTTAAACAGGAAAATACCCACCCCTTTATTTCATGTTTTAAAAGATATAATGGCACAGCCAGGTTCTGCTCTGTCAACTCTCCTGCTGATGATTTTAAGAGTCACCGTAAACCCACTTAATTCTTGAATGAGAATCTCTAAAACCTGGTTTCGCCTAGATTCCTCCAAACGTTTCATATCATCATAATATTTGCACTCATTATCTTACATCTCAACTTCTGTTCTCTTCCTCTTACTTTCTGAATACTCATTGTCTGGAAGATTTTGTATCCAAGCAACAGAACTATTCACATGGTTGATTTTGCCAGCAATCGTTTTAGCACAAAGCCTACAGCTCTACTTCCCAAATTGCCAAACCACCTGCCTACAGCACCAGTTGCTTCCCACTCTTTTAAATCCTTTGTCAACCCAGAAATATTCTGGATATACTTCTGCAAATTCTTACTTTTATCCGGAATTTAGGTACAACATTGTTGACAGACTGTACCCTTCTTTGCGAGCAACAAATCTAGTGCAAGTCGATTTTTCAAAATCATTGATCTTATCGCTACAATCTGTGTTTACCAAAAAATGCATTTGCAGTGCTGGTAGCTAAGTTATCTACTATTGTAGACAACTGTCTGATCGTCAGGTCATTCAGAATCCCTTCCACTGATGGAATCAATGCACCTATTCCAGCAGCAATTGCTCCTTGTCTAGTTCTAGCTTTCATCTTCCGCACAGGATCTTCATGGTGTTTCACATGATACATCTTTGGAAACACTATTGCTAGATAACACGTAAAATGCCAACCTTTCAGCAACTTAAAATATGCATGCTGTCCACAAATGGAATATACTCCAGGGATCAAAGGATCATTTCCATCCAAAAACTATTCAGTCTTTTGAATACCCAAAAATACCCAAAAACTATTCAGTCTTTTCCCTGACATCAAACATACTCACCATCACTTTTCCCTATAAACAATGGATCTATATAGCTCTAGTCAATGTCTTTGTACAGCTTCCATTAATGTTGCCAGTCCAAAGTCAAGGCTGGCAAATTCCCTTGCCCTTGATGTTTTATTTCCTCTTTCTTCCATTTATGTTGTGCTCTAAGTTCCTTTTCTGTTTTGCATTTGGCTTCTATTTCCCTCCTTTGATCTTCTTCTATCTCATTCATTTAACAAGTTAAATTATGTCTATGTTCATGTGCAGTGTCTAAAGATTTCGTTGATGCAAAATCTTTCCCAGCAATTTCAGCACCTTTGAAATAAGGATTTTAATTTCAGATGCTTAAACAAGGGAGTTTCTGCAATGCTAGGTAACAATTTGAGAATTAATAATATAAACTTCCCTCATTATAAAATATATTCAGTAGTAAATTACAAGAAATACCATATTTCAGTGGAATAGGGTGATAAGTGATACCTTTTGACGCAGAAGCAGGTAACTGTGAAAAGACATGGCAATCCGTTTCATACATTGAAATTTAAAATATACATCAACTGAATAATCTCCTCCAGACTCATCCAAAATGTAATCTTTCTCATTTAACATATAGTTGTTATTATCCTTAGGACTAAGGGGCATATTTCTACTCTGCTTGCGCTGAATTTTAGTCATTTTTTTTAATGTAAATTCAGAGCAAGCCTAACTCCATATTTATATTTTGATGTATATTTATATTTGACATCTAACTTCAAAACATAGGAGTTTGAACCATTTTTTGGATGTGTGCACCTACCTTGCATCAATGAGATGCAAGGTAGACGTTCCCATCTAATAACTTGTGCTATCCCCATAGCCCCATATTTATCCCCCGTGCTAAACTGACGCATGGGTGGGAGGAGAGGCTAAATAATGGTGCTACGTTTGCTTTGCAACATTATTTAACATATGGGTCAGACCAGGCATTAGGGGACCAGTGGACCCATTTCCATGGCTAAACACCATGGAATGGGTCCACAGATACCTTCCCCCAACCCCGGGAAAACCACACCAGAGCGACACTAGAGGATGAGGGACCCCATCCCAGGCAAGTAGGGTAAGTATGGGTAAGTATGTTTATTTTTTATTTTTTGTTTTTTGAAAGTGCCATCGGGGTGGCTGACTTGGGCAATGGTGCAATGGCCATTGGGTTGGTGGGCATGACTCCTGTCTTTCCTAAAACAGGAGTCATGTTTTTGTGTTTTTTTGTGGTTGTGTTCCAGGAAATGGCGCTAGTCTTGTTATAGGATTTTTCTGCCTCTAACCAGGCTAGTGTCATTTTCTGATGCACAGCCCCCGTTCTTCCCTAACACCAACCCCAGCTGGCTAACGTCTCCTTCTAAGACGCTAGCCCAAGATTAGTGCCGGCTTGTGCCATTCAATAAATATGGCACCCGGCTGGAGTTGTTAAATGACGCAAGGTGGCGTTCATTAATATATGTTAATCCAACCATCGCCGCACCAGTCACTGCGGCCGATCCCCTTAACCACTCATCCCTGAGAGAGAGAGAGAGAGAGAGAGGGAGAGAAAGACAGAGAGAGAGAGATTTCTGTACATATTAAAAAAAGAGTGAGATCACCTTTCAATATGTAAACCTTAACTTTAGCGTGTATATCTGAGACCTTAACCACTAGGCCAGAGGTGACTCTTTACTGTGCACTGTCCAGACTGTGACATTCAAACCACACATTTTGAAGGTAAAAAGACTTTAGTTGTCCATCACTAGAAATGTTTAACAGTTAAAACATTAGAAAATAAACTGACACATTGTCAAGGATTTGAAACTACAGCCTCCTGGGTGACACCACCATACAATGACTATTAGGCTGGAAGTGATTCTATTTTGCTATGCATCCAAACATAATTATAATATTGGGGTACCAAGCATGTTAATACTCTGACCCCCTGAAGTCATTGTATGGAGAGACCATTGCAATAATGATGTCTCACTCTCTTTTAAGTCCCATTATGGGATGGAAGAGAGAAAGAGTGACAGGACTGTAGGACAAGCCTCAAGGCAGTTGAAGCTGAGTCCCATGACTTCTGGTTTGAGGTGTTGGCAGCCAATCAGAGCTCTGCAGCTCCGTGCACAAGCTCTTATTATTTATGAAGTCATCAAGGAGGATCCGCAGACCTGGATATACAAATTTATTTTCACTTTCGTCTCTTAAAAACTACTGAACATATTTAAACCAAATAACTGAAAGCATAATCTGCGTACCAAAAGCTACCTTTCTACAAAATTTGTCCTACTCAAAACGTCTCTGGGAATGAACATGGAAAAAGCGAATTTTTTGATCCTCCTTTTCTCAGCCCCCACTTGACCAATCACCCCAAAAATTACCATGCACAACAAGATATGGGCAAGTCCAAAACCGTTTTTTCTATGGAAACATGGTCCTAGCTATAAATATCTACTGGTGACCACCAATATGTAATCTATGTAATATATCAAATATATGTATATATATATATATATATATATATATATATATATATATATATATATACACACACACACACACACATATTGATATAACTTAGGGGCATATTTATACTCCGTTTGCGCCGGAATTGCATCGTTTTTTTTTACGCATTCCGACGCAAAAGTAACTCCATATTTATACTTTGGCGTTAGACGTGTCTAGCGCCAAAGTCCATGGAGTTTGCGTCCTTTTTTAGCGTGGACACCTACTTTGCGTTAATTATATGCAAGGTAGGCATTCCCGTCTAAAAAAGTGACTCCGCGGCATGTGCGCCGTATTTACACTCCCGGGCAAAATTCACGCCCGGGAGTGGGGGGGTCAAAAAAAATGACGTACGGCCGCTTTTGCGCCGTTTTTTAGCACCTGGAAAAGGCAGGCGTTAAGGGACCTGTGGGCTCGGAAGGAGCCCAGAGGTGCCCTCCCATGCCCCCAGGGACACCCCCTGTCACCCTTGCCCACCCCAGGAGGACACCCAAGGCTGGAGGGACCCATCCCAGGGACAATAAGGTAAGTTCTGGTAAGTATTTATTTTTCTTTTTTTTGTGGCATAGGGGGGCCTGATTCGTGCCCCCCCTACATGCCACTATGCCCAATAACCATGCCCAGGGGACAGAAGTCCCCTGGGCATGGCCATTGGACAAGGGGGCATGACTCCTGTCTTTGCTAAGACAGGAGTCATTTCTATGGGGGTTGGGAGTGGAAAAAAATGGCGCAAATCGGGTTGAGGCGAAAAATTTGCCTCAGCCTGACTTGCCCCATTTTTTCACACCCAAGCTCCATATCCCCCTACGCCGGCACTGCCTGGTGTACGCCGGCTAACGTCATTGCTTAAATACGGCGCCCGCACGGTGCTTCAGAATGGCGTTAGCCGGCGCTAATTTTTTTGACGCAAAACTGCTTTAGCGCAGTTTTGTGTCAAAAAGTATAAATATGGGTCTTAATATTTTCACTTAAAAAACCAGAGGTATTATAGTTAGGTTCTGAATATACTCGCTCAAAACCATAGGTATTCAGTAGTTATAGTTAAAGTATAACTCGTGCCCTAAGGTAAATATAACTCATGCACAGTTTTTTCATCAAAAGTTTTAAACAGAGACGTCATAAGTGCCATCATTTGTGGGTAATTACCAGTGCATGGTGAGGGTGCGAGTTATAGTTATTTTAGGGCACAAATTATAGTTGAGATAATTCTAACTGTAACTGGCAATTTTATAAGGCTTTGTACATTTAAAATGTGACCCTAACTATAACGTCCATGCAATCTTTGTTTTTTTTCAGTGAGTTTCTTTTTTTTTTTTTACATATAGACCCTCATTACAACCCTGTCAGGAAATCCTGTTTTCCGCTGTGCAGAAGACCGCCAACATACCGTTGCAGCAGCAGAATTCCTCCAAAGGTATTACGTCTCACAGCTCAGAATCCGTCACAATACAGACACCCACACAAGTCCACCACACCAAAGGTCAGTGATAAACTGGCAATACTAAAACCTACACCATCACGCCAACAGGAATACGCCCACAGTATCACGACCCATGAATCAACGTGGCGGTCTTTCAATACACAGACATTTAAAAAACACAACCACATTGGACAATTCCAAATACACACACCTTACACACATACACACACCACACCCACACACCCAATCCAATATAAAGCACACACCCACATCACCCACAAACCCTTACCACCAAAATTATGAAAGAAGGCCACAGAGAGAGACTACCTAACATAACACCAGCATCCACAGACACACAACACCATCACTCATACAACATCCACGCACCTCAAACAACACACACCAACACATCCCCTCACACATCACAACAGACACCACCTCACACATCACCCACACCACATCATGGCACCTCAAAGACACCCCAGGTTCTCTGAGGAGGAGCTCAGGGTTATGGTGGAGGAAATCGTTCAACTAGAGCCACAGCTATTCGGGTCACAGGTGCAGCAGACCTACATTGCAAGGAAGATGGAGGTATGGCGGAGAATTGTCGACAGGGTCAACGCAGTGGGACAACATCCAAGAACACTGGATGACATCAGAAAGAGGTGGAACCACCTACGGGGAAAAGTACGTTCTGTGGTATCCAGACACCAGATTGCTGTACAGAGGACTGGGGGTGGACCCCCAGCTCCTCCCCCACAACTAACAACATGGGAGGAGCAAGTCTTTGTGATCATGCATCCTGAGGGCCTCGCAGGAGTAGCAGGAGGACTGGACTCTGGTAAGGCAAATCTTTACTACTTCATCCCCCACTCCACCTGCATGCCATCACATATTCCCACCCTCACACCCATCACCCAACATCCCACAGATACCACACTAACACAACCCACACATCCCAAAATCAAGGCCCTCATGTAACACCAATGCATGGACACCCATCACCGAAGCATGTCCAGTAGACTCACTCATGCCCCAAAATCAGCAATCACACATGGGCAAACACAATAATGCAAGCATTGGGGTAAAGGGTAACTCTACTCCAGTGCTTGCACACACAGACACAATAACTATGCATTTACACCCCAACAGGACCCATACCCAACGTCACCGGACAGGTGGTGCCAGACATATCCAGTCCCCCCACAGAAGGTGCCCACAGTGACGACAGCAGCTCTACACGCCTGGATCAAAATGACCAGCCTGGCAAATCAGGGACCTCGGGACAGTCGGTTCCCCTGACAGTCACAAACCACCAATGAACCTCCCCTCTCAGGAAACACCACCACAGCACCCACCCAGTGGGGCCCATCCCTCTGTCCCCAGGAAACGTCAATCAGCAGTGTGTCCACCACTACAGGGAACCCAGGCAACCCCACTAACACAGGACGATCAGGGACCTCGGGGCAGTGGCAGTGGGCACATGGTTCAGGGGACAGAGGCACAGGATAACAGGGAAGCTGGGAGGACGGCTGTGAGACAGGGGGAGGACAGGCCCAGGGAACCCACTCTCCACGAAGCACTCTCCAACATCAAGGGAGCTTACCACCATTCTCAGGAGACCATGGGCATGGTGCTGGCCAAGTTTCAGGAGACCCAGCGGCTGCAGGAGGAACACTACCTGGGGATTAGGGAGGGCTTGAAGTCCATCAACACCACCCTAGTCACCATTGCAGGAGTGCTGGCAGGCCTTCTCAACACCAGGAGGGACACAGTGGCACACCAACAGGCCCCTGACATTAGCCTGGACGATGAACAGCCCTCTACCTCTGCCGGCGCTAGTGGACAGGAGGCACCGCCACAGGAACAACAGGCCACCAGCACCCCACCCCCTGCAGAAGGAGAACCACCCCGCAAACGGTCCCCGAGATTCAGGAACAAGACAGAGAACATTGCCAAGACCCCCACCAGGAAATAAGACCCCCTGAATGGCACCCTTCTGTCCCACTTTGTCACCTTGTCCACCTTATACTGCCATTGCTCCACTTCCTATGCCCCATTGGACAATGCACCTGTAAAACAAATAGACTAGACTCTGCCATGGACATTCCTCCACCATCACCCCAGCCCATTTCACACACCCCTCCACTTATTTGCACAGAAATAAACACACTTGAATCACAAAACAATCTGGAGTCGGTCTGTGCTTTCACTAATGTGTAATTGCAAAACCTCTGGAATATAGCAATGTCAATGTACTGGTTCACATACCAATATAACACAGCTGTAGGCCAGCAGTAGACATAGCGGAGGACCCAGATCTGTGAAATGGAAAGGCAAAGTAACAAGTCAGGATTAATACATTGAGTGAAAATGACAGACGTATGCTAGCTCCAACAATAGTATGAGATGAGGGAAGCAGTTACATCTTCTTATCTGTGTCTCACTGGAAGTATTGCATGATGATGTTGTTTTGGTTGTCAACATCTTCTTCTTCTGCCTTCTCTTTTTCACTGTCCACAGGCTCCACAGCTGCCACAAGACCACCATCTGGCCCATCCTCCTGCAGAAAAGGCATCTGGCGTTGCAAAGCCAGGTTGTGCAGCATAGAGCATGCCATGATTATCTGGAACACCTTCTTCGGTGAGTAGTATAGGGAGCCACCTGTCAGACTAAGGCACCGGAATCTGGCCTTCAGGATGACAAAGGTGTGTTCTATAATCCTCCTAGTTCGCCCATGTGACTCATTCTAGCGTTCCTCCGCCCTTGTCCTGGGATTCCTCACTGGGGTCGGTAGCCATGACAGGTTGGGATTACCAGAGTCGCCTGCAAATGTTGAGGGACAACTGTTAGACACACACTAACCCTTAGGGACAACCCCATACCCAGACACCTATGTCAACTGTGTTGGGACCTTGGCCTCACCTATTAGCCACACACTATGCCTTAGGAGTTTCCTAATCACATAAGGGATGCTGCTATTCCTCAAAATGTAAGCGTCATGCACAGAGCCAGGATACTTGGCATTCACATGGGAGATGTTCTGGTCTGCCAAACACACCATCTGCACATTCATCAAATGGTAGTTTTTCCGGTTTCTGTACACCTGTTCATTCCTGCAGGGGGGACAAATGTCACATGTGTACCATCAAAGGCACCAATGATGTTGGGGATACGTCCCAGGGCATAGAAGTCACCTTTCACTGTGGGCAAATCCTCCACTTGAGGGAAAATGATGTAGCTGCGCACGTGTTTCAGCATGGCAGATAACACTCTGGACAACACGTTAGAGAACATTGGCTGGGACATCCCTCATGCCATGGCCACTGTTGTTTGAAAAGATCCTCTGGCCAGGAAATGGAGTACAGAGAGAACCTGCACTAGAAGGGGGATACCTGTGGGATGGCGGATAGCTGAAATCAGGTCTGGCTCCAACTGGGCACACAGTTCATGATTGTTGCACGATCAAGTCTGTAGGTGATAATGATATGTCTCTCTTCCATTGTCGACAGGTCCACTAGGGGTCTGTACACCGGAGGATGCTGCCATCTCATCACCCGCCCCAGCAGACGTGCCCTATGGAGGAGAACAGCGAGCAGATGGTCATCCAACACTTAGGTATCACAATGTGTTGTGTCCACCAACGTTAGTGGTGTTGCATGCACTGAACATGTATTTCTTCTGTCCTTTTTGTTTTGTCACCCTGTTCTTGCATGCAATAGCATCATCTGGTGGAGGAGCAGTGGCACCAGAGCAGGAGGGATCTGCAACCCACAACGGAGCTCCACGACGGGGACAGGAGCATACATCAGCAACAGCAACTCCTCCTCTGATGGGAGCTCCCTTGCGGTGGCGAACACCTCTGTGCCCACCCCATCAACAGGTACAGCCGCCACCCCCCACCAGCTCCACCCTCCCAGCAGCCCCTCAGCGTGTGTCCCGTGCCCACTCACCCAGGAGGGTGGGCATCTCCTTCGCCCCAGGCACCACAGGCCCTGCCCCAGTCAGCCCTGCTGCCCTCAGTGAAGAGGCTATTGACCTCCTGAGATCCCTAACTGTTGGGCAAGCTACCATTTTGAATGCCATCCAGGGAGTTGAGAGGCATTTGCAACAAACAAATGCATACCTGGAGGGTATTAATTCTGGCTAGGCAGCCCAACAGAGAGCATTTCAGGCTCTGGCCTCAGCACTGATGGCAGCTATTGTCCCTGTGCCCAGCCTCCCCCCACCAACTTCTTCCACCCAAACCCAATCCTCTTCACCTCAGCCAGTCCCAAGCACACCGTCAGACCAGCATGCACACTCATCAACACACAAGAGTGGACATGGCAAACATAAGCACCACACATCCCATAAGCACTCACACGAGCACCATACCTATCCAGACACAGCAACATCCACTGCCTCCACTGTGTCCCCCTCCTCCATGTCCTCCTCCTCCCTCCCTGTCTCCACTCACACCTGCATGCACTACATCCTGAGCCACTACCTCCATCGCCAGCACGTTTCACCACCTCCACTACCATGCACACATCCCCAGTGTCCTCCCTAGTGTGTCTGTGAGCCCTTCTCCCAAAGTACACAAATGCAGGCACACACCCACCCAACAGCCATCCACCTCACAACAGCCTCTGGCCCATGCACCTTCACCCAAATTCAGCAAATGTACAACTCCTACAACCACTACCTCTTCCTCCACTCCCAGATCCCCTCCATCTTCCCGTCCCAGTGTGTCTAAAAAGCTTTTCCTGGCAAACTTTGACCCCTACCCTTCACCTCCCCCCGGCCTTCCCCTAGGGCCAGGCTTTCCAGGTCCCAGCCCAGCACCTCAGCCACCAAGTCCCCAGGCACAGTGGTGCCAGCAACTGCGGGGTCATCAAGTGCACCACCCATCAGGGCTGCCAGTGTGCTACCTTGCCAGGCCAAGGACATTCCGCTACCTGTCAAGGTGAAGAAGGTGCCCACATCCCAGAGGGAGAAGCCGCACCTACCAGCCACCAAGGGCTCCGCCAAAACAAAAGGGGACAGTGGCAAGACACCTGCGGCACCACAGTTCAGGACAGGGGACGGTGGCACAGACTGAGGGACTAGTGTCACCCCTTCTGTCAATGACTACACCAACCTGTACAGCGGCAAACACCGCAACCTGCCCCGCCACCAGCACTGCCACATGAACAGCCACCTGCACTGCCACCTGAATGTCTGCAGCCTCAGCAACAGTCCCCAGCATCTTCCTCAGTGGGCAGCCGTCAGAGTCTGCAGGAGATGATCTGCTGTGTCCCTCCTCAGGTGCTGACACATGCACCACCCCCAGCACTGCCGCCACAGACACCGCCGCAAGCACCACCACCAGCCCAGCAACATGCTCGGACAGTGGCACCACCACTGACATGGCTACCATACCCAGTGGTCAGCTGCCCAAGCCTGGAGGAGACTTCCTGGACCCTGCCCAGCTTCCATGAGGCATGACTTTCATCTGTTTGAACCTGCAGGTGGAAGGCGAAGCTGCAGCAGGGTGGGGTATGTCTCTGCCTCCATGGCGAATCATGCTATCTGTTCCTAGGCAATCTCATGGCACACACACCCATGTGAGGGAATGGGACCTGACACACTTCATGTGGAGCACTCTGGGCACAATGCCCCCTCCAGAACCAGTGGATAAAGGCATCCACTACCTCAGTCCTTGGCAGGATGAAGCACTCTGGGCACAAGGCCCCCTCCAGAACCAGTGGAGAAAGGCATCCACTACCTCAGTCCTTGGCAGGATGAAGCACTCTGAGCACAAGGCCCCCTCCAGAACCAGTGGAGACTGGTATCCACTTGACAGACTGTGGCTTTGCACTCCCCAGGATACAGCAATGGGCATGGAGCCCCCTCCTGCATCAGTGGCGTTGGGCGTTCATCCGGCTGAGGTGCCCCCCCCACCCTTCCCACTGAGGTGCCTGTTTATTTTTGATCTGATGCCCCTTAAGTGTTCTCTCCGTTTCGAGTCAGGTATCTTATGTGGGCTTCGTCCATGCATTTTGGGACCACTGGTCCATGGACAATGATTGGTACACTATCCGGACTTGTGTAGTTTGTGTACATATTTGTATATACTGATATTTGAACTTTCACTATCAGATTTTTCATGATTACAATCGTTACAATCATTTAATTTTGTCCTTGCGTTCTTCCAGTGGGTAGGAGGTGTATATGTAATGTTGCTGCATGTATTTGTGTGTATGGTGTTGTGGGTGAGGGTGGGGGTATTGCGTGTTGCGTGTGTGTGTCACTCTCTTTTCCCTCCCCCCTCCCCTGTGTTGTAGGTGCAGTACTCACCGTGGTCGTCAACGGCATCTGTCCTGCTCCTGATACAGCAGGAGGAAGACCAGCATGGGCAGTACCTGTAACTCGGGCTCCATGGCGTCCTGGTTCCTCGTTGGGTGTAGAGAGGTGAGTGGTTTCCCTTCTGTGTACTGTTTCTGCCGTGCTTTTGTTAGCGTTGGCTCCGCCCCGGAAAAGGTGGTGGATAGGCCTGTTGTTATACAGTGGGCGGTACTTTGTCCTCCGCCTGTCTGTTGTCGGTTACCTCTGCGGTGTTTTATTCTACTGCTGTGGCGGTCGGAGTGTTAAAGTGCCTGTCTTTGTTGGCGGTTTCTGCCATGATCGTGATTCCATTTTGTTTTTCACTGGCCTGTTGGCGGTATTACTGCTGCTTTTCCACCGTCCGCCAGGGTTGTAATGAGGGCTATAGTAATTTTCATTTATATAGATTATGGCGATCAGCCGTGGGCGCAGTGGTTGGCCACATGGCCTGGCTTGTGGCAAGACCCTGCAGCCAACCTCCCTAACCACTGAGCCTCTCCAGGTGTGAGACAGCATATCTGGGAGTAAGAGTGGCTGTCAGATTGTCTATCTCAGTGTGAGAGTTCATATTTCAGTGCTTTAGTGGGTGCATCAGTGTGTGCATTGATCTGTGAGTGAGTGCATAAGGGTGTCAGTTGGTCTGTGAGTGGGTGTGTGACAGACTGAGTGGGTGTGTGAGTAGGTGTGTAACTGTCTGAGTTTGTCTGTGAGTGGGTGCGTGAGGGTCTGACTGGGGCTGTGAGTGAGTGCATGAGGGTCTGAGTGGGTCTTTGAGTGGGTGTGTGAGTAGGAGAAATTGACTGAAAGAGAGACAGAAAGAGAAAAAGGGGAATGATAGAGTTGTTTCACGGTTTCATGTCTGATATACATACTATGATGTATTTGTGTACAATTTGAAATCAAAAATAACATTAACTATTTTTAAAAAATTAAAAATCTTTTTAAATGTAAAAAAAATAAAATACAGCTGAACTTGAACCGCCAATGCTCAGTGTGAAGGTCACAGACCTTCACACTGAGCTATGGATTTCCGTTTTTTGTTTTTGAGCCCTTTATGGGCTTAATGGGACTGCAGGGGAGCTCTTTATGTATTTACTTATTATTGATTTTTTATTTTATTTTCAAAATAAAATGCCTTTTATGGGCTATCTGGGACTACGAGGGAACCCTTAAGGACTCCACTGTGGTCCCTCCTTATAGATTAATTTATTTTTTTAATTTTTAAATAAAATACCCTTACAGGCTACCTGGCAACTGCACTGCAGGGGAAGCCCTAGGGCACTAGGGCTTCCCCTGCAGTGCTGTTGTTTCAGCAAGTCTGGAGCTCCTTTGACAGCATCTCCATGCTTGCTAAAGCATTTCATCTTTGTCCACTGCACACATGCAGGGGACAGAGATGAAAGCTTTGCTGTTTGACAATGGGATCTGCTTTAAAAGTCCTGCTGTCAAACAGCAGAGTGTTTACAGTGGCATGGCTGCATTGCTGCAGCCAATCCACAGCTTTGTCCCTGGGGTTGGCACCCGCAGGACATAGCAGCAGCTAGCCCTGGGGGTGGTGGTCCCCAATGCCATCAGCGGCTTAACGGTAGTAGCCCTACGGTGTGAAAGATTTGCCCTGGTGGGTAGTGGTCCCTGAGGCAGCGGGGGAGACGGCATGCCCCCTTCCAAATAAAGTATAGTTCCAGGGGATGGTGGACTCGATGTCATGGAGGGCCAATGGCCCCCACACATTATTAAATGGATAGCCCAGGGGAGGTGGTGGTCTCCGGGCTGTGGGGAAGGCCATCTCGCCTCCCCCACTTACTTTAAAACATTTTTGCCCCTGGAGGTGGTGGTCCCCAGGCTTGTTAAAGCCCAAGAGAGTGGCCCAATGCAACCCCTCCTCATTGATGCCCCCAAGACCTGTCCGACTTGGGGGATTTTCTCGATGGTTTATTTTTCAAAAATGTTTTTTTAGCCGTGGCGAAGTCCCTCAGGAACCCCAGCACCAGAGCTAAGCGGTCAGGGTGACTCTAACCTGTCTTCTTTTTTTTATTTTTTTCTGGGTCCCAAGATGGCTGCTAACACTTCCTGGCTGAAGTGCTGTCAGCCAATCAAATATATAAGCATGAGGACGGTTTGATCCACAGAGGATCCGTGTTCCTATACTTCTAAATGTTTTGGCCTTAAATTTTCAGAAATTACTGAATGGATGCTCACCAAATAACAAAAAGCATGATCTGCGTAACACAATCTAGCATTGTGCCAAAATTGTTGTAATTCCATTCAGTGGTTCAGGCTGTAGATGTGTCTAAAGGTCCTATGGAAAAATGAAAGTGGAAAACGTGTTTTGTGACACCTTTTTTTCTCAGCCACCAATTGACAGATCACCCCGGATCTTCCAAGAAAAAAGCTGAACTTAGCAAAGTATATGTTATAGACAAAACAGAAAAAACTATTTCTATAGAAACTAGCTCCTAACTATACCTACCTATATGTTTATATATATATATATATATATATATATATATATATTTTTTTTTTAATATATATATATACCTCTTTCCTGAGAGAAACTGGTCAGATCAACAATCCATCTGTTAAGAGCAGGAACAGGAGAACAGCACAAGCCAATACAAACTTTGTATAAAAAAATACATTTTTTTAAATGTTGTTTTCATTTTAAAAAATGCAGAGTGCAAGCTGCTGCAAACCAACTGGCCGAAGTGGTTCAGCAAAAAGCTTAATATATATATAATCACTTAAAAATCATATAGTTAGGCTCATATTTTAAACGTACAAACCCTGAGAAATTCAGCTATGATACTTAGAGTTATTTCAAGTAACTATAACTTGTGCACTATGGTAACTGTAACTGGTTTTGTACCTTTAAAATGTGAGCCCAACTATAAAGTCCCTGTACCCTCTGCTTTTTTGCAGTGAACTTGAATGCTTTTTTTGATGTGAAGTATTTTTAATTACAGTACTCCAACCACTGCCGTGAACGGCATTTGGGCTTGTGCGGTGGACGTTGGCCGCAGGGCCTGTGACCAACCCCCTAAACCACCCAGCCCCACGCCACCCACGGCTTTCTGCCTTTGTTTTTTTTTTGTGAATCTGTAAGTTTTTTTTTATTCTTATTCCTAACTATAACATCCCTGCAACCTTTGTTTTTTTCCAGTAAATATGTATGTATACATGTACACATACATATACTGTATATATATATATATGTATATATACATATAAAAACACACACACAGATTGATGCATGTGTGATCCCATACATACAAGGTACTTGCATGAAAAAACATTACATATAACTTGAAAAAGGTGTACACCATTAGTCCACACAATTATGTTTACAAAGGCAAGTGTGTAGTATTTTAACTATTATATGGTCGTACATGCAAAAATATTGGACAATTAAGGGCCAGATTTACAAGGAACTGGTACAGCGGGGCACTGCGCCTAAATTGACAGCTCCGCACTGCGTCAGTTCTGAAATGCAGACATGTGCTATATTTACAATTATACAGCACGCCCCTGTCTTTCCCCTAGTGCTGGCTCTATGTTTAGCTTTCAAAGCAGGCATCCTTGCACCAAAGGGTGTATGCGCTGAAGGGAATGATTGTTTATGTGCGGTAAGGTGTCCCTTCCTGCACATCCGCTCTACAATGGTGATTTGGCACTTCTATGTGTGCTACAGAATGCAGCACACATAGACATAGAAAATTGTCATTATTGAGTGATTGTTTATGGGCCAGAAAGGAAGCCTTCCTGGGCATAAATAATCATTCATGGTGTTTTGCTCTTTCTATGTGTGCTGTAGAATTCAGCACAAATGGAAAAAGCAAAAAGGAGAGAAATAAAAGTATTTCTCCTCATTGTGCAATGCTAATGCCACCCCTGGTCTGGCGTTAGATTTTGGCATGGCCTCAGATTTAAGATTCCTTATAAGTCTGGGTTAGCATCCAATGCAATGGGTGTTACAGTGGATCGCCCACAGCAACTTCCATTGCATGGCTTCTAAGTTATTTAAATCAGAAGTTCAAGAAAGGATGCAATTCCTATGTTTGATAGTATATAATTAAATGTAAATGAATAGAGAGACAGGCAGGTAGGTAGGTAGGTAGATAGATAGATAGATAGATAGATAGATAGATAGATAGATAGATAGATAGATAGATAGATAGATAGATAGATAGATAGATAGATAGATAGATAGATAGATAGATAGATACTTAAAATGTCACCGAAGTGTGATGATGGCATGGTTGTTTTTATGTATTTGAGTGTAGGTGATTTGTAGATGCAACTACAACTCCAAGAGCATGTTTTATATTATGTGTTATGTTTTGAGGCTTCTCGCTGGATAAAAAATTTGTAATTTGCTAGAATGACATCACTTCCATATACTACACGATTTGAAAATGGTGCTGCTTATAAACTGACACCAAACACAGACTTCAAGCGTGTATATATTTGCATCAGCTAAACACATAATTTTATTTCACTTCCCTCATATTGTTTGTTGCTTTGGATATATTCCTTGTGCTCCAGGAAAACAAAGCCCTCTCAACAGACTGGTGCACCTGGCCCAGGTCCACACAATGCTTTAGCGCTATGCTGCAGCTTCACAAGAAAACAAGTGTTTATGTTTTTGGAGACGATTAATGCATGCACTTTTAAGCACCACTTTCCACATAAGAGGGGGGTGACCACAAAATTCCTGGTGACACAGTCCTCTGACATGAACTATTAACACTTAATTACACATGTTGTTGAGCACTGGCAATTATTTTCTGGCAATGAGAGATCAGGCAGTTACTTAGACTTTCAGCCTAATGGGGGAAAACATTGTAATCCCAATTATAGTTTTTACCAGGGCACAAGTATTAAAAAATGAAGTGGGGGGGCTAATCAAGGGAGGCAGAATGCAAGTGATATAATGGCTTGTGACAATGCATGTGGCATTACAGGAAGTGGCATGACAAGAAGAGGCATCACAACCCATGACTTACATGGATGTTGCAGTGGGAGTTCTCTCGCAACTGACATAGGGGGTTATTCCAACTTTGGAGGAGGTGGTAATCCGTCCCAAATGTGACGGATTTACCACCAGCCGTATTACGAGTTCCATAGGATATAATGGACTCGTAATACGGCTGGTGGTATATCCGTCACTTTACCGTCACTTTTGGGACGGATTACCACTTCCTCCAAAGTTGGAATAACCCCCATAGATTTTGATGCATTCCCAAATTTACAAGGACTTGCAAACCTGGAAATGTGCAAAATCTTACACCTTCTCAGGACTAGTGTAACAAGGACAAATATCTTTATTTCTCCTTGTTTTTACCTCATTTTTAACTCCTTCTTGTTTTTAGTTCATTTCTCCCCTTTTTGTGACACAGCACAGTGGTCACTTGCTGTGCTGCTCTGCACCCAAAGCCCATAAATATGAGCTTTGTTTTGTAAAAACCACTGCGACAAAAATGAGGCAACAAGGAGAAACAAGATAGTAAATCTGTTCTGCTTAATTGGTTGCAAAGTCTGAATTTTACAATATCTAATAAGATTAAGGTACCTAATGCAGAGATCTTTGGGTTCCCAGTAAATCTGAGGGAACAATAATAATGGTAAGATAACGTTGATGGTTAATATACATGCTAGAAAGATATATGATTTCTCTAGTGCCCTATTGACTCAAAGTAGCATTGAGGGTTAATTTTCCCCCTGCAAAGCACATCATGTAACTTAAACATGACCTTACTTTTTGCAGACAGATAGGTGAGTTACTGCTTTTAACACAGAGATACTTTTCCTTACTTGCAGTTCATAAATTGTAACACTTCTCATATAGAGCAGTGAGCTATGAAGGACGATATGTGACTTCTACATCTTGTAATTCTCAGGGTCTCAGGTAACATATGCTGAATATTAATGTACTAACTTGAATGATTTGTTATCAATGTAATGAGTGCGTGTGATGTAAAGAGCTCAGACATCCTGCACTTTGAGGAATAGCCCTATAGCAGAAATAAAAAGTAGCAGTATCGAATTTGTTATTTTGTGTAAATACTGAAAGGGGCCAAAACAGCTGACATTCTGACAGCGCATGCGTATCTCTCATTTACAGGGACTGAACAAAGTCAAAAGCATGTCTCCATGTAAAGTGCTGACAAACACTGTGCCTTTGTTTCCCCTCCCCTGCATTTTCATCTTGGTGCGTAGCTCCAGATCGCTTTCATCCAAGTACACTCCAACAAAAGGAGGACTGGTGGCTTATTAAATTCAGCCTTTGTTATGGGCACAGCTATAGTCTTGAACTGGAAAGACCCCCTTGCCGCCTACATACAACAGGCAGGCACTGCTGATTCTGGCCTGGTGTCTCAAAATTACACATGGGGCAAATTTAGCATTTTATCTTGGGACCAGACTTATTGGCAGGGTGCATGACATCCACCCTGTGAAACTAGTGGGTGGATGCCATCCACCGATCTGTACCCCCGACTTGTGCCCTTCTTGTTACCCATAAAGGAGTATGGATGAATTCGTCTTTCCATAAAAGTGTCATTTTACGGTCACACTTCTGTACATTATGTACAGCCCTGAAGGCTATAGTTGAAAATGATTTTGTGTGGTGTTTTTGTTTTGTTTCACAGATGTTATATTCCAACTACACAGATGTGGCTCATTTATTTAAGTCAGCTTTTTCCCATTCCCCAATTTGACGTGTACAAATGGGTACATTTTTTGATGCCCAAGTGCCATGTTTCTTTTTTTTAACACATTTTTCCATATGACTGGTTAATCAACTATAGGTGTCACTGTGCTATACAGCATCATAAGGCACAGAGCAAGCCACCAGATGTAATTGTCATGTACAGCACATTCTGTGCTGCGACTCTGGATTCTTCGGTTTGACCTACCAATATCAGGTCTAGCCATTCTGCAAATCTAGACATTTCCTCCGCAGGTAGGAGGTATTGTTTGGACTGTATCTTGCTAGAAAGGACCACTCTCCTGCAGACAGCTTTGCGCACTGAGACCTTCAGGTTACTGCCGCACATCCATACAAGGCACACGCAGCCTTTCATTCTTCAGGTGTCGATAATACACATGCCCAGTTCAAGAGCCAATAGATCATTTATGCTCCGAGGGGTGTTAAAAATACAGTCACTATTTGCTTTAAACAAGACTACTTTGTTGCCAGATTGTGTGGGGTACGGTTATGAAGAAGGTGGGGGTACAAATGCACAGCTAAATATTATTAGTGCCACCCACTCGGCACCCTTTGATCAACGGTCTAGTAGCATATAAACTATCATCTGCTGGAGTGACAGCTAGAAATCAAGGACTCCTACTGCAGCACTGATCTGCTGTGCACCAGCAGGGTCTGTGGTACGGCTCATGTCATAGTTCCACAATTACTTGTCACAGTGTAGACTGCTCAGAGCCATACTGCAACACAAATTAATCCCCCCGACATGAGGGGCCATTTCAATGCAAGCACAGCTTTAAAAAAAAAAAAAATGACCATAAATTTGCAGGACCTCTGTGTATTTGCAGTAAACATTTAAAACAAATGTTTTCGTCTCTAGGGCGGGTCCCTCTGGGACCGCACCACTAAGCGTAGAAGCTCAGGGTATTTTTAGCTTTTTTATTTGTTAATGTTTTTTTCTTGGGGCTCGGCTGAGTCTAAGTCCAAAAATGGTTTTCGAAACTTCCTTGTTGACGGGATTTGGGACCCCCGTCTTTCTCAGCCTCCACTTAATGGGTCACCCCATAATTTTCAAAGCAGCAGATGAACTGGCTGTCATATTAGTTTTAACAATTTCATGAATTTTCTTCAAGCAGCGCCAAAGTTATTGCCAAAACAAAAACGCTTTTCCTGTGGAAAATAGGTCTTACCTATAACTACCTACTGCAGATCGCCAGTTTTGACAGGTCCGTGGCACCCTTCAACAAAATGTATCCCCGGCAAGGTAGTGATCCCCGGTGCTAAAGGGGGTCAGAAACAGACCCCCTGTAATTATTTCTGATATAGCCTCGGGGAGGTGGTGATTCACAGGGATGTGGGTGGGGGTTGTACGGCCTTAAATTACTCTGAAACCACTAAATGCATTTACACCAAATCACGTAATCTGTGCAAGAGAATCTACCTTTGTGGCACATTTGGTGTAATTCCATTCAGTGGTTCGGGCTGTAGGCGTGTCTAAATGTGCTTTGGAAACATGAATGGGGAAAACGTGTTTTGGAACCCCTCCTTTTTCTTGGCCCCGCTTGACAGATCACAACAGAAGTTAAACTTAGCAAAGTATAAGTTTGAAAGATTTCATGAATATTCATCAAATGGTGGCAAAGTTATTAGCAAAAAAACACTTTCTCGATAGAAACTAGGCTCTAACTGTAACTACCTAATGGCAACCGCCACTATGTAATATATATATATATATATATATATATATATATATATATACACACACACACATATATATATATCTATACACCAGAAAAGCGTTTTTTGTTTTGTCAATAACTTTAGTGCCGCTTGATGAATCTTCACAAAAAATGTACAATGGATACAGTTCAGCTGCCATCATGAAAGTTTCCAGCTGGGAAAAAGGGGGAAGGTCCCAAAACATGTTTTCCCCATTCATTTTCCCATAGGGTCTTTAGACTTGCCAACAGCCCAAACTGCTGAATGGAATTACAAAATATTTGTCAGAAAGCTAGATCTTTGTATGCCGATTACGCTGTTTGTGATTTTATGTAAATCCTTTCATTAGTTTCTGAGATATTAGGGTTTAAAAAATATAGGTGTATAGGGACGCTGATCCTCCGCAGATCCGGACGCCCAGATGTGGGTCTGGATCCCCACATCCAGGGAAAAAGCAGGGCCCTGATTGGCTGGTCACAACCTGAGAGAAAAGTTGTGGCCACCATTTTGTTTATGGCATTGGCTGGGGGGATTGGGAAAGTAAGAGTGCAAAAACACATAAGGTGATAGGTCCCTTAGGGATCCCTCGTGGGCAAAAAAATTGCTCAATTATTTAATTTTCCGGGGACCCAGAGAAAATGTAAAAAAAAAAAAAAACACCCACTGCAACCAACCTCATGCTGCACATGGCCCTTGGCCATACGGGGTGCTGATTATATTAACAAATGTGCATGCTAAAAAAAACCATAGAAATTCATTGAAAAAAACTGACTTAACAGTGATGTTATAGTTATGTTCTGAATTTACTCGCACAAAACCACTGAAATTCAGCAGTCACAGTTACGGTTAACTCAGGTCACTATAACTATACAACTGTTTGTATATATATATATATATATATATATATATATATATGTATATATATCTGTATATATATATATATATATATATATGTATATATATATATATATATATATATATATACACAGATATATATACAGATAGATAGATAAATAGATAGACAAAGTTGTCACAATTAAATATATAAAGATATTGATTGATATCTAATAAGTGAAAGGATAAACTGTTAAGATAAGTGAATGGGCAATTGAACGGTTGATCCGTCTTTCTTCCCCTTAGGACTTTTACCTACATAGTTTTTAAGTTATCCCTTAAGGAGTACTTTGTTATTTACTTTTATCACTTTATTTAGTAAGTGTTCATATGGAAATTTTGTGGCTTGTGACAGGAGTGAAGTGAGCATACATATTTATGAAAACCTGTTTTTTAGGTAGTATGTCTGTGACGTTAAATAGAAGGAGGTGCAGTCATCAAGTCTGGTATTTATTGGGGATTGTGTGAGAACTGTGATTACAGTGGGAGTTAGAAAATTGTAAGCTCAAAAGACCATAGCACACGGTGCAGCTGTGACATCCCTGAAATATTTACCTTGCACCACGAAAGGTCCACTGTGCCTTTGAATTTTGTCAACTGTTTGTGGTGCCCCTGATCCAAGTGACTCCTTATATTGTATTTCAAGTTGGTGCTTATTTGGTGTAAGCTGTAAAGAGAGACCCACAATTAGTCTCCCTGGCCTGTAACCACAAGGAGTGTACTCCCCTAAGCCCCCGTCTCTGTAAACCCTGGCTGGTAGCAGCTTAGCCTTGTTTTTGGGGTGAAATAGTTGCACTCAGGGGAGTTGCCTTTCAGACTTATGCAGGTTTTTAGACCTTTTACAGATGAATGCCCCTTTGTGTTTTTTTTTTTATGTTTGCAAACGACACTGGAAGCTGCACTGCCAAACCCTTTGCAAATACTAGAATAGGTTCAGGTGTTAAAGCCTTGAAACATTACTAGCGCTCATATTGTTAGGGCTAGTTGTCATGATTCATGAACAATTACTTCATAGTAAGTACAGCGTTTGAAACTGGACGATGATGCTGTCTACAAAATACAACACCTTGCTCTACTACTTCTTATTTGCTGTTATTTGTTTAAGGGCTAAGTGGATAGTTTTTTTTATACATTTTATAAGCAAATGATGCACTTGAATAGTGGTCCTAGTCATTTGCATGTAGGAAGATTTTTTATTGGTCCTCATTCACCATTGGTGCCCGGGTCTCAGTTACCACTGTTGTCCCTTGCATTTATACATCAAAACCCCTTGAGACATCTATCTTTATGGTGATTTCCAACGTCACAATGGAAATGATTTAAAGTGTAATCTTCAGAAATGCTTTCCCTTTCTTTCCACCACTGCTCACAAGGAGCTCACCATCTTCCTTTCTTCACTTTGCAGTTTGCTTTGCCCATTCCATTTATGTATCTTACAGACTCTACCAACTCATTGATCGATGGAGGCTCAACTCTTTGGCAAATTCCCTCTGTGACCTTAATATAAGTTAAAAAAATGCTTTCTCCCATCTGAACCAATCATTGCCCCTCCCAGTTTTTCCACTCCAACACTAAAGAAAAACTAAGGTAAAGCTTACCTTAAGGTCACTCCTAAGGATCAGTGACAATACTTTACCCACATTGCTCTAGAATCCAGGGCTGGACACTGATAAAACTGTGGACATTCGCTGCCACCACCCAGCTGCATCTTCTACATTTCAGCGCTGCGTCCTCCTTAAGTTTAAGCATCATACCCCAATCCAGTAACATTAGTAGAGAGTAAAAAGTTGATTCCATCTCAGTGTAGTACGCTTCTTAACGCCATAAAGCAAACTCAATGATTCTCCCATCTCCTGGTGTGGCTAATCCTTCAGTCAGCTTTCATATGGTTGTTTTGTTTTCCCTTCCAGAGATGCCACTAGCTGCCGGTACCATCTTGATATTTTTTTCTTCCTGTGTTTAGTTTACTGGAGATTCTGTTTCATTAGGCCTATATCACAGCCTCTAGATCCTTAGCTCTTTATCCACGATGTCAATGGCAGATCCTGAAATTCAGATGGAGTACTTCCAGAGTTTTCACCTAACACTTCCCATGACAAGGGTTTGCCCACCATCATTATGTCTCCCCAATACACAATCTTATCTTTCTTTATTCCAACATATAATCCATGCTTTAAACAATCTGGTTCACTTGGTGAGTCCCATACAATGGCCAAAATGTTATAATACAGTATTCACAAAACTAGTCTGTGCTCAAACCATAGTCAGCTGCCGAATGGAGACTGTTCAGCCTGTTTCTTGAAACATCTTGGTGAACCAAACATACAAGAAACCAGATTCAGCTAAACTATTGGCCATACATTTCAGCATACCCCCGAATACACTTGCATCTGCCCTACCAATTAACATCCTCCCATTTTTTAGCTGAAACACCCAAAATAAAACCTGAAGATCAGGCAATGCTAAGCCTCTCCTGATTGCCTTTTCCTTAACTTCTTCCAGGGTATCCTAGCCACTTTATTGCCCCAGGCTAAGCTACTTACATTACCCTGATTTTTGTAAGCTTTTCTTATCGAAAGCTAACGGTATGTTATCAAACAAAAAGTTCAATTTCAAAAGAATCATCACTTTCACTAAATTGACATGCCCATATATGGACAGTGGAAGGTGACACAATTATTTCATGACTGTTACTTTCTATGATGACCTCTTTCAAATTGACCTTCGTCATCTTTTTCAGGTCCTTTGTCACTTGAATTCACAAATATCTTAGACCCTCTTTGCTTTTACCCCTTTCATAGGTGCAATTCCACATCTTTACTTCATTTTTGTCCACATTAACTTGATACCGTGGAAATGCTCCAAAGTCCTTGTCTTCCTTCTACATTTTGGGGATTGCATTGTTACCATGTGATGTATAGATAATGAGGTCATCCGAATATGACAATGTTTTCTATAAAACCATTCCAAGAGAAAGGCACTGTCTTTTAATTCAGCCAAAGACTCTGCTCCAATGGCTCAATATACAAATTAAACAGAAGGGGCTATATGGGGCAATCCTGCCTAATCCCTCTTTGGATATCTACTGTACTTGCTCTGTCAACCTGCCATTTATCGAAATCCTTCCCTTAGGGGAGCTACAAATAAGCTGAATCACCCTACAGTAGGTCATTCCCAACCCCATATGTCATAAAATGTTTGCCAAGTTCTTCTAGTTCACCTGTTCATATGTCTTGGTGGTAGCCAATGTTACCACTGCCAGGGTAACTGAATTGTTTTTAGACATTTCTGTAGTCCCCCCTAATGAGTGCTAGCTCATGTATATATCTCCGCAGAATAAACCCTTTCAGATTTTTGTGAATCAGCCCACTCACTACCTCAGACAACCTCCTCTCCACAATTCTGGCAAAATTCTTATAGTTACAATTTAGAAGTGAGATTGGCCTGTGTGGTTCACAGTTATCAGGGGGCTTATTTGGGTTTAAAACCAAACTAATGGTTGCTTCATACAAAGTGGCTGGTAGCTGGACCTACCCTTCCATTATCACATTGAATAACCTTCCAGATTTAAATAATTACATATTTCTAAATAATGTAAAATTCTACCGGCATCCCATCTGGCTCCGGAGCCTTTCCTTCCTTACAGGATTTTAATATTATATTGATTTCCTCTCTTGGTATTTGACTGTGTGAGACTCATCAGTTGCTCCTGGCATGCTACACTCAATTGCTGTCCCCTTAGCCACTGCTTCAGATGTACACTGTCTAGGTTATTTCTTTCTTGATACACATTTCTAAAAAAGTCAGAAGATGCTTTACCAATATCCCTTACTGTGCTCCATGAGGTATTTGTTATATTCTCCTTTATTTACCTTATATGATTCCTATTTAAATCAGACTTCCTTTTCCATGCTAACAATTTCCCACACTTTTCACCATACTCAAAATGGCAAATTTGACCTGTTTCCCATTTCTGTATGTATTGCCCTTCCATATGCACTGTCAGGGCCTCCTAAGAGACCTTCAATACAGCTCCTACATCCTGTCTCCACCCGCCTTCCTTTAAGACACTCTGAAATTCTCCATTCTTCTGCTCCATGTTAGTAATCTCAGCCCACCTCTTCTTTTTCTGAAAATAAATCACACATTTACCTGACCTCTCAGGAATGCCTTCTGAGCATCTCACAATACATGCATACTAACTTTGCCTAAATCCCTATCAAAGAAATTCATAGAGCTTCTTTTCAGCCTTTCAATCATACCTTCAGTATAAAAAAACCCTCATGTCCATAGTCATTTCCTTCCTTGCCTCTGTTGCTAAAAGTGAGTATCCTACCTGCCAGATATTAGCAGGGATCGGGATCAGACTATATAAAATAGATTTTAAAATGTACGATTGGTTTTATCACCACTGTATAGAGGCAAAAACCAATTTCATGAAATCTCTCAAAAGCAATATTAAGGCTGATGTCACTGCAGCAAGGAAGATTTATAGCAGTGCTATTAAAATTAGCAAGGCTAACTGGGAATCCATGACATGGGAAGAAATACTTGAAGCTTCGAGAGAGGACAGTAGACTTTTTTGCCACCTGTTGGCAAATAGGACACTCATAGTTCATGTCCATGCCCATCCCAAGTGTCAAATTTAGAAGGGAATGGAAAAAAATGTTTTACCACTCTTTATGTTGAACCTGATTGTACTGACAGCCAGCGGAGTCCTATAGTTGCAATAAAGGAAGTTGTTAGTGAACCAATGACCTTTATCCTGAAAGAAACCCTTGATGCGCTTTGTTCATAAACAGCAGGGAATGTCCCTGGCCTTTACAGAATTTCTTCTGTTGTATTTCATTCGAAACCATTAATATGGGGACCTTATATTAACTGACTATCAAATGCAATTGTGGCAGATGCCCCCATACCTCCGTTTTGGAGAAGGAGCGGAAATTGTACCCATTTTTTAAAAAGGGAGTAGGCAGGACCCAAGGAGCTATCATTCTGTAAGCCTTATAGATAATGTTAAAAAATCAGTAGCAAGCAAATATTGACCAAGCCTTGGGAATGGATAAATTCCAACAAAAACGTATTCCACCTCTGGGTTGGGTTTAAGCTTAACAAAAGCACAGTTGACCAGGCTCCTAGTTTTCTGACTATAAAATGGAAAATGTTTGACATTGAACAGGGTTCACTATTCAGCGCTTCTGGTGATCTGCGCGCTGCTTTTGACCTCGTCCCCAGGGGCAAGCTGAGAGAGGTCCTTGGTAAAATTGGTGTCCGATCCAGTTAATTATGCCTGATCCAAAAACTTTTTTCAGGGAACTCTGCTGGGGTCAGTTGGGGCCCTGATGGAGAAACAAGTGCTGATACTCCTATTCGGCAAGGTGTCTGCAGGGGATGCGGTTTGGCACCCGCTTTATTTTTTTTATTTATTGATGGATGTAGCTCTCACCTTAGGAATTGCCAGAATGATACCTCAAAATGGCCAGGTGTAAAGTGCCAGGACTGCTCGTCGCTGATGACATTCTTCTCCTTTCAAAAACCCTCCAGGGACTAAACAGTCTTCTGGGAAAGTTTGCCTTATTTTGTAAAGCCCATGGCCTGGAAATAATTAGCATTAAAGCCAAGTTTATGGTATTTAGTCATCAGAACAGAAGTAAAGGGAATTTGGTCCTGGAGGGTGTTAGATTAGAAAGGGTGGATACATTTGACTATGTGGGTGTGAGACTGAGTGACTTCCACAAATAACCAGCTGAGAATGAAGAAGCTCCCTGATTCTTAAGCATAGAGTCAGCTCTATACTCATACTCACCAATAGGGCAGCTTCACATTGGATTTTTCTCAGAGGTAGAGACCTATAAGGCTGAAGGCTGTGAGGCAGTGCTGTATTGGGCCAACGATCAGTTGGATCACGCTGAAAATTATTTTATTAAATCCCTGTTGAGACTACTGAAAAGTGCCCCTACATTACCTCTGAGGCTAAATCTAAACATGAGATATATTTCTGACATAGCCTGTCTGAAACCTATATTGTACTGGGTTAGACTATGGTCCACAGAGGACCTGGCCCCATACAGCAAAAACCTTTTGGTGATAGTTGACAACCTCTGAGCTTCTATGATCCCCTGGGTTACTCATGTAAAAATGTGGCTTTTCAGACTGGGCCTCCCTGACTATTGGTCGAATCTCTCTCCCATAGCCAGAAATGCTTGGGAAATTGTTAAAACTACATACTGGGACATCATTTTCTGTAGCAGAATTGTGGTTGTGCCAACGGGTAGTCTCACTGATCTCTATTTATACACTAAGGCCTTCATTACAACCCTGGCGGTTGGTATAAAAGTGGAAGTAATACCGCCAACAGGCTGGCGGTAAATACTGCCAAATTATGACCATGGCAGATGGACCTTCGATAGACAGCCACTTTACCAAACCGGCCACCAGGGCGGAAGCAACAGGCATCACTGGGGCAGGGCCTGAGGTGCCTGTGGCGAAGAAGATGCTCACCCTCCTGGTTAAGCGGACACGGGCAACTCAATGAGGGGCTGCTGGGAGGGCGGTGCTGGTACGGGGGGTGTCTGTGTCAGAACTGTCCCCTCCACTCTCTGCTGTGGTGCTCCCCTCGCCCTCCGTCCTACTGGTACCCTCACCGTCGGTGGACTCTGCCTCCTGGGTCATGTGGGATGCAGCTCCCTCCATTGCCGGTGCCTCTACTCCTCCGCCAAATGATGCTAATGCACATAAGGACAGGGTGACAAAACAAGGTGGGGGGAGAGAGAAAGGATACACTTGGTCAATGGCTGCACCAACACCACTGTTGGCGTACACAGCACCTTCACACACAGGGAGCAGGCCTACACACTAGGCATTGCACTACCAGTGATATTGCTAGCCACCAAGGCTTGGGAGGGGCACACGCCGGCAAATTCAGCACACCTGGGACCAAGGGGGTCAGGGTTCAACGGGCACCCCTTCCTTGTTGAGAGGTCATTCTCAGCTGTGCCTTCGCTATCTTCCGTGGCCAGCATCTCAGGTCCTCCCATCGTTTCCGACAGTGGGTGATCTGCCTGCCGTAGACCCCCAGGGTCCACTCGTCCTTGGCGATGGCACGCCATATACCCTTCTTTTGATGGGTACTGACCTGCAGAGGAAACACACACAGGAAAATAAAATGAGTCAGACAGTTCTGCCTGTTACACTTATGGCCCACCATTCCCCTTCACGTCACCATTTCCACACACATGGCCTAGCACACAACCAATACGTGCCCAGAGTACATCCACCCACCCCCTTACACAACGCCTTCACACACACCACTCCATGCATTGTGCCCACAGTGTACTCACCTGTTGGTCTGGAGGCCCATACAGCAATCCGTACTGGGGTAGGACCCCATCCACCAGTCTCTCCAGCTCCACTGAATTGAAGGCAGAAGCCCTTTCCCCAGTTACATGGGCCATCGACAGGTCACAGAGCAGCACATGCAGTGTAGGTCCTCTCCTGTATAAGATCAGGTAGCAAGTGAGGAATCAGATAGAAAATGGTGGTCATGTCTGCGGCGTACCGTCACCGCCGGCGTAGATCACCATTGGCTACTGTAACCCATAGGGCTAAATTATAACCAATGAGGAGTTGCACGGTGGTTCCCGACCGCCTCCCACAATGGCGCACAATGTCAGCGGAATTACCTCACTTCCACCTGTCCTTCCACACAGGACAGGCGGACATAATTTCAGGGAGGGGAAGCCCTGGATAATTGCTGTGTCATTGTTTAAATATGGACATATTGGACAAGCTATACTGACCCATTACAAGTTAACAGCATTCTGTGTTCTGTTGTAGCCCCATTGTTCAGTTTGTGACCAACTCCTCACTCTTTTGACCCATGTATTGCTACCACTGCAGGTGAATAGGAGATGAGACAGACCCCCGTGTACAGGTCCCTGGTGGACCCCTGGTGGACTTGGCAACAATGGGGAACAGGCACATCATCCTCACCTATAGACTTGACAGGGCCACAATCACAGAGCTGTGTGCCCAATTGGAGCATGACCTGAGATCTGCTATCCATCACCCCACTGGGATCCCCCCTCTTGTGCAAGTTCTATCTGTGCTCCATTTCCTGGCAACTGGTTCTTTCCAAGTGACAGTGGGCTTGGCAGCCGGACTTCTTTGCAATGGGACATATCCCCAACATAATTGGGGCAATTGATGGTACAGATATTGCATTTGCCCCCCCTCAACATGAACAGGTGTTCAGAAATCAGAAGAGTTTCCACTGTATGAATGTACAGATGGTGTGCTTGGCGGACCAGTACATCTCCCAGGTCAATGCTAAGTATCCAGGGTTGGTGCATGATGCCTTTGTCCTGAGGAATAGCAGCATCCCAAATGTGATGGTCCAACTATAGAGGCACAGGGTGTGGCTAATAGGTGAGCCCTGGTCCGCGCCATGTATATGTTGGTATTTGGGTATGATGTGGGCCAATAAAGATAGTGTGTGGCAAAATGTTGTCCCTCAATATTGCAGGTGATTCTGGTTGCCCCAACCTATCTTGGCTGCTGACCCTGTGAGGAATGCCAGGACAAGGGCAGAAGAAAGTTACAATGAGGCACATGGGCGAACCAGAAGGATTAGAGAATGGCCCTTTGGCTTCCTGAAGGCCAGGTTCAGGTGCCTCCATCTAACAGGTGGATCCCTGTGCTACTCACCCAAGAAGGTCTGCCAGATAATAGTGGCATGCTGCATTTTGCACAACCTTGCCCTGAGATGCCATGTGCCTTTTCTGCAGGAGGAGGAGGCTGGAGATGCCCCTGTGGCAGCAGTGACCCTGTTGACAGTGAGGATGAGGAGGCAAAGGATGAGGGTGAGGATGAGAACAACAGAACAGCAGTCATCAGACAATACATCCAATGACACACAGGTAAGACAGTGTTACTTCACATTTCATTGTAATTATTTTGAGTTTCTATGGCACTGGCATGCTGTTACCTCCCACTTCTATGCTCACTTACTTTGGCAATTCATTTTACAGATGTTGGTGCCTCACAATTGCTCCTGGTGTGATCACTGCAGCCAGCTACAGGCCATTAACATATGTTCATTTACTGTACAGTTGGATAGCAATGTTTGAACCTGTTTAAATGAATACATACTAGGAAAATGTGACAAACTCCACATTTCTATTTTTTCCAAGGGTGTTTATTGAAGTGTTAAAATATTGATGTTTAAGTGCAATGGGCTGGGGTGATGATGGAGGAAAGTCCAGGGTATTGTTCCAGTCTGTAGCACAGGTGCATTACCAAGGGGACTTAGGAAGGGGAGCAATGGCAGTTCAAGGTGGACAGGGTGACTGAGAGGGACACAAGGGTGACAATCAGGAGAGTCTCATTTCCTGGTGGGGGTCTTGGCAAGTGTCTCTGGCTTCTGTCTGGAATGCAGAGAACGTTAGCGGGGTGGTTCTCCTTCTGCAGGGGGAGGAGGCTGGTGGCCTGTTGGTCCTGTGGGTGGCCTCCTTGCCACTAGTAGCAGCGGAGGTGGAAGGTAGTTCAGATGTTTGGCTATGAAATCTCTCAAAAGCAATGGTGGTGTTGATGGCCTGCAAGTCCTCCCTGATCCCCTGGCACTGTTCCTCCTGAAGCCACCTGTTCTCCTGCACATTGTCCAGGATCTGGCCCATTGTGTCCTGGAAATGTTGATATGCTCCCAGGATCTCTGCAAGTGCCTCCGAGAGAGTCAGTTCCCTGGGCCTGCCCTCCCCCTGGCGCACAGCACTCCTTCCACTTTCCCTGTTGTCCCTCTGTCCCCTGAACCGCGTGCCCACTGCCACTGAACCCATGTCCCTGATTGCCTTGGGTATCAAGTGTGCCCTGGGATCCCTGTAGAGGTGGACACCCTGCTGATTGACGTGTCCTGGGGACAGAGGTATGGGTACGCTAGGTGGGTGCTGTAGTGGTGTGTGACTGGGCCTGGGTAACCAGCTGTCCAGAGGTCCCTGATGGGCCAGAATGGTCATCCAGATCATGAAGACCACAGTTGTTGTCATCACTGTGGGCCTCTTCTGTTGAGGGACTGGATATTGCTGGCACCTCCTCTCTGCTGACATTGGCTGGGGTACCTGTGGGGATGTAATTTCTGTGTCTGACATATTGTGCATCCGTGGCTTGCGCTCTTTGGTTGTATTTGCCCTTGCAGCTGTCACTTGTGCACGTTGGTATGTGGTGGGATGGCTGATTCTATCTAGTGTGCCTGCTTTAGTGATAGGTGTCCATGCAGGGCTGTGAGTGGTGTCCATGCTTTGGTATGGCATGCAGGGCTTGACATTGGGATGAGTGAGATGTGATGGTGGGGAGTGTGGGACATGGTGGTGTGATGGGAGTGAGGGTATGTGATGGCATGCAGGTAGGGGGGTGATAGAAGTAGAGTTGACTTACCAGATTCCAGTCCTCCTCCTACTTTGGCTAGGCCCTCAGGATGCTTGATTGCCAAGACTTGATCCTCCCATGTTGTAAATTGTGGGGGAGGAGGTCGGTGTCCACCACCAGTCCTCTGGATCGCGAGCTGGTGTCTTGTTGCAATGGAATGTACCTTCCCACATAGGTCGTTCCACCTCTTCCTGATGTCATTCCTGGTTCCTGGGTGCTGTCCCACGGCATTGACCCTGTCCACAATTCTCTGCCATAGATCCATCTTCCTAGCTATCGATATCCGCTGCACCTGTGCTCCAAATAGCTGAGGCTCTACCCTGATGATTTCCTCCACCATGACCCTTAGCTCCTCTTCTGAGAATCGGGGGTGTCTTTGTGGTGCCATAGTTGTTCTGTGCGGTGTGTAGGTGAGGATGTGTTGGGTGTGTGATGTTGGGTGCATGAGTAGTGTATAGGTGTGAGTAGTGTGTGGCTCTGTTTGTGTCAGTGGTCTTGCTGTCTCTCTGGTGGCAATTGTTTGTAATGGTAAAGGGTTGTGGGTGATGTGGGTGTGTGTTTTATAGTGGTGTGGGTGTGAGGGTGTGGTGTGTTTATGTGTGTCAGGTGTGTGTTGTTTGAATTGACCAATGTGGTGGTGTTTTGTTTGTGTGTGTGTATTCTGAGCACGGCTGTATGTACCGCCATTGGTTTACTGCCATTGAATGTCCCCTGTGGTGATTCGTGGGTCATAATGTGGTGCGCGTAGTTCGGTTTCGGAACAGTGTGGGTTTGGATACCGCCAGTTTATCACCAACCTTTGGTCTGGCGGATTTGTGCATGTGGCTGAATAGTGACAGATTGGTGTGTGTGTGTCATAATATGGTGGGCGCATATCTGCCTCAGTGACGGTATGTTGGCGGAAGTTAGCATGGCGGTAAGTGGGATTTACCGCCAATGTCAAAATGAGGGCCTAAGCGTGATTTCCACTTTGAGGAGTTTATGGATTATTTGAGTGTCCCGTTGAGGAGATCCCTTTTTATTTTCTTTCAAGTTAGGGATTCTCACACTGGCTGCCTTTTCTTGACAAATGGAAAGAAGATACTGGTTCACCTGACAGCTTTTGTCCCATGGGTTGCTCTAATGTAGAGAATGAAGAACATGTTCTATTTTTCTGCAGTGCCTATGGAAAACAGCATGCTCACTGGATTGCTTCCTCTTTGTAGGATTTTCCACTTTGAAAAGTCAAATAATAGGAGCGCCATTGTCCACTCAGTTTCCAATTTTTTGTGGTCCGCTTAGATCATTAGATTGAAGGCAGTTGGAGCTAGTAGACCTTAGGAAGCTAATTCATTCGGCCTTTATATTTGTATTTGACATATCTCAACATTTTGTTTTTCTCTTTTTCTTTTTTTAACTGCTTAGCTACCTGGGTGACATAGGCGGGCCCTTCTTAGTGCTTTTTGTCTACATCTGGAGGTTTTTGTCTACCTGGGTTCCTAGTAGTGACTTGTCAGCCCCGCCTACTTGTGGAATACTCCCTGATTGTTGAAAGTGGGAATCTTAGAGAGGAACCTCCTGGTCTCCCTAAAATAGTGGGCAGTATACTAGCACTTTAGTTTATTAGGTTTTAACAACGTTTTAATATGGGATGATTATTTCAGATTTTAAGTATTGTCTTCTTCGATTTCACTGAGATTTTATTTTTATCATATGTATTGTACTTTTTATGTGTGTTGTGCACTTTTATGTCTCGAATGGTCAAAATAAAGCTTGTTGACTGATTGAAGAGGGTTTACATGACACTCCAAAAAATATGGGCATTTCTCTAGATTAGATTTCTTTTTATTGAATGAGAAAGATGTAGGAAATATACAGTGTGTAGAGCACTGACCCATACATATTTGTATGTAGGAGTGAACAGTGAAGTCTTTAGAGCAAAGGGAACTTCGCAGCACCCTTTTAGAAGACACTCAGACCTACTCTAGTTGGATGGCCATTGGGACTTGAGTGATTAACTAACTGTGATTGGGAATGGGCAACTGTTCAACTTCCTGACTTTGGCATTATATGCTGCAGCTGCCTCAGAGTCCATTGAGCAGTGTTTTTAGATCTGAATCATATTGAGGATCCCAGAGTGTGGAGGTCAGTGCAAGTACTAAACCTGATGTTGCCTGCATTAGCCTACTGGCCTGTTCTGCTAAGGAGCCCAGAGACAAGGACAATGTATCAAAGACAAAAGTTTCCAAAGACAACATTTAAGACAACCAGGCTGTATTTGGTTAGGTGATGCTGGGATGGCTGTTTTATGGATAAATGGTCAGGCCACTAATTATTTTTGGGACCTTTCCTTTTGTCCTGGTGATCATCACTACACATTCATTGAGCTACTGCTGACTTTTTAGAACTGATTCAGTAGCAATGACTTCAGTTAGATATCTCTGGGAAAGAGGCTCTCTTCAATGAAGGAATCCCCATTTGGTTAATTATCCAGAATATTTGTTTTAGAGAAAAGATCCACCGTCGAGGCACACTTCTATCAACATTTCATTACTCACACATTTCAGTAGGATGCATTTTTCATCCATCAATCTTCTGCCAAGTAAGAACATTCACATTGCCTTGATTTAGGTGTATGGTATTGGATTGCTTCGAAAGACTCCGATCTTTTGAACATCCTATACCCATTTCTTTTTGCTTAAGGATAAGACCAGGTAATACGAAAACTTAGTTAAAACAGAAAGAATTTGTCCATTACTTTTTTATCATCTTTCTGAGAGCAGAGACATTTCCAGTAGGTGTTTAAGGAAGATCAACAAGAGGACCACTGTATCCTTAGCGAAGCAGTAAGGATGGTATCTAGAAGAAGACAACACTGGCATCACCACATACTTTTTTTTGCAATTAAGGACTTTTGGTGAATGACTCTACCATATCGACGTTTGGTAAGGGTGTATTACAGGTAGTGCCTAAGGGACTTTTTTAAGTGCAATGGGTACTACTACTAAGTTTCCTTGTCGTTTGATAGCTCCCCATCCTCAATGAATAGAGTTCATCACACAAATCAAGTCCAAGTTGGAGTTTGGCTACAATTTATGTGAACCTTCTCATTTGCATCTGGGTGTGTATCACCTGATACTTCTTGCCAATTCACATTGAGAGGCTCATTCACAAGGAAATGGTGCAGCGTGGTGCTGCAAGCAATTTGCTGCACCAAGCTGCATCATTTCCAAAGTGCAGGAATGCACTGTATTTTCCATTATTTGTCACATCCCTGTGTTTTCCCCTGTGCCGGAACTGAATCTGCTGCCTAGCGCCAATGCAGCCCCCCTTGCTCCGTGGTGCAAGGATGCCTGTGTTGCAGAGGTGATTGCTTATGAGCAAGGGACACCTCTCTGCACAAAAACAATCTTATGGCTATTTGCTCTTTCTATGTGTGCTGCGGAATGCAGCACACATTGAAAGAGAAAAAAGCAAAGAGAAGTAAAAGTATTACTCCTCGTTGCGCCACTGCAATGCCATCCCTGGGAGGGGTTAGTTTTTGGTGCTGCCTCAGGTGTACGTTTCCTTGTAAATCTGGAGTAGTGTCAAACAGCAATGGGTATTGCGTGGGTACGCCCACAGCAACACCCATTGAAGCCCCTTTGCCGCAGAATACTGTGTCTAGGCAGCCCACATTTGCACGAAAAGTGGCCTATTAATACCATGCCAGTATGAAGCAGGGCACAGTGCCACTAGAGCATCGCAATAAGTGACGCTCCGTTGGTGCAAGGGGCTTGTAAATGAGCCCCTAAGTTTTGTGATACAACGTACTCAGGCTAATTATCTTCTCAGCAGCCTACTACTCGTTTTGTAAAATGTTCTGAAAGACCAGCATGTACATAGTATAAATGTACGAAGGATAAATTAATGCAAAATGGAAATGTAAAAAAAGGCGGTTCATACAAGGCTAAATTCTTTTTAAAAAAAACAGATGTTTTGTAGATATGTATTATTGCACTTACCCGTATTTATACTTTTTTAGCACCGCATTTGCGCCGCTTTTTGACGCAAAAGCGGCAAAAACTTACAAAATCCAATTGTATTTTGTAAGTCTGCGCCGCTTTTGCGTCAAAAAACGACGCAAATGCGGCGCAAAAAAAGTATAAATACGGGCCTTAGTATTTTTCATTCCTACTCAAAAATAATATTTCTGCAAACACTGTTCTTTCTTTTTTGTGCCTAACATTATTGTCTTGTGAGTGGATAGTCCTTTCACAGATCATGGAATGGAAAGAAATTCAAAGTGAAAGCTCTTTTGGAGGGCATTTATGCAGAGCAATGTCCTGCCGTATGGCAAACACTTGTATCAAGGTCTATGTGGAAAGATAAAATTATGGAGGCTTGAGAGAGCAAAGCCGGGTGATTCTGACTAAGCTAGAATAAAAAAAACGGATTACTGGACAAACAAAACTCTGCACAAGGTACAAACATAAAGGATTTATTTATTTTTTCTGCTTTCGGAGCGATGAAAAGAACTGTTTTCTTGGACTGGAAAAGAAACAACATGTTTATGGATGGTTTCAAGTTTGTATTTATGCGATCAAGATTTTGAATGATTTGGCTCATTGTTTCATTTGCACACACAATCTTCGCTCGATACAGTTAAGGTAATTGGTGTTTCATTTGAGAATGAAGGATTACAGACGGAACTATCAATTTAAATAAAATATAATTATCTTTATTGCTTCATTTACTTTTCATTTTAGATGATTGCGGACTACAAGTCTCACAGCTAATGTTAAGAGGAGGATCCCTGCTAATAGATCTGGCACATTGAGCAACACCCCAGTCAATGTGATGGTGTATGTGATAAAGGATCACACAATAATAATTGTTTCAATTCTGTATTGAATAACTCATCTTTTATCGAATACAGCACATCCTGGCGCTCAGCACAGCAGTTGTGGCTCTTTGCTGGACTAGCGTAAAAATTTTTTACACTTGTCCAGCAATGCTGAAGGGGCCCCATTGCAAACAGCACATAGTCACTTTAACGCCTGCCCTGAGCAGGCGTAAAAAAATTATTGTAGAATGACGTAGTGAAATCTTGTAGATTTCACTGTGCCATTCCTGCGGGTCTCCTACCTGGGCAACGCATCCCTTTCATACACAGGTATAATGTGGCGCAAGGTATTTCAATCTGGAGCAATAGTCCCATTAAGCCAGTTCATAAATTTGGCGTGGGGTGGGGGGCTGTTCTGGGCCACTGTTGCATCAAACAAATGATGCTATGGTGGTGCAAGGGGCTTGTAAATGAACCCCCGTGTTTGGTATGTAAGAGAGGGCTCCACTACTCTTGTTTAGTCACCATTTCTAATGCATGTTCAAAGACATCCTATCTCATTGAATGTGGATCCCTGTAGGCACAATGACGAAGTAGTTAGCTCATGGTCAGTTGTCATTAACCAGTCATGCAATGGATACCCAGATTCACATGCAGTTCAATGAAAGGAAAGCCATGTTTATGTTTTTTTTTATCTGCACAGTATGCATGCAGACACCTGTCCTGTGGCTGCAAATTTGATTGTGTGGTTGTCATGTAAAGAGGATAATGCTGGGGACATAATGCTATCTGGTGTTGAGGATATCATGAAGTGTGTCCTTTAGCCATACATTTTGGTACAAAGAGAAGTTTTGTCACTTTGTTAGGATTGTTAGATGCAATAATTACATCTATAGCAATGGTCTGGGGGTTCAGTCAAGAGCTCTAAGTTCTACTTCCATAACTATGAAGATCATATGCAATACACTTTTCGTTTATCGGGTGTTCCATCAAACAAAAGAGTGCCTTTACAAAATTAAGAAATGAATGTGAAGTGTCTTTGATATTATGGGGGTCATTCTGACCCTGGCGGTCATGGACCGCCAGGGCCAACGACCGCGGAAGCACCGCCAACAGGCTGGCGGTGCTTCTGGGGGCATTCTGACCGCGGCGGTAAAGCCGCGGTCAGAAAAGGGAAGCCGGCGGTTTCCCGCCGGCTTCCCGCTGCCCCAGGGAATCCTCCACGGCGGCGCTGCAAGCTGCGCCGCCATGGAGATTCCGACACCCTTCCCGCCAGCCGGGTTCTGGCGGTTTTCACCGCCAGAACCTGGCTGGCGGGAACGGGTGTCGTGGGGCCCCTGGGGGCCCCTGCAGTGCCCATGCCACTGGCATGGGCACTGCAGGGGCCCCCTAACAGGGCCCCACATAGATTTTCAGTGTCTGCGTGGCAGACACTGAAAATAGCGACGGGTGCAACTGCACCCGTCGCACCCCTTCCACTCCGCGGCTCCATTCGGAGCCGGCATCCTCGTGGAAGGGGGTTTCCCGCTGGGCGGGCGGACGGCCTTCTGGCGGTCGCCCGCCAGCACTGCGGGAAACTCAGAATGACCGCCGCGGTCTTTTGACCGCGGTACGGTCTTCTGGTGGATTTCCGCCAGACGGGCGGCTTCCGCCGCCCGCGGAGGTCAGAATGACCCCCTATGCGTGCTAGGACCCTCACGGTCGTGTGTGGACTCTAGACAGAAATTTTGGAATCTGATGGTAGGTGTTAGGATGTGGCTTTGAAACCTATGACACAATGCATGCGGAGCCCAAAAGTATTTTGAGGAAAAAAGATGTCTGTTACAGAGCTCCATGTGTGGCATGTTCTTTTGCATGATCCCGGACGGGGAAAGATGCTACAGAATCAATAAAAAAGCTGTCAAAGTTTTGGTTGTGCAGAAAAACCTTTCTTCTTAGTCTCAACAAATTTGGCCCATTTTGGTGCCCTCTCTCTAACTCTTAGATCAAAACAGGTTTGCAGCTTAGGACGGACTCTGAAGAGTTTTAAGTAATCTTCTTGTGTAATTTTTTGAAGCAAAAACTTAAACATCCTTCCCTTCCTCACACCCAAAGGTAGAAAAGCAAACATCTCTGCACTGATCTATTCAAAACTGTATTATTCCAATGATGTCTGCTTAGGTATAAATGAAACACTCAGTCAACTTCTATTAGTCCAAAAGTAAGCCTCCAAGTTTATACCTTTGGCCTTCTGTTTTGTATAAGCTAAACCTAAACTGGCAACTCTACACTAGCTTCCTGTGCAGTTGACGGTATGCTTCAAAGTGTTAAATATAGTGCACAAATATCTTCTTGGGTAATCCCATATTTTCTTACCCCATATATCTGCAGATGTCGTTCATACAATCTCCAAGTATCTTATCCTTATCTATTGAAATTGCCATTGTTTTTTTAAATCCTCACTAGAGAGACAATATTTTTGAAGTTCTCTCCTCAACTCTCAAACCCCTTGCCTAAAATGGGGGGTGAGATGATAAATTGCTGCTGGAACCAGAAGTTGGTACAGGAGTTGTGCGAACCACTAAGTGATACTTTTGAAGTCACACAAAGCCACTTCCATGGGTTTGAATCGCTTCAAAAATATGGAGTAAAGCAACCCAGCACAAATCACTGTGTTGCCTTACTCTGTGCTAGAGAGGCATTCTGTTGGTGTTGTGTGCATGTTCCTATGTAGCTCTAATGGTTTGTAATGCATTCCCAGCCTTACCAACCCTGGTAAACCTGGGAATGTGCCAAATTCCTATTCCTCATCAGATGAGGCGTAACAAGAAGAAATATCTTTATTTCGCCTAGTTGTTTCCTCTTTCTATGTGTGCATCATTCTGCAGCACACATAGGAACAGGAAAAGCATCTCGGGATGGTTTTTGTGCAGGAAGGTGCCCCTCTTGCACAAAAACAATCCTGTATATATAGCACAGGCACCCGTGCACCATGGGGCAGGGTGCCTGCATTGGCTCTAGGCTTTCCAAAAGAGCGCTAGTGCAGAGGGAAAGACAGGAATGTGCCAATTCCAGCCCTTTTCCTGGTGCCTTGCTGTCCTGTCCTGTGTCACAAAGGTCATAAAGTTGGCCCTCGGTTTTTAATTGATTGAAATTTTGCTTGGTTTTGTATCAAGCACAATATTCCCATTGTATTGAACATCCAAAAGAGTAATAACATGATAAATGTGAGATAGAACTAAAATGAAAACTGTGGCGGAGGGGACTGATGGGACATGCATACCTTACTATAAAGGTACGCCTTCCTATTTTACATTGTGTGCAGTATTTGCATCATTTGAATGCATTTTTGTGCATAGCTCAATATTCTGATTTTGGAAAATGTATTGCTCTTTTGTATAGGAGATGAACGCTGGTATATATAATGTATTCATGTGTTTTTATATTCTGAATTGTAGGAATTGTTATGGTTTAATGCTGAATAGAAAGAAATATGTTGAGGATGCTGAAACTCCTTGCCACTGAATAACAAATCTTTCACTTTCCACTGCAGGAGGAGGCTAAAGACTCCTTGTTTCTGAATTAGACATTTCAAGTTTAGTATCCTTAACTCTAGCTTCAAGAGACCCATGGATTACAAGTGCTTTAGAAGTCCTACCTAACATAACATAACCAGTGGCAGCTGCTACCAGGCAGGGCTGGTCGGGCAGCGCGCGGAGCGGGGGTATGGGAATAATAATAAAACATTGCACTTACCTGCCGCTTTGCATCCTCATCTTACCTTTGAGACTCCTGCTGCTGCGGTACTTGCTTTGCAACCCTCTCCACCCAGTCCAGAGGCTGCTATCATGCTGATGCACAGCATGAGAGAAGCTCCGGGATTGGCCTGAGCGGGCTGAAATACCGCTTAGGGAGGGATTGGGAGCCTGCACTTGGTCTTCACCTGGCTGTGAAATACAGCTTGGGTGGAGAGTTCTAAGTGTGCATGTCAGTTTGCCCAGCCTCAGACGGCCAGCCAAATTGACATGCGCAATTAGTGTGCACCACTACTCCACCTACCTCCTGACATGGAAAATGCTGTTCCCACCCAAGACAGCAGAAAAAAAAATGATAATGTATTATTATTTTATTTTTCTGCTGCCTTTTTAGCAGTAGAGTGACACTCCTACACCATAGCGAAGGGGCTGCACCAGAACATAACTTTATCTGCGGTGTCAGAGGATGTCAGTGCATGTTCAGCTTTGGCATCCTTTCTTTAATTACAGTGGCTGACATTCTGCTGGAAAAGGATTTGACATGGTTTGCAGTTATACACAGCACTAAAGCATGTGAGCAGGCTGTTAGCTCCATTGAGGAGACTCAGCTGTGTTCTTCAGTGTCGCAACCAGCAGGCTGGCATTGCCAATAAAATCACATGCCTGCCTGTCAATCAAACAGCTCAAGCCAGAAGCTGGTATGCATGCAACCTTCAATATCAGTGTTGTTCCAGTATGTACTAAGCAGACCTGTAGCAGGTGGAGCACTGATTGATTTACAGCCAAGAGTGACATTGGGCATTGGTAATTTTTTAATAAAAAAGTTGCTAACTAGCACTTTTATTTTTACACTGTAAGAACTGATTGAAACTGCTCCGCAAGGTTCAGCTTGCTGGCCTATCGTCCAGTGCCCTAGGTACACAAGAGGCTGAAGAAAGACTCCATGCTTTGAGAAAAAACTGGTTTGTACAGTTGAAAGTTTGCACAGAACCCAATGGGCACCCTAGCTGAGATATGCCTAAAACCTAGAACCCCACCCTAAGCACCTAGGAGATGTAGGAGAAGCAAAGTTGTCTTTTCCAGCATCTTTAAGAAAATGTAACTCTTTGCTGTAGGAAAATACAGTGACAATGAATTTTATATAATCTTTTTGAGATGTGACTAGAGACACAGAAGAGTGTCATGAAGACTGAAAGCATTGGAGTGTAATAGTGTGGAAAATTACTGATTCTTCCCATGACCCACTGGGCACTGTGAAGGAAAACAGTTTTAAAGCAGCAATGTCTTTTTTAATTTCCAGTAAAAGCGTAGGCATTTGTGGCAGTTGTTGGGTATTGCACATAGACTAACAGTGACTTTTACATCTCCATTCTCCCTGTGAGCATTTTTTGAAATTTTAAAAGCCAATATTTACAGTCCCCTAATTCATTGTTAATCATTGTGTGGCATTGTGTGTTACTGTGTGACTTTCCTATCAACAATGTTTTGTGGTATGGCTTGGACATGCATTTACCTGGGGATATACCTACTGCTTGTTCTACAGCTACAAGGAGCTATGCAGATATTCTCATTGAAATGTTGTGTGGCCTAACACAATTGTAGTTCATTATGTCGTTCAGGGTGTACCTCCCAAATGAATATTCCAGTTTGTTACACAGGTGTTAGTGTTTTTTTGGCTGTATTGTTGTATCACCATGGTGATCAAGTATTGTGTACTGTGTATTTGTGATGTTAGTAATATCTACTTTTTGACCAACTGCTTATACTGTAAAAACATTTGTGGGTCTATATTAAGCTCTTTGGGTAATCACATTAATCTGGCTGAACATTCACATCTTTTCTGCACCTGTGATAATTGCGTACCTAGATATTACCTACACCACATTCCTTCAGCTAAGCCTTGATTGATTGTCCATATCTATGTGGATAGTTAAATGGGCTATGTGAAGCCTTTTGCAGCAAAACGAATACAAGGAACAGTACTTTCCATGGACCCCTGCAATCTTATTGTGAAAGTATTTGTACCCCTTGCATCTGTGGGCTTTAATGAAATATTTCACATATGATGAGTTGTATTCTAGTAGACTGTATTCTACTAGTCTGGTATACAGCTGAGTATTAACTGCATGTGTGGTAGGAGTGGCAAAGGGATGAGGTGCATTTCAAGTCCTCCATCTGACCTTCAATGTTACCCATGGTGGTAAGTCTCCCAGGGGCACACCCCTGGTGTCCTAGATAATATTTTGAAATACCAGAGGGAACAATAGAACAAATATGGTTATAAGAAGAAAAAATACAGTGTCTAAATCAGGCATGAACATAGTAAAAATGTATTATTTGCTTAAATAGAATTTCAGGAAGAAATTAAATGGAATATAATAAAGAAATTGGAGCGTGGAGCCAACCAATATCACAGCCTAAAGGAAAATGTGGAATAGTTTTAAATTATTTTTTGGAGATAATACCTTACCATTAGCTAATTTGAAAACCCTGTGATCCACAGAACTGCTTCAAATCCTAGAATAAACATTAAACCAACAATTATATTATTTAAAACACATGATGTCACTCTGGGCCTAATAGTTAATGTGAGTAATTGTTAGGAACATCCCTCAATTTTATTGTTTGAGCATAATCTCATACAATCCTCCTGTTATTGTGCCATGCATATCACGCAAGATGTACTTATTCTTTATACATACACTAAGGGTTTCGAGTGGAAAAGGACTTTAGATGCTGGATAGAAACTCCATTGGAGACAGTATACTTCTCTTTGTTATGGGAGAGGATACTTTGTACTCCATTTAATTGAGACAATTGCCTACATGTAACACTGCCAGACATGACGGTGTTAGGGTCATCTTCCCCTAAACTCTTGGCCTACCTCCTCCACTTTACAGACCTACTTATTGCTGGCTTTAGGCCTCTGTGCGTTTTACCACTGCTAAACAGAGCTAAAGTGCTTGTGCTTCCTTCCCTAAACATGGTAATATTGGGTTATCCCCAGTTGGCATATTTAAGTTACTTATAAGTCCCTTGTAATGTAGTAAAGTGAACTACTTGTGCCCAAGGCCTGTAAATTAAATGCTAATTGTGGGTCTGCCACACTGATTCTGCCACCTACTTAAGTAGCCCTTTAACCATGAGTCAGGTCTCACACTGCAGAGCCTGTGTGTGCAGTTTTACACTGCCATGTTGGCCCAAATGTTCAGTTTTTTATACATATAAATCACCTCGACATTGGCCCTTGAAAACACAAAGGGCAGGATGCTATGTATTTAAGTATTTAAGTGTATTTTAAGTTTTACATGTCCTGGTAGTGAAGAATTCTCAAAGTCATTTTTCATTACAGCAAGGCCTATCTCTCCCATAGGATAACAATGGATTTAACTAATTACCTCTCATCAGTGTAATTTGCAATCTGTAAGAAATAAACTTTTCAAGTTTGGTATCTCTGGAATTACAAGTTAAAATCACAACTTATGGTGAAGTTAGATTTTAAATTACAATTCTGAAAGTGCCACATTTAGAAAGTTGGCATTTTCTTATTTTAGCCATTTGCTGCCTGCTGCCTGTCTCTGATCACTCGTCTGGGGTGGGTGACAACTGGGCTTTGTATATTCCCTGTAGAAAACCACACACAATGGGAGCTTAGGTGTGACTTGATGGGATTCAATCAACCATCCAGACAGGATGGGAGGGAGGAGCTTGCTATACCCTCTCTTTTACCTGAATAGGTTGTGCCTTGTCCCCACACAAAGAGCTGCATAACCTCCTGTAGTGAGACTGGAGCCAGGGTAGGAAGGGCAGGATCTCTGTGCACTTCAAAGGTCTGTATGTGAAGGCTCCCCCACTGCAAAGGCCAAACTGGGTATGAGTACTGGACCTCTGAAACGACCAACTTGGTACACTCCTAGACCTGTGAATACTGTGTCAGGAAAAAGGACTGCTGTGCTGCTGAAGGACTGCCCCTCTGCTAGAATACTGCTTTGCTGAACTTCTGGCTTGCTGTGCTGCCCTGCTGTCTGCTGTTCCCCTGCCTTGGTGGACATGTATCACTTGAACCCAGAGTGACTGCATGGACAAGCTGGGTGGCCTCCTGATATGAAGTCTAAGGGGCATAACAGAGTTCCAACCATCCTGCTCCTGCACCTGCACCTGGACTCTGCCATCTGTGAGTCTGTCCTGCCAAATGCTGCTTCCCCAGTCATGGACCCATGGAAGTGGACCTAAGGTGCTTGCTCTTGCAGCACCAATGCATCCTCTGCTGTGTGGGCAGTATTGAAACTTCTCTGCTGTTGTGTGGGCAGATCCGACACATCACCACTGTTATGTGGAACACAACCAGCCCATTGTCTTCGGAACCAAAACTGCAGCACTTTTATCAACATAAGGTCCTGCATTCCCGTCGACAACAGCCTCAATGGCGAAGACAACACTCAGCATCGCAGCATTGGGGCTTTTTAGACTCGATGCATCACCTCAGCGTCCACACAGCCTGAACCTACACCTGAACTCCACCACATCTCGGCACTGACACATCGCCATCACTGTGTGCAAAATATCTGTGCTTTTCCTTGAATGCTTGGAGAAAACTGACGCATCTCCTTGACATTGTGGTTCGGGACCAATGCAGCACTTCCTAACCAGGATTGAAGGTATTTTTGTTCAGCTGGCCCAGTCTCCATTGTGCTGAGCCTGAACTTTTGATGTTGTCCCTGTCCGGCGTGACCAGATCTCCCTGCTTGGTTCTTTTTGCTTCTTATCACTATTTTACAATTACATTTTTAAAAATGAATAACTCAAGTTCTACGTATTGTATTTTTGTTTGTTTTGGTCTACTTTTATTTATTAAATCGTGCTCTATTTTCTAAACTAGTGTGGGTTCATTTTGTATGGTGTTTTCACTTTGTTACTGTTTGACGATTTGCACAAATACTTTACACAAGCCTGACTTATCTGTGCAAAGCTACCAGAGGGTGCTAACAGGTTAATTTAAGGTTTGCCTGAATCTTACTCTGACTAATATTGTGGTGGCTGTTTGACTAATGATTACACACTAGTTAACCAACAAACCCATGTCTAACAAATAAGCATAAAACCTTAATTCTTACAAGACTTAGATGTTACATGAAAAACATTTGTCCCCTTAGAAATTGCAAAGGTCAACATTTATGAAAAATGACAGTCACAATACAAATTTGTGTGATGCTCCTGTTATATAAAATAGCAAAAATAAATGTCACTATGATCCTCATTTAGAGGTTCATGCAGGAAATGGTAGGTATTCTGTCCATCAGTTTTGCAGTACTATCACCATCTTTGGAAGTGGATGAAATGCATTGCTTTTACCAATGGGTACTATGCTTGTGCTGCCTTTGTAATGAAACCCTTTAACCTGTGGTCCATACACCACCTGATGTCCAGATCACAGTGATGGTCTGCTGCACTATTTAGGTTGGGATAATCCTATTTGGGTTTCATTGTTCTGGACTGCCATGTGAGGTATGGTAATCTGTAGAAGGGAATGCACTCGGTAGGCCTGATACCATACGTCTGCTTTGGTAGTTTGGTTAAATCCAAAGAAAAAGTTGCCAGGTGCTATCGGGCAAAGGTGCCTGCAATGGCTCTAAGCAGCACACAGTGTAACAGCTCTAGTAGAAAGCAGAAACGCTCCATATTTTTGTAAACATGGAGCATTTCTACTCTCTGCCTTTCACTCATCAGAGTGTACCAAGTTCCCTTGACCCAGTCTGCCAAAAAAGTCATTATTGGGTTACACCAATTAGTGTCATATGTTCTTGACTAACACAACATTGTGTCAGCATTACTTCCAGGGAATCAGTGCGACACAGGAACCATTTTTCATTTGACTTTTGCTACTGCTGGGTAGATGAATAATTAAGTGTAAGTCATAGATTACAGCTAATTGCATTGTGAGGAGCCTCTCACCCTCACAATGTGAGAGTAAGTAATGTGAGAGATTTACAGAGGCTCCCAGTCAGCAAGTTAGCCTGCGGAGTTGATGTTTCACTGCTGCCGCTATTGTGTGTTAAGTTATTTGTGTGTTGATTGTGGTATTATAATTGATTAATGTGAATCATTTATAAGAGTGTGGTTTGTTATGTATAGGGGTAGATTATGTATTACATTTAATTGGAGATCTGTGTTTTTGGGTGTTTAAATACCTCCTAAAGCTCTCACAGTTACTAGACTTGCCACGTCAGTTATGGTAGACATTTTGCTCTTGTTTTAATTTAATTTCATTATATGAATTTGCATAACTGCGACTTGCAACACAACAGCCCATTTGCAGTACTAGATATTTCAAATGTCAGATTTTTACATTTTCAGGAATTCTGCCATGCAGTGAGCAGCTGCCAAACATTTGGTGAGTAACCATTACTGGAGTGCTTTAAAGAATTGATGTTCCTTTATGAGGCCTTACATTTTACTAGGAGGAATGAATGGTCCATGTAGGATTCAAAAGATAAAGATTGTCTCACCAAAATAGGTCTGTGTCAGACTTTTATAAATGATTACAAAGTGTTTTGAATTTTCAGGTCTGATTATGTCACTTCCATATTTGGGCACCTAGACTTCACATCTTCAGCCTCCAAGTGACTTTCAAGTAAATCTGGTTTGATAATCAGATTTGCTTTGTTTGTTCTGAGGTTATGCCTGAGCCTGTAGAGTACAGTTAGATTCTTCAGGTAATTCATCCCCAGTCATGTTGTGCTGTGAACATTACACAGAGTAGATTGGATGCAATTGACTTGACCATTAGGAGCCACTGGAGGACTTTAAGCTCTGAACATAATTCCAAGGGTTAGACGTAGTCTAGACATTTGATTTTTCATCATCTGGAGTCTAATGATGTCCCTCTTCCATAGTCTTGCATAGATGAGTAGTTTAGGCTGCACTATAATATGAACAAGTTAATGATTAATTCAGTGTGCTATGTTGACGGAAGGAGAAGATTAATATTTCTGAACATCATCAGTAGACATTTGGTGCTTTTAATGATTATCACAATCTAGTATGCAAAACGAACTTTGTCACAGCATACTCTAAAATGTTTTTACTGATAGGGCATTGGAAGTGGCATCTTCTAGTTCCCATAACAAATTGAACAAGTAATGTCTTATTAGGGCATTACTGCTTATCAGAATTTTAGATTTTCTTCTGTTCAAGTGAAGATAGCTTCCCTTTATACAATGGTAGATGTATTTGCAGCAAGTGACTACAGTCATTTTCAAGTCCCCAGGAAACAGGTGGATTTACATGTCATCTTCATACATTTGTAATCATAATCAATAAAGATTAGTGGAAAATAAAAAGAGGCTTGAGAGACTCAACTTACAATAGGTTTTGCAGTTGATGGAGACGACGCCACTTGGATTTGTTGGTGATGGTCTTAAATGAAACAATGGCATGATTAAAGTACTGACCAGGTTCCCCAGGCCAGGTTTTCTGAGCAGTAAAGAGGATCCTGTCATCTACTGTCTCATTGGCCATACATAGGTCAGTAAGATCACAATTCTGATTGTCCGGCATTGAGGGAAGACAGTTTATCTTCTCTGATGTCCACACCTAATATTAGCTATGTTCATTGCACTTTGCCAATTATCATGCAGTCAATAATGCCATCTCTACTTTTTCTATAGCTCCATGGGTAAATACACATTACGTTCAAATAGTAGGTTAGGACTTTCAATATTGGATTTGAAGGGTTTGGTAGGTTGACAGATTTCAGTTGAAACCTGAGAGGAAGAGACACTTGGCGTAACACTCTTGCATTTAGAGTGCAAACACTCCAAATTGCAATTCTCCAGTGGAGTATAATAAGTACCAAGAGGTGGTAGTTGAAAAGCTGGAAAAAAAATAAGGCCCTTATTATAAACACGGCAGAAAACACCGCTCTGGCGGCAGTGGCGGTAACAACCGCCAACAGTCGGATGGTCTGGACCGCCAAATTATGAACCACCTTAAAAACAGGCAGCCTGAAAACCACACACCGCCAGCAGAGGAGTGCTGACAACGACGGCAGAGCGCACCCACAGGCCGATGAAAAGGCCCTACCCGCCCATCAAATAATGAAGCACTAGACCACCTTCAATAATGCGAGGCAGAAACAAACCAAATAAAAGGAAACACTCACCGGAGGCACACACAACACGCCGAAGCAGAAATGGATAGAGAGTTGCAGATCATGCCAGCCCTGCTCCTTGCCATGTACCATATACCTCCACGACCGAGACCGCTGATGAGGACGGCGACGGTAAGTACTGCAACCTACTAAACAAGGGAAGAAAGGGCACAGTTACATACCCACCCATTCCACCCACCCCACAATGCACCCACAACCCTTTACAACAGCACAGCACAAGCCATACACCCCACAGCAAGAGGTACTAACCCGACACAAGGAAAATCCAACCTGCCCAAAGTACACACATGTGCCCAACACCCCCAACCAAAGAAACGTTGATCCACGGATCCAGAGTGTGCCAAAAACAACACTGGCCACACAATTGTTAATTCAGCTCAATCGGCAACAGAAGTGCAACATAAGGCCAATGGCCAGTCCATAGTTCGTAGTCCGATGGGCCAAAATGGCCACAACTTGACTCCCACAAGTGCAAAGGAACTCTACCTCATAGGGGCAGCAATGGGCATCCAGGCACCTCAGGGAACAGGGGCAGGTGGTGGTAGGGGTGGGGACTTATGACTGGGAGGAGAGAGCTTGGCTTTATGTTTTGGAGGTGGAGGGGGCTTGGATCTTGACCTTGAAGCTGGTGCGGCAGATGTTCCAGGGCCAGCACAGGGTCTCTTGCTCACAGGGGAGGTAGCACGTGAATGGGAAGGGCAGACAGGGGGCTGTGACATGGGAGGGGTGGACAGGGCGAGGAGGTGGGCACGTTTAGGGACGAGACGAGGTGGGCCGGTGGGTTTGAATAGGTCAACATGTGATAGTAAACGTTTTTTAGGGGCAATTGGGGTGGACCTGGAGGAAGGTCTAGGAGTGGGGGTAGAGGGAGTGGTTGTGACAGGTGTAGGTATGCGTGATGTGGCTGCAGGTGACTGGGCAGTATGCTGAGGTATGGTGCATGTGTGTTGGGTGGGTGTTTTGGTGTGTTTGAGTGTCTTGAGAGGAAGGGGGTGGACACAGTGGGACAAGACAGGCTGGCAGTGTAAATGTATGTTGTCTGTGTGTCTGCAAGTTTGGTGAGTGTGCTGCACGTGTCAACTAAAGTTGTGGTGAGTGCAGTTGTGCTGTCGGGTGCATGAATGGATGTCTGATTTTGTGGTGACTGCAAGAATAGGGTCAGCAACATTGAATGCGGGTGCAGTGCCTGTGGGTGCGCATGTAGAGGGAACAGACAGGGAGGCGGAAGATGCGGACGCACTGCGGGAAGTGGATGTTGGTGTGTGTGCCTGTGTATGCTAGCTGTGTGTATGCCTGTGGTGGGAAGTGTGGTACTTGTGTCTTGAAGTGTGCTTCTTGTGTGTTGAGGTGTGTGCCCGCGTGTCAGAATGCGTGCTTTGGACGGGTGAAGGGAGTGGGGTGCTGGAAGGGGTGGAGGTGGTTGGAGGGGGGACGGAATGACCAGAGACACTGGCTGCCATCAAAGAGGAGGCCAAAGACTGAAAAGGTCTCTGTAGGCCAGACACAACACCGTGAATGCCATCCAGATAGGCATTGGTCTGCTGCATCTCTGATGCGAGCCCCTGGATGGCAGTGACGATGGTTGTCTGCCCTACAGAGATGGTTCTCAGAAGGTCAATAGCCTCCTCCGTGAGAGCAGCAGGGCTGACTGGGGCAGGGGAGGAGGTCCCTGGGGCGAAGGAGACGCCCACCCTTCAGGGTGAGCGGGCACGGGCACTCGGTGGGGAGCAAATGGGAGGGCGGTGATGGTATGGGGTGGCGGAACATGACACAGAATGGGAGGGCCAACTAGGGTCCGTCACCGCAAGGGAGCTCCCAGCGGAGGAGGTATCAAAGTCACTACCTCCAGTGGTAGTTGCCTCCCCCATGGTACTCCCCTCGCCCTCCAACCCATTAGTCCCCTTGGCGTCAGACGATTCTGCCTCTGTGGAACCGTGGGCCGCTGCATCCCCACTCGCCAGTGCCTTTGCTCCCTCGCCAGATTAAGCTTATGTACACAGATAATACAAGAGAACAGGCGTGGGGAGACAAAACAGGTAAGACAATTGTAAATAGCTGAATGGAGGTACATAAGTGGTTCACACATACACCCACCCTGCAAATATTCCACCAGGCAACACCTACCGCTATACACATGGCTATGCCCCTGACTAATGGCCACAACCTTGCTCTATAGCCATTCCCCACAGCAATGAAGGACCTGAAGTACTGCAGACCTGACCCTTACAAACCTACTCCCAACGGGGGCCATCATGTAGAAGGACATCAGTCAGAGTCCCTGTCACTAGACAGCATACATACCACAGCACACTCACACATCCATCAAGGAGCCAAACTATGGTTTCTGTACTCACCCCCTTGTGACTGCTGTGCAGCCTTCAAGTGCCCATCCAGGTCCTGATACGCCACTGCCAGAATGCGTTGCATAAGGGGGGTCAGTGCCCGACGGGCACCCCTTCCTCATTGGGAGGACTTCCCCAGCTGGGCCTCGCAGATCTTCCTTGCCCAGCGCCGCAGGTCCTCCCACCGCTTCCTACAATGGGTGCTCTGTCGGTTGTAGAACCCCCAGGATCCACACCTCCCTGGCGGTGGCCTGCCATAGTCACCTCTTCTGATGGGCGCTGATCTTTAGGGGACACACAGAAAAAGAAACACAGAAGTCAGACAATGGCCATTACATACAGCTGGCTATACGTCCATAATGGGATGGACATTTACAACAGCATAACAGCACACACACACGCAGCATGTCAGGAACCCAGGACTGTATAGTGTCAAACGTGTACACATGTTTACAGCCATCTACCACCATTACACACATCCATGCCCCCCAATCCTCCTACTCACCTGTACCTCTGGTCGACCGTAGAGCTTGGTGTACAGGGGCAGGACCCCATCCATGAGCTTCTCCAATTCCTCGCTGGTGAAGGCTGGGGACCTTTCCCCTGCCATACATGCCATTTCCATGACCAGAGGCAGGACACAGCAGCATACTCAGTGGAGTACCTGCATGCATGAGATTCAGGAGTCAAGTGAAGTTGGGGTGACAAATTACAGTACACACCGAGGCGGTGTGCACCGTCACCGGCGGCGGCTATTATGATATGCTAATAATCCCATTGACAACCATGTTAACCAATGAATGGTTGCATGGCGGTGAACACCTCCTTAGGCTATTACGTCAACCGCTAGCGGTATGACGTCACTTCCACTAAAACATTTCTGGATTACAGGGGGCAGACATTTTGGCCTTTATTAGGCAGTTGTGAAATCCTCATTTGCCCAATGCAGACCCTATTGTCCCCTAACCCCCATAAGCATGAACAAATATACATTTACTCACCACAACAGTCCTGATGTATCATTGAGGACATGTTACTCCAGTTTCACACCTACTATGCATATGTGTTGTCGACTTGTATGTCAGCTGTGCTGAATAGGAAACATTGTGGGCAGATGTATGTGTGCCCCTCACATGTGTTCTCAACTCCTCTTAGGTACAGACTCTTTTGGAGAGGGAGGGCCCTATTGGTGTACAGACCACGTGCTGATTTGAGGACCATGGTGGAACATTACATCATAATCAATTACAGACTCGCTCGTGCTACTATTCATGAACTTTGTGCATTACTGGATCCAGCACTGAGACCGGCTAATCGAATCAGCATGCCATCCCTATTGAAGTGCAGGTGCTCAATGCACTCCGTTTCCTGGCCACTGACTCATTTCAAGTGACAATTTGCATGGGTGCAGGTTTCTCACTGCCCCTGTTTAGTGTTATACTGTCCAGATTCCTGAATGCATTTGTACGACACCTGCAGTCCTATGTGAGGTTTCCCCCAAATGCTGACCTCCCTGCCATCAAGTTGGACTTCTATGCCTTTGCCAACATTCCCCATGTGATAGGTGCCATTGATGGCACCACATTGCTCTCATCCCCCAAAGAGTCAGTGAACAGGTGTACAGAAACAAGAAGAACTTTCACTCCATGAACATTCAATTGGTGTGTACTGCAGACCAGTACATCTCACATGTGAATGCCATGTTCCCTGGATCAGTCCATGATTCCTTTGTGCTGAGGAACAGTAGTGTACCACACAAGATGGAACAACTACAAGGGGACAGAGGATGGATCATAGGTAAGTGTGTCTGACACTTTTTGGCACATAGCAGTCAGCCAGGCTGTGTGCCATTGAGGGTTGTCAGTGACAGTCCTGTTTTGCAACATCTTTTAGGTGATTCTGGCTACCCCAACATGCATTGGCTCCTGACACCAGTGAGGAATCCTAAGTCAGATGCAGAGAGGAATTACAATGAGGCCCATTGATGTACTAGGAGGGTGATAGAACGCACAATAGGTCTCCTGAAGCCTAGATTCCGTTGCCTCCATATCTCTGGCGGATTGCTGGCCTATGAGCCTGAAAAGGTGTGTAGAATAGTTGTGGCATGCTGCATGCTGCACAACGTGGCTGTGAGGAATTCTATCCCCGTTCTTGGAGGAGGTGGGTGCTATATATCCAGACCAGCTTCCTCAGGGAGGGGATGAGAGAGATGGTGATGATGAGGAGGGGGAAGATGTACATTCCAGGAACCAACTAATAAACTTTACTTCCAGTTACTATGTGGGACTATTTGATGATGTTGCTGTTTGTGCAGCATACTGTCAGTGTGCCTTTTTCTCTAGGGGGTGCTGGGTCTATAGACATTGTCACTGTGCCCAGGTTTGTATGGGACATGTAACATTATGGTCAAATTGTTTGACAAGTCTTTTGGCACATCCACATGTTATGCGTGGGGTGCAATTCCTGCAACTCAGAGAAGAATACATGATTTCTAGGACTGGTTTTTTATTTGGTGCAGGGATGACACTGTGCAGTTTACAGTGATGGGAGTGGGCTACTGGTGGATGTCCAATATGGCTGCATGGTTTGCTGGCAGTGGTGGTATGTCCATCTATCATTTACAGTTTCTGGGTATGATTTTACACGGTGTGGACGTTGGTTTAATGGCACACTTGGAGGACAGTTCTTGCCAGAGTCACTTCTTTGAGGGGCTCTTGGTCTTGGCAGGTGTTCCTGTGCCATATCTGGGCCTGAGGGACCGTTTGGGAGCATGGTGTTGGCCTGTACAGGTTGAGATGCAGGTCTTCTGTGTGTCCTGAGATGGTGGGACAAGTCCAGTTGCTGCTGCTGATGTTGTTGGCTAGTCTATATATTTGCCTGTAGTAGGGGCTTCCTGGTCTCTGGGGGCCTCAGGCTGGGTTGGGACAAGGTGCAGCAGCGCACCTACTATGGTGGCCATGGTGGCATTGTGCAGTTTCCACTGCTCCATGGCCTCTTGGTGGTGGGGTACCTGCATCCTTTGACTCTTCTCCAGGGTGGTAACAATCTGGGCCAATCTGTCCTGGGTATGGTGGTATGCTCCCAGGACCTCAGATATCACATCCTGGGCTGCAGCATCTATCCTGTGGACTCCCCCTGGGCCACTGATGCCCTTGTACTGGGCCTAGCCCCCTGTGCCTGTGTCCCCTGCACAGGTCTGGTGGTACCACTTTTACTGGGGCCATTGTCTCCCTGCCTGTTGGTAGGGGGTGACTGTGGCCTCTGTCCATGTGTTCCACCAGCCTGTGGCCTGGATACACAGGTGTGGGGATGGTTGCCCTGGGCTGATGTTGTTGGCTGGGTGGTAGGGGTGTCAGTGGTGTCCTGGGTGGGGCTGCTGGATAGTAACAGTCCCGGACTGTGTGAGGGGCCAGGGTGTTCGTCACTGTCCAGGGTTCCCTCTCCACTGTCCTGGGTGTTGCCTCTGTCTCCATGTGGGGCACTGCCACTCCTTGTCCTGTCCGTAAAGGTGGCATGGGTGGTGGTGCCTGTTGGGGGGAATGGACATGTCTGTTACAGTTGCATGATCCCGGATGGGATGCACAGGGCTGGGCTGTTTTGTGCAGGTTTTACACTTTGGGGTCATGCAGGGTGCCTTTGTGAGGTTTGCATTGCATTTTGCTTAGGATGTGGAGGTGCATTGTGGGTGGTGTAGTGCTTTTGTGATTCCTTGCAGGGGTAGGTGGCCGTGCACAGGGGGGGATGTGGGCCTGTTAGTGGGTTTGTGGGCATGCATGGTGACTGGATGTTGTGAATGTGGGCTGGGTGTGGTAGTGGTCCTTGTGGATGTTGGAGGGGTGGGGTGGTGCATGCATTACAGGTGTGATAGATATGGGGTAATTGTAGACAACTTACCCGAGTCCATTCCTCCAGTGAGTCCAGTGAGGCCCTCAGGGTGTAGGATGGCCAGTACCTTTTCCTCCCAGTTATTGTAGTCCGGTGGTGTTGGTGGAGGTCCTCCCCCAGTCTTCTGGACTGCAATGTTGTGCCAGAATGCCATGGACCTCACCTTCTCATGTAGGTCATTCCATCACTTGCGGATATTGTCCCTCATGTGTGGATGGTGTCTCACTGCATTGACCTTGTTCACTATTGCTCCATCTTCCTGTCGATGGGTGTGTGCTGGACCGGTGCCCCGAATATTTGTGGCTCGACCTTCAGTATATCGTCCACCATGGTCCTTAGCCCCCTTTCTGTGAAGCGAGGGTTTTTGGGGGGTACCATGGTGTGTGTTGTGAGTAGTGTGTTGTGTGGATCTAGGTGAGGGTGCTCTTGTGTGGTTGGGTGTATGTATTGTGTATTGTGGCGTTCATTGTCTGCTTCTGGAGTTCTCTGTATCAGTTGTCCGAATGTCATTGCAAAGGATTGTGGGGTGTGTCTGTGAGTGTTTTATAGTGTTGTGGATGTGTGTCAGGTGTGTGGGTTTCAGACTTTCCAATGTGTGCAGTTCTTACTGTTGGGTCCCAATGCTGGCCGTGGCGGTCTGTACCGCCAATGGTCATTTGGCTTCCACTGACCGCCGCGGTGATTTGTGCATCATTATTTGGAGGGCGGGGAGTTTTTGTGCTCGGTGGTGGTGGGGTCGGAGGTCCTGCATTTCCGCAGACAAGGTCTTGGCGGTGGCTGGGACTTTTTTGGCAGAATCAGATTTTTGCATCTTTATATGGCGGGTTTCTGTTCACTGCCAATGGCGGTCTTCTGTTCACCATCACCACGGCGGCTGACGGTGTTTACAGCCCTGTTCATAATGACCGCCTAAATGTTAAAAACATTTTGTTGGGAAAACTGCAAAAGTATTCTTTATTTGGAAGGAATTAACTAGATAGACAAATTATTATTTTCCAGCATCTTTGAGTGTTTTTACTGCAACATTTGTAATTGAGCTGTTCACCAAGCAATCCATTAGAATGTGGAGTCAGGTGTTTTAAAAAAAATCAGGAGAGGCTTTTATCCTGCCTGTTTGATGATGAGATAGGTGTTGGTAATATCACTCAAAGAATATATGAGGTTTCCTTGGTACTTAGCACAAATCCTGTTGCATTAGTGTGTGTTATAGCATAAGGCAGGTAGTAGAACATTAGGAATGGTAAAACACGCACATTCAATTCTTGTGATGTGTGTTATGGCTATATGCTTCTTGTTGCTAGACAAATGTGGACTTACGTTTAAACATTTGTGAAAAAATGTAGAATTTTAAAATATTTTGCCTAAATCAGTTCAAGACTGTCAAGAAGCATTGTGCAAATGCTGTCATAGAGGGTGAAGAGTTATAGGTGAGCATGGAAAACATGGTCTATGTAAGTGAATGAAGAGAATCATGATTATTGAAAGTTTTTTGCTACTTCTTACAATGGGATCAGGTTCATGAATAACTATTATCTTGGACTAAAAAAACAATGCTGATATTGAGTTCCAAAGAAAGGAAATATGTGTTGCAGAAAGAGATGCTGACCATCCTTGGCAAAAACATAAAGTGTGAACCTAGCAGGCAGGAACAACTTATTAAATGAGCAGTTGAGGTCATCAAATATGAATGTAGAGAACATATCAAAAAGTGCCATGTATGCATTTTCAAGAATGTGGGATGTAGCAGAGGACAAACATATTACTAAAGTAAAAAAACATGTGGTTTTGAAAAATATACAGGAAACAGCTGTGGCTCAAAAACAACTCCTTAGTCAGACTTAATTTGCGATATTGGTGGAAATCCAAAATGAATCTATTTGCATTTAATCTTACAATGGATTGCACTCATCAATTGTTCATGAAAGCAAAGTCTTTAGTGATTCAGTTTCAAAGATATCCAGATCAATTGTCCATTGGTTTCATACAACTTTTATTTCTTCATAGATAAAAACAGCCGAAGCATTTTGTTCTCATTCTTCGAGGGACTTCTTTAGGGCTAAAGCTTCAGTTCATAATGCAAAAGTTTCAATGGTGGGAAATTATTGTCCAAAGAGTCATCAGACTAGCTGAATCCTCGATCTGGTTATCCTCAATAAACATTCTTTGTAAGAGAAACAAAGAATTGTGTAGCTCCATTGGCTTAAGGAGCAAGAAACAAGCCCCCTGGACGGATGGACCCCCCTTCCTAAAATAGACAACATGTTTGCGATGGTAGGCTGAAAAGGGAATCTGTTAAATTAGATCCCTGTTTCACCTGCCACTAAGCGATACTGTCTGAATAGTCAAGACATCTCAATGTGCGTTTCACTCCAGAGGGAGTTTTCCAGTTTAGAAGGATGTCTTTTGATCTTTCTACATAGAAACCCTCTTTCATTATATTGTGCATAAACTCATTAAGTATGGTCTCATAGGCTCACAAGAATTAGTTTCTGAGGTGTCAGCCAAGGAGCAATGCAAATAGATAGTAAACAGAGTTGATTGTCATTTAAATCATTGTCAAACAGTTAGCATCAATAATAAGTGAAAATGAAGAAAGTCATTGTACCTTGTCAATGCTTACCTCAGAAAAATGTGCACATGTCAGACTTGCAGCCTGTGAGGAGAAAAGTCAGTCAAAGAAAAGTTCACATGTCAAAGTAATTAAATCATACAAACACAGGACAAAGATTACATTGAAAATAAATGGATGTTCAATACCTTTCATTATCGATAGGGGTGCCTCGAAAAATATAATGCTTGAACAAAAGTACAATGAGTTGTCTCTGTTATTGCAGCATATGTAGTCCAAGACCAAAGTGTTCACTTGGGCTGCATCGATACCCAGGAAAAGAAACAGTTTGTTTATAGCGATAGTGAAACACAAGAAAACAAAGGTACAAGTACAGATCCATGTGTTTCAAGGTACAGCGGCCTTTGTGTGCGTGCTCAGTTTCAACACAGCTGCTGACATTGGACTGATTTTCGTGAAGTACAACATGAATGCTCACCATGGCATGGAAAGTCAATTTCCTTCATTGTTTCATTGTATGGGAAAGTTAAAGACTATGAATGCAAAACTGCATATTAATTAGGATGTCCATCCTGTTGCTCAAATACATAAATGAGCTGCATTTCCTTTAAAAGAAGCTGTTGAAAAAGACCATGAACTGTTACTCAAGCATGATATTATTGACCATCCCACTGGTACAGTGCCATGGGTTTCTCCCATAGTAGCAGTGCCTTAAAAGGACCATGAAGGAGCTGTGTACATATGTGTTGAAATGCACCAGGTGAACAAAGTGATTGAACAAGAGCAACTTACAGAGTCGCTCTGTCAATTACATGACATGTTCATGTAATTGAATGGTACACAAATCTTCTCTCAACTTGATTTGAATAAAGGTTATCATCAGTTAGAACTGAAAGAAAGCTGCAGATATATTAAAAACATGGGCTCATATGCTGGTTTGTTCAGATACAAGAGACTTATGGCTAGATGTAGCAAGTGTTTAGCGAGTCGCAAACGGCGAAAATCGCTGTTTGCGAGTCGCTAAAGCCACTTTGCTATGTAGAAATGCATTTTGCGAGTCAGAACCGACTCGCAAAATGCATTTCCGACTCGCAAATAGGAAGGGGTGTTCCCTTCCTAGTTGCGCTCCGCAATGCTATTCATTTTCATTTGCGACCGCGAGCGCAGTTACCATCCACTTGAAGTGTATGGTAACCCAGGCGCAAACGGGAAGGGGTCCCATGTGGACCCCTTCCCCTTTGTGTCTGGAAAAAAAATAATTTTTCAGAGCAGGCAGTGGTCCAATGGACCACTACCTGCCCTGAAAAATACCGAAACTAAAGGTTTTTTTTTTTTTTTTCAAAGTGCAGCTCGTTTTCCTTTAAGGAAAACGGGTTGCACTTTAAAAAAAAAAAAACTGCTTTATTAAAAAGCAGTCACGGACATGGTGGTCTGCTGTCTCCAGCAGGCCACCATCCCCGTGAGTGCCCCTACTCGCAATGGGGACGCAAATTGCGACCCACCTCATTAATATTAATGAGGTGGGTCTTTGCAACCCCATTGCGAGTTGCAGAAGGTGTCTGAGACACCTTTCTGCATTCCAAATTGCGACTTGCAATTTGCGAGTCACAGGGACTCGCAAATTGCAAGTCGCAATTTGGAATCTTCCTACATCTGGCCCTTAGGGCCTAATTTAGAAGTTGGTGGATGGAATACTCTGTTACAAACATAACCGATATGCCTTCTGCCATATTACGATCCCCATAGAATATATTAGGATCGTAATATGGCGGAGGGGATGTCAGTATTCCCCTCTGCTAAGTTTTAAATCAGGCACTTAGTTTTGGTGTTGCATTGGCTGCAGAACATTTCTAAGACGTTATACGACTCATTATACAACCTGCTATGAATGCATTTAATTATAGCGATGACATTACAGTTTATGGAGCTACACCGAAGGAGCACATTAGAGTCCTCACACAACTATGTCAGTTACTCAATGATGCAGGTTTGACTTCAAATGCAGACAAGTATGAGTTCTACAAGACAAAGTTGAAGTTCTTTGGCCATATCTTTTCTGATGAGGACATGATGCCTGATCCTGCAAAAGTGCAAAAGTACAAGCTTGAACACATGCTGAACCCCCACTAGATTTTTTATGCTATGCTCTTTTCCTGGAATGGCCAGCTACTGTTAATGATACAAAAAAGACTTTGCCACTGTCAGTGCTTCATTACCAGAGTTAACAAAGAGAAATATTTGTTTGAAATGGTCATGAGAATGTGAAAAGAGTTTTAAGAGAATCAAACATGTAATGGAAAATGCTACAGAAATGGTGTACTTCAATCCAAAGTTCCAGCCCGAGATTGTGGTTGAAGCTAGCCCCATTGGGTGAGGTTCTATGCCTACACAGCATAGTGGACACTCAAATGCAAGACAACATATTGTGGCCTATGCTAGTGGAAGTCCATCTCAAACAAAAAGTGCTTTCTCATGCCTGAAAAGGAAAGTATAGCTGTAGTTAGAGCTTGTGAAAATGTCCATGAATTCCTGTATGGAAAGTCTTTTATGCTGGTGACTGATCATCATGCTTAGATGACCATCTTTGGCAATCAAATTGAACAATGAGGGCTATGATTGCAAGAGTATGATTATACAATTGTTCAACGACCAGGAAAGGATTAAAATCCTATTGACTATTTTTCAAGACTACCTATTCAAGATCATTGTGCTCGGTTCAAAATGGTTGAAGCCTAGATGAAGTTCATGGTAAAGAGGCTGTATCGTTAGCCCAAAGTGTCACTGCTACACGTCATGATACTAACCTGCTAAAGTCAAAAAGCACATTCTCACATCAGTCATGAAACTAACATGTTCAACCTCAGTAATTATTGTGAATATCAAAAGTACAAGAATGTTAAAGATGGATTGTCCATAACTCAGACAGGAGTTATATTGAGAGGACTGAGAATCCTAATTCCAGAGAGTACACAACAAAAGGTGACAGATGTGGCTCACAAAGGACATCAGGGTATTGTTGGTACAAAGAGAGATCTCCGAGAGGAAGGTTCATATTTGAGAAAACTTAGCGCCACCTTTCTGCCATTTTTTCTGACGCAAAAGCAGCGCTACCTTAGCGCCATATTTATATTTTGTCGCTAGACCCGCCTTGCAACAACATTTCGGAGTTAGTGGCATTTTTTGCGAGTGTCACCCCACTTGCGTCATTTTGCGACAATGATATGCAAGGTAGGTTTTCCTGGCCAATGCAAAAATGACGCACGTTAAGGAACTGGTCCAAAAAAATGATGCTTGGGTGCAGCACCACTTTTCTTCAGCTCCTTATAACCTCCCTAACACAACCATGTGTGCGCAGAATTTAGTAGGGATCTAGGGTCAGAATTTCTTATGATAGTTTGGCACTTTACAGGATTAGCAACAAAAAGTTTGACGCTAATCCTGCAAAGCACCCAGAGGCCCATTGTAACCAATGGGAGCCTCCTTTTAATGCTTGCTCAGAGCAGGCGTTAAACGTGCCAAAACAATTACACAAAGAAATCATTAGATTTCTTTGCACCGTTTTTTTGGGCCCCACTAATAGGGGAACTCCCCCTTCTTGGCACATACATAATGTAGCGCAAAGGGTTACAAAGTGGTGCAATGCATGTATTGCCCCACTTTGTAAATATGGTGTAGCGTTTTTGGCCATTCAATGCCACATTACCATTAAAAAATGACCTAATGTGTAGTTAGAATGGCGCTAGGCCCTCTTAAATCTGGACCTAAGTCTGATTAGTGTCAAAACCAGGAGTTAAAATGAGGCCTACACACTGCAGCATAAGGAAAACACACAGAAGGAGCATTGGCAACCCCCTGGACAACATGGATCTGCTATTGCTCCAGCTTGGCACATGCCGTAGATGACAGTGAGAACAACATGTATAACCAGCACCCCAGCAGCAACCACAAAGGCAGCACAGAAGGCGGGGGAGGATATTTAGACAGCGCACAACCATTCTTGTGCTCATTGAACAAGATGTCATCAGACTCTACCGTCTACAGCGGGAGTCAATTGTACGCCTGCTGCACCACATTGTACCAGACATCACTGCAAGGGTGGAAACTCCAACAACCATTCCACCCATGACCAAACTCCTGGCTGTCCTCCATATGCTAGTATCAGGATCATTCCAGACAACTAGGGAACAAGTGGCTGCTATCTCCCAGCCATCCTTCTCGGCCTCCCTTCCAAACCTTCCACCTTCCACCCCACCACATCCAGTTCCCCAACACCCAGTAACTGCAGCAGGAGACCAAGCAAGGTTTTTACCAAATCACTGGGTTCCCGCATGTGCTGGGTGTAATGGACTGCACCCATGTTCAACTTGTGCCACCTGCTGCAAAAGAACACCTCTATAGGATCTGCAAACACACCCATTCCACAAATCTGCAGGCCATTGTGGACCACCGTAGACTCTTCACAAACATCCTAGCCAAATATCCCGGCAGTGTACATGATGCCTACATTTTCTGACACTCTACCATCAACAAGGTGTTCCAAGATGGGCAATATGTCAATGAGCTACTAGTAGATAATCCACCACATCAATCATTACACAGACAACACACCAAACTTGTAGGAAAAACAATACATACACCACACTAAACACACATGGGCAGGGGAACACAGATGTATAGACAACACATATGCCACATGCCACACTACACTGCATTAATTGCACATCACACACACATACACCCATATGTAAATAATACAGGCACAAACTGACTGACACACCACATGAAGGACAGGTGGAGCTATGTCCCCTTTGCATACAGAAGCTGACCCCAAATCACTACACGTGTTCACAGGTTACCAACTAAATACATATCCCTCGCACCTAACACCTAACAAGGAATAGCTCAGCTATGTGAATGGTATTGGCCATTTCAATGTAAAGAAAGTCACATATAGGCACAGCCCCACATTTGTCATGGCTTAGAAGCCTACGGCAGCAACAATTTCAAATGCCATTCAAGTGTTTTCATCACCAACTACATATCACCTAACCATACCTGACGTTCCCATTGTATTCACCTTCATCTGTCTGGTGCACTGTGCCACACACTTAGGAATACAACATCACCAGCCATGAAAGACCATGTATAGGGATAGACACCCAAGCACACCTAAAGTCATAATTGGTAATTCCACAACTCCCTTATATGATACCAGGGTACCAATAGTGGACTGTGGCAGGTGGACTACTGAAAATGTACTGGTAGAGGCAGATATGCATGTAAATGAGGAGACATGGGACTTAGCAAGACTGGTCATGTGATGCAGGGCATTGCAGAAAACAACATCATCCCTGGCCTGTCACACAGGTGTCTGCAAACCCATGCATACATCACACAACATACCATACAACAGTGCCACACTGTGCCCATGATCCACATGCACATACATATGCCAGCTAGCAATTGGCAACAGCAACACTTTGTGTAATGGAGCTTTTCCAAGGGAAAAAGGGTGGGATTCACATGCTACACACAGGGCATTCCTGTGTCATACCACACAACATATAAACTAGTTTCAAAGTCCCAGAACATCACTCTTCTGCAGGTCTTAAGTGAAAGGACTGAGGGCCACATGTCAGGAAAGTGGTGCAGCATCAACAGCAGCGCCACATAACTGTGCCCATTTGTAGCACCCTACTGCCACCATGTGGGCACCGTACACAATATACGGTGCACCATGGCGCAATGCACATACAATACTGTCAGGATAATGGATGCCATTGATGGACTCCAGAGGAGTACTGACAACATACCTGACCATTTCATGCACAGTACATAGGGATCCATTCAGATAAATGGTGTGCCCCCTCCTAATGCCTGCTCTGTGCAGGTGTTGAAAGTATCTGTGAAAAATCATGCCTAGGAAACTTGGAGAATCACCTGCACCAACTTTGCTAGTCCTCCTATTCTGTGAATCTACCTCTTGCACACATGATGCCTGACACAAGTATAATCTGCCACAAAGGGTCACTAAGGTGGTCATTACAACCCTGGCGGTCGGTGTTAAAGCGGCGGTAAGACCGCCAACAGGTCTGCAGTAAAAAAAATTGAATTACGACCGTGGCGGAAACCACCAACAAATACAGCCACTTTAACACTCCGACCGCCACGACAGTACAAACAAACAGCGAGGCGGTCACTGCCAACAGACAGGCGGGAGACAATGCACCACCCACACTATTACGACAGGCCAATCCGCCACCTTTTCCGGGGCGGATTCACCACGGATAAAAACACGGCGGAAACAGGAATCCCGAAGGGAAAACGCTCACCTCTACACACCCCACGAGGATGCCATGGACCCGGAACTCCAAATTCTCCCTGCAATAGTCTTCCTGCTCCTCTACCAGGAACACGAACGCCGACGGTGAAGACCACTGTGAGTACTGCACCTACGACACAGGGGAAGGGGGAGGGAAAAAACAGGGACACACACACGCAACACCCCCACCCTCACCCACTACAACACACACCCTAATGCATATCAATTCATCACAGTTACACCCCCCGAAGCCCCCTGGAAGAATGCAAAGACAATAGAAAATGAGTCTAACCATTGGAACACATTAAAAGCAAGTAGGCAGAAATATATATATACACCATGTACATAATATATACCAAGCATAGTAGTCCAGGTAGTGCTCTAAGAGAGTCTGTGTAACACTGGGACCACACGGTATGGGCGAGGCCCACACAAGATCCCCGACCATGATGGAGGGAACACTGCAGGGGCATCAGACAGCAACTAAACAGGCACCTCAGGGGAAGGGAAAGTGGGGGCACCTCAGCCGCTTGAGTGCATGACGCCAAATCCACGAGGGGGCCACATGCCCACTGTTCCATCCTGGGGAGTGCAAAGCCACAGTCTCACAAGTCTCTACAGTGGGTGGGTTGCCCACTGTTCAATCCTGGGGAGTGCAAAGCCACAGTCTCTCAAGTCTCTACAGTAGGTGGGTTGCCCACTGTTCAATCCTGGGGAGTGCAAAGCCACAGTCTCTCAAGTCTCTACAGTGGGTGGGATGCCCACTGTTCAATCCTGGGGAGTGCAAAGCTACAGTCGCTCAAGTCTCTACAATGGGTGGGCTGCCCACTGTTCAATCCTGGGGAGTGCAAAGCCACAGTCTCTCAAGTCTCTACAGTGGGTGGGTTGCCCACTGCCATATCATGGGGAGTGCAAAGCCACAGTCTCACAAGTGGATGACAGTCTCCACTGGTTCTGGAGGGGGCATGGTGCCCAGAGTGCTTCATCCTGCCAAGGACTGAGGTAGTGGATGTGAATCTCCACTGGTTCTGGAGGGGGCATGGTGCCCAGAGTGCTTCATCCTGCCAAGGACTGATGTAGTGCATGTGAAACTCCACTGGTTCTGGAGGGGGCATGGTGCCCAGAGTGCTTCATCCTGCCAAGGACTGAGGTAGTGGATGTGAATCTCCACTGGTTCTGGAGGGGGCATGGTGCCTAGAGTGCTTCATCCTGCCAAGGACTGAGGTTGTGGATGTGAAACTCCACTGATTCTGGAGGAGGCATGGTGCCCAGAGTGCATCATTCACCCCGTGACAGACTCAGTTGCGTCAGTGCCCTTGCTGCTCATGGGCCAGCGGTGCTTGAGATGGCGGTGCCCTGTTCAACGGTGCTTGAGACGGGGGTGCCCTGTTCAGCGGTGCTTGAGTTGGCAGTGCCCTGTTCAGTGGTGCTTGAGATGGCGGTGCCCTGTTCAGCGGTGCTTGAGTTGGCGGTGCCCTGTTCAGCGGTGCTTGAGTTTGCGGTGCCTTGTTAAGTGGTGCTTGAGATGGCGGTGCGCTGTTCAGCAGTGATTGAGATGGTGGTGCCCTGTTCAGCGGTGCTTGAGACGGCGGGGCCCTGTGCAGCGGTGCTTGAAATGACGGTCTCCATTGCAGGGTCTCAGCTGCTAGCAGTCCTTCATGGCCCAGCGGGGCTTTTGCTGGCGGTCCTTCATGGCCCAGCGGGGCTTTTGCTGGCGGTCCTTCATGGCCCAGCGGGGCTTTTGCTGGTGGTCCTTCATGGGCCAGTGGGGCTAGTGCTGGCGGTGGCCTCCTGGGCAGGTGGGCTGGTGCTGGCAGTGGCCTCCTGGGCAGCTGGGCTGGTCCTGGCAGTGGCCTCCTGGGCAGGTGGGCTGGTGCTGGCGGTGGCCTCCTGGGCAGGTGGGCTGGTGCTGGCGGTGGCCTCCTGGGCAGCTGGGCTGGTGCTGGCCTCCTGGGCAGATGGGCTGGTGCTGGCGGTGGCCTCCTGGGCAGGTGGGCTGGTGCTGGCGGTGGCCTCCTGGGCAGCTGGGCTGGTGCTGGCGGTGGCCTCCTGGGCAGGTCGGCCGGTGCTGGCGGTCCTGTCCTGGGCAGCTGGGCTTGTGCTTGAGGTGGGCTCCGGGACATCAGGGATGATGGCGGTCTTCTCCGCCGTGCTGCTCTTCCCAGACTTGCAGGGTTTCTTGTGGCCCTTCCCCACCTTGGAAGATGTCACAGAAGACTCCACACTCCTACCGGACCCCTGGGAGCAGCTTTGGTGGCTGGAGTCTTCCCCCTCTCCCGCCAGGCACTGGCCAACTTCTGATGCTTCACAGGTGGGGGACTGTCTATGCTGTGGCTCCGTGCCACATTGGCTGCCCTGGTGGCCGGTGCACTCCAGATTCCGGTGACTACAGGCACCACTGGTCCCGGAGATGTTGTGGCTGAGGTGCTACTTTGGGACCTATGAGACGGACGGGGTGGGGGAGGTGTGGGAAAGAGGTCAAGGTTGGACAGGAAAAGTTTTTGGGAGACACTGGGATGGGTAGCTGGAGGGGGTTTGGGAGTGGAGGAAGAGGTGGTGGTTGAAGGAGGTGTATGTTTGGTGACTTTGGGTGAAGGTGCATGCGCTAGAAGCTGTCGTGAGGTGGATGGCTGTTGGGTGGGTGTGTGCGTGCCTGCATTTGTATATCTTGGGATGGGGCGTCACAGACACACTGGGAGAGGACATAGGGGATGTGTGAATGGTAGTGGGGGTGGTGACTGCACGTGAGCGGGGTGTGGTGGTGGGTGTGCTGGAGAGGGACGTAGTGGCTGTAGAGGTAGTGCATGCAGGTGTGAGTGTAGACGAGACTGGGAGGGAGGAGGCAGAGGAGAAGGAGGGGGACACAGTGGAGGTAGTGGATGTTGGTATGTCTGCATGTGTGTGATGCTTGCGTGAGTGCCTGTGGGATGTGTGGTGCTTATGTTTGCCTGAGCTTCCCTTGTGTTTTGACGTGTGTGCATGCTGGTCTGTAGGTGTGCTTGGGATAGGCTGAGGTACAGGGGTTTGTGTCTGGGTGGAGGAAGTTGGAGGGGGGAGGCTAGAGACGGGGACAATGGCTGCCATCAGTGCTGAGGCAAGAGTCTGAAAAGCTCGCTGAAGGGCCGTCTGATCAGATTGAATGCCCTCCAGGAATGTATTGGTTTGTTGCAACTGCCTCTCTACACCTGGATGGCATTCAAAATTGTAGACTGCCCAACAGTGAGGGACCTGAGGAGGTCAATGACCTCCTCACTGAGGGCAGCAGGGGTGACTGGGGCAGGGCCTGAGGTGCCTGGGGCAAAGGTGATGCCCACCCTCCTGGGTGAGCGGGCATGGGGCAAAGGCTGAGGGGCTGCTGGGAGGGCGGTGCTGGTAGGGGGTGGCGGCTGTACCTGTAGATGCGGGGGGCACAGATGTTGCCGCCACCACAAGGGAGCTCCCATCAGAGGATGAGTCAGTGTCGCTGGTGTCAGCTCCTGTCTCCCCTCGCCCTCCGTCCCAATGGTGAACTCTGAGTCCATAGTCTCGCCCTCCAGGGCCATGTGGGATGCAGCTCCCTCGTGCTCTGGTGCCACTGCTACTCCACCTGATGATACTAATGCACACAAGAACAGGGAGACCACAAAAAGGGGGGGAACGACAGAAGAAAGACATGTTGGGTGCATGCATTACCGCTACCATTGGCGGACACGACAGACACAGAAGCCTCCTGCACTACGCCTCGCTCTGGGGGTCCACTGTTCAATTCCTGGGAAATGGCCTACAAGGCTATGAACGACATCTGCACACATAGATGACACAGGGGCATGACTAGGTGTACTCGGCACTCTACAGAGGTGGGTTGGGGTGCCATGTGGCCTGACTTACGGAGGGGCCTTGCCTACGGAACTCGCCCTGGCCTAGGGAAACCCACAGTCCACCTCCCCCACCCAGACACCTCCACTGAACGCAAAGTCAGCAGAATGAGAGTGTACTCCCCCCCTTGTGGCTGCTGTGATGCCCTCAAGCGCCCATCCAACTCCAGGTAGGCCACCGCCAGGATCCTGAACATCAGGGGGGTCATGGTGCGACGGGCACCCCTCCCACGTTGGGAGGCCATCCCCAGCTGAGCCTCCACCGTCTTCTTGCTCCAGCGGCAAATGTCCTCCCATCTTCTACGGCAGTGGGTGCTCCGTCTGTGGTAGACCCCCAGGGTCTGGACGTCCTTGGCGATGGCAGGCCAAATATATTTTTTCTGGTGGGCGCTGACCTACATGAAATGTACAGGGGAAAAAGAGAAGTTATTACCAACTGCACCGTCAAAGTGATTGGCCCCCATCCCTACCCTTGCCATGTGGCACATCCATTCACCGTCTTTCATGCACGCAGCACTCTCCCCACTTCCTTCTTACATCCAGCCCTCTCCACACATGCATGGCCCATTCAACATGCTCCCTGTGTACTTACCTGTTTGTCTGGAGGACCGTAGAGTAGCGTGTAGTGGGGGAGGACCCCATCCACGAGCTTCTCCATCTCCTCCGATGTGAAGGCAGGGGCCCTTTCCCCAGACACTCGAGCCATTGTCTCTTCCAGACCGAGGTCACAGCAGCACTTGCAGTGTAGGTCCTCTCCTGTTGAAGCTCAGGTATTGAGTGATTGAACAAATAGAAAATGGCAGTCACGTCCGCGGCGGTGCATACCGTCACCGCCGGCGTACATCGTAATTGGCTCTGGGACCCATAGGGTCCAATGTTAACCAATGCAGCATTGCCCTGCGGCTTCGACCGCCTACCGTGACAGTGTACAACGCCAGCGCAGTTACCTCACATCCCATTGTCCCACTGTAAAGGTCAGGCAGCCGCCATTTCAGGGGCCCACATGGCCTGATTTTCAACTGTGTCACACATACTTAGGCCTAGACTCTACACACATACAGGCCATCTTCTATGTATGAATGGGTGTTCTGTGTAAACTGTGGGTACGTACCTCTGAGTTGTTTGACTCTGTGCTCGCTGTTGTTCTTCATAGGCACCGTCCGCTGGGACATGTGAGGAGATGGCGGCATCCTCCGGTGTACCGACCGTTGGTGGACCTGTCGACAATGGAGGAGCGACATGTGATTATCACATACAGGCTTGACTGTGCCACAATCCACGAACTGTGTACCCAGTTGGAGCCAGACCTGATGTCAGCAATCTGCCATCCCACAGGAATCCCCCCTCAAGTGCAGGTGCTGTCAGTGCTCCATGTCCTTGCAAGTGGGTCTTTTCAAACAACAGTGGCCATAGCATCAGGGATGTCCCAGCCTATGTTTTCCAACGTATTGTCCAGAGTGTTGTCTGCCCTTCTGAAACACATGCGGAGCTACATCGTTTTTCCTCAGGTGGAGGATTTTCCTACAGTGAAAGGTCATTTCTATGCCCTGGGACACATCCCCAACATCATAGGTGCCATTGATGGGACCCATGTGGCTTTGGTCCACCCCACAGGAGTGAACAGGTGTACAGAAACTGGAAGAGTTATCATTCGATGAATGTACAGATCGTATGTTTGGTAGACCAGTACATCTCCCATGTGAATGCCATGTCCCCTGGCTCAGTGCATGACGCCTACATACTGCGGAATAGCAGCATCCCTTATGTGATGGATCAACTCCAGAGGCACTGTGTGTGGCTATTAGGTGAGCACCTGGAAGCAAGTCATTGGGAATGGTTGTCTGGGTATGGGGTTATCCCTACAGGTTAGTGTGTGTCTAGCAGTTGTCCCTCGCCATTTGCAGGTGACTCTGGTTACCCCAACCTGTCATGGCTACTGACCCCAGTGAGGAATCCCAGGACAAGGGCGGAGGAATGCTACAATGAGGCTCATGGGCAAACTAGGAGGGTGATCGAGCGGACCTTCGGCCTCCTGAAGGCCATGTTCCGGTGCCTCCATATGACAGGTGGATGCCTATTCTACTCACCAAAGAAGGTGTGGCAGATCATCGTGGCCTGCTGTATGCTTCACATCTTGGCTTTGCGACGACAGGTGCCTTTTCTGCAGGAGGATGGTCCAGATGGCGGCATTGTGGCAGCTGTGGAGCCTGTGGACAGTGAAGACAAGGAAGCAGAGGAATAAGACATGAACAACAGGGACTCAGTGATCCAGCAATATTTCCAGTGAGACACAGGTAAGAGTACAGACCTGCCTGCTACATGTACTTTAACACCACTACCTCTCTACTGTCTGTCGTTTTCACCCAGTGTATGGTCACTGAGTTGTCACTTTCCCTTACGATTTCACAGATGTGGTTTCCACTGTGTGACATCTGCTTAGATTCCTCATGGACTAGAGCTGTGTGACATAGGTATGTTGACAATACAGTTGAAAGAGCATTTTGTCACTGTAATTGCTAATGCACTATTTCGAAATCACAGACAGACTCCAGATTTTTTTGTGCTTTAAGTGTGTTTATTTAAGTGCTCAATATTGGAGGGGGTAGTGAAATGGTGAGGGGTGATGGCGGAGAAATGTCCATGGCAGAGTCTAGTCTATTAGTCTCACAGGTGCATTGCCCATATGGGCATAGGAAGTGGAACTGGGGCAGTTTAAGTATGGGCAGGGTGACAAAGTGGGACAGTAGGATGACAATCAGGGTGGTCTAATTTCGTGGCGGGGGTCTTGGCATCGTGCTCTGTCTTTGTCCTGGATCTCAGGGACCGTTTGCGGGGTGGTTCTCCCTCTGCAGGGGGTGGGGTGCTGGTGTGGTTGTCCCGTGGCGAGGCGTCCTGTCCACTAGCGCCGGCGGAGGTGGTGGGCAGTTCATCGTCCATGCTAGTGTCAGGGGCCCCTTGTAGTGCCACAGTGTCCCTCCTGGTGTTCACAAGTCCCTTCAGCACCCCTACGATGGTGCCCAGGGTGGAGCTGATGGTTCTGAGTTCCTCCCTAAAGCCCATATACTGTTCCTCCTGCAGGCGCTGGGTCTCCTGAAACTTGGCCAGTACCGTTGCCATTGTCTCCTGGGAGTGGTGGTAGGCTCCCATGATGGAGGAGAGGGCCTCATGGAGAGTGGGTTACCTTGGCCAGTCCGCCCCCTGTTGCACAGCAGCCCTCCCAGTTCCTCTGTGTTCCTGAACCTCTGTCCCCTGGACTGTGTGCCCACTGCCACTGCCACCAGGTCCCTGTTGTTATTGGGGGTTATCCTGGGTTCCTTGTAGTGGTGGACACAGACCTGATTGACGTGTCCTGAGGACTGAAGTATGGGCCCGCTGGGTGGGTGCTGTGCTGGTGTTTCCAGGGGGGGGAAGCTCTGTGATGGCTTGTGACTGGGTGAGGGGAACCGACTGTCCCGAGGTCCCCGATGGGACGGGATGGTCATCTAGATCCAGTTGGACAGAGCTGCTGTCATCACTGTGGGCGGTGGTGGTGTGTACATGTGTGGACCCTCCTGTCTGGTGACGTTGGGTAGGGGTCCCGCAGGGGTATAAAAGGATGGTAATTACATCTGTGTGTGTCATGGTGTGCAATGGGTGGGTGACCGTGTACCCCAGTGCTTGCATTCCTGTGTGGGACCTTGTGTGATGATGGTTTAGGGGGTTGTATGGGTATGTGCAGTGGGCATGCTTTAGTAATGTGTGTCCATGCTTTGTTGTTGCATGAAGGGCTTGGTGTTGGGATGGGTGGTTTGTGATGTTGGGACATATGTGAGGAGTTGGGGTGCTGGGGGTGAGGGTGAGGGTGGGGTTTGTGCTGGCATGCAGGTAGGGTGGGGATGTAATAATTAAGATTTGTCTTACCAGAGTTCATTCCTCCACCTACTCCTGCTAGGCCCTCAGGATACAGAATCGCCAAGACCTGCTCCTCCCATGTTGTTAGTTTTGGGGGAGGAGGTGGGGGTCTGCCGCCAGTCCGCTGAACCGCCAGGTGGTGTCTTGAGACCACGGAACGCACCTTCCCCCGTAGGTCATTCCACCTCTTCCTGATGTCCTCCCGATTTCCTGGGTGCTGTCCCACTGCGTTGACCCTGTCCACTATTCTTCACCATAGCTCTATCTTCCTTGCTATTGAGGTGTGCTGCACCTGTGCTCCGAATAGCTGTGGCTACCCGGACGATTTCCTCGACCATGACCCTGAGCTCCTCCTCCGAGAACCTGTGGTGTCTTGGCCATGTCATGGTGTGGTGTAGGTGATGTGTGGGGTGGAGTGTGTGGTGATAAGTGTGCTGATATGTAGTTGGGTGTTGTGTGAGGTGCGTGGAAATTCTGTGGGTGATGGTGTTGTGTGCCTGTGGATGCTGTTGCTGGTGCTGTCTCTCTCTGGCCTTCTTTTGGAATTTTTGGTTGTAGGGGTTTGTGGGTGATGTGGGTGTTTGTTTTATAGTGTAATGCGTGTGTGGGAGTGGTGTGTGTATGTGTATCAGGTGTGTATTTTGAATTGTCCAATGTGGCTGTGTTTTGTAGATGTGTGTGTATTTTCAGCGCGGCGGTGTGTACTGCCAATGGAAGACCGCGGTTGAAAGACTGCCGCGTGGATTAGTGTGTCGTGATAGTGTGGGCGTATTTCTGTTGGCGTGACGGTGGAGGTTTTGTTTTCGGCAGTTTATCGCTGACCTTTGTTGTGGCGGACTTGTGTGGGTGTCTGACTTTTGGCGGATTCCAAAATGGTGGTCATAATAGCTGTGGCGGAATTCCGCGGCTGTGGCGATGTGTTGGCGGTCTTCTGCACGGCGGTAAGCGGCTTTTACCGCCAATGTTGTAATGAGGGCCTAAGTGTTTTACTGCATGTGTAGTGCCACATGTAAACAGGTAAACATGGTGGCCTGAGTTTGTCCTTGTAGGGCTACCAAAGTGTCAATACAAATGATGCTATTGTGGTGCAAGGAGGTGGTAATTTCCACTAACATTAGGACACAGTCTCAAATATGGACAACACAACACATATTTGGCATGGTCGAACTGTCCGACCAGATTTTTTTTGACAATCACCAGGTCCCTCAGGCACAACCCATGATAGGAACATTCACCACCACACACCAATGCAAGCATTCAACTAAAAAGGAACACACCCAATACCAGATGCAAGTCTGAGTCATCACTCCACCTGAAATTAACATCTGCCATGGCACATAGGAAACCACAAATATGCATGACTGACACATGTTCTCCTATTCCTTTGCAGCCGATCGGGGTTACGACATCCAGCCATGGGTGATGACCCCTTTTGACAACCTGACAACCTAGGAAGAGAGGGCATATAATGAAACCCACAGATGGACAGGAAATGTGGTGGAGAGGACATATGGGCTCCCGAAGTCAAGGTTCAGGTGCCTGTCTCTGACCGGAGGAAGGCTGTTGTATGCACCACCACTGATTTGCAAGATAATTCTTGTATGTGCAATCTTGCATAACATGGTAGATGTTCCAAATGAAGAGGATGACAATGGTGCAACACAGGTGAAGAAGGAACAACAAACCATAGCTGCAGGAGTTTAAAGGAGACAAGAAATTATACTGAATTTCTTCAACTAGACACTGTACAACAAACATCACCCTATAAATATCACCATTAAAACACTTTGTACCAGATTGTCCATGGTCTACTCAATATCTGCTTCATCTACCATTGGTAAGTTGCCCCTACGTCAGAGAGCAAGAAAAAAGCACAACAGTTGCTAAGAATGTTGGAACATAGGTTGTGATTTAAGAGGTTCTAGCGCCTCAGTGCCACACATCAGTGTTGCATTACTCATGCTCATGTGGCTCTCTAAGGCCCAGATCCATACATCAGAAATACTAAGTAGTGGAATGTATGCATTGCGCTAATTCCAACCTCTTGTACCACATCATGCCTGTGCCAGGTAAGATGTATGCAAGGGGGCATATATACTTTAGGGGGTGTTTCAAAATGGTGTACTTGAAACTAAGGAACTAAGCTGTGTCACATCTCAGGCAGGTAGCTGTAATGCCAGCACTGAGCAGGTGTTATAAGGGGGAACACCATTGTTATCAATGGACCATTACCTTAGGGTTTGAGCCTAACCCTACATAGTATATCAATGGCATTACATACCGTGAGCGCTATTGGCCCCAAACCTGCTGCATGGTGTGCTGTTTCTCATATATAACACACACAAGTTGGCTGTTGAGTGCTCTAAGGCAAGACAAGTCTGGATTCCTTTGTTCTCACTAGTAAATGTTGTCTATCTATTGTTTGATTTTTCAACATGGTTAATGATGGTGTTTGATACATATTTCTACTGGCCATGCGGGCTACCTACAAGAAATATAATCAATCACTCATAGAAACAAGAAGGAATATAGAATCTATTCCAGGAATTAAGTGCTTCAGTGGATGGTCCAAGGGTGGGATGTGGGGGGAAAGTTTTAAAGGCCGCTCCACATGGGTTTCAGATATAGATTATAGATGCTGACTACAGACTTGCTGAAAGTCAGCCAGCTAAATACGAAGTGTGGGTTCTTTGTGTAATATCCTCACAAACTGCTCAAATACTGAAGTGGGAGACAGATGTTGGCAGGATATGCAGAGAAAACAAAAGGTTTGTTGATCATAACCTAATGAAATGGAAGAAGGAATATGCTAGTCTTGGGAAAGTGCTATAGATTAGTAGAGGAGTGGACAACATTTAGGGCCTCATTAACAAGAATCGAATGCATCAGCATTGTTGCATCAGATTTCTTGCTCTTCCCTAAGATCCTCTAACGATGCCATTGAAGTGCTGTATTTACAATACAGAGCTCCAGGGCTCACGTTTTCACAGGTGCGCCAGAAATTCAGAAGCATCTGTTGATGCTAAACTCACTCATTGCTAGAGTAAAAACAAAGATGATGGACAGAATGCTGAACAATCAAACATTCACCCCCAGTCACAAAGATCTGGGTGTAATCCATCCTTTTTTTTGGCCACCACACCAACCCAGTTTGGACCCAGCCATATGCACATCAGTCTTTACCCTGTTCCCCATGGGAACAGCCCAGCCCGAACTGCCAAGCCAGGTCCTCCCTGAGCCAGAAATAAGCATCCTGGGACTGATTTTAGGGTATCAGCCTTCATCAGCCAAGCTAGCTTGAATCTAATGGTGCAATGAGTGTGGGACCCACGCCTTGGCATACCATTCCCACTCAGAGTGACAAAAAGCAAAAAAGTACAGATGATGGACGGAATGTGGAACAATGCAACCATTTACCCCCAGTCACAAAGACGGCATCATTAAAATTATGCTATGCCAGCAATGCAAGGAGGCTCCCATTGGAAAAATCCCTGCGCCAATTTTACACCTGCTCTGAGCAGGGGGTAAAATTCTGAAGCAATGAAGTCGCAGAATGACTCAGTGAAATGTTGTAAATTACAAGCGTCAGTTCTGTGTGGCTTTTGTCTGGGAACGCCTACCCTGCATATATTATGCTCAGCACAGGCTTTACAAACTGACATATTGGGACCAATGTATCAGTTTGTAATCCTGAAGCAGTGCAGTGCACTGCTAGCACCACCGAGGAGTCAAAAAAACAAAAAATGACGCAGAGGTGGATCAAAGGGCCTTAGTATATAGAAATAAAGTTTAATACAAGAACAAAACTCTACCATTTAAGGAAAATCTAAGTTTTCTTAAATTGCCAACTCATTTGCACCTAAGGTAGAGAGAGCCACAGAAAAGGCAATGAAGCGAACAGGGTTTTGTTGGGGGGACCTAATTTGTAACCCTGTGAATTATTTGTGTCTTGTGAGCAGCCTAATAGGATGTCAGGTTGCACTAACTTTGCGCACAGGATGCAAAGGGAATTGATGTTCTTTTCCATCTCTCCCCATTCCCATCAATAACCACATATCCTAGATATTAGGGCCAGTGGTAGAAGTAGGAAATAAATGAGAAATCAGAGACACCAGATTCCACAATCAGCCTCCTGGGGGAAATGCGTTTTGCAGACCAGAGTGGATTGCTACAAGATAAGAGATGTCATAAATAACTTTGGTCCTGATTTAGATCTTGGTAGACAGGTTACTCCATCACAAATATAACAGTTATTCTGTCCACCGTATTACAGTTTCCGTAGGATATAATGGAATCACAATGCGGCAGATGGGACAACCAACTGTCTATGTCTTGATAGTAGACTGGGTATTTTTGAAAATTAAACACAAGTTAGCATAAATATATTGAAAAAAACATGTGCATGGGCACCTTTAGCCTTTTCACAATGTGCTAATTTAGAAGTTGCATACTTTTTTCTTAACTTGTATAATTTAAGGAATGCCATTACATCCATTTGTTTCCTACTCATATCAAAGTTTTCACAGACTAGAAATATAATAACCTGTACACAGTTTTCCTGAGAATATATAGATATGCAGTTGTCCTCTTTCTTCACAGGGAGTCAAGACAACAAAAGCTCCAGTCTTAAGAGTACAGATAATAGTAACCTAATCTTAAGAGGTGAAACAAATGTGCTAGGGATAGCTCAAAGATCGTTTTCAACAGCACATAATTTTAGGATACTTCTTTTTAATCCAAAATGCCCACTGAACACTCCTTCAGGCATTAATAGGTCTTGGGACATGAAATTCAATGTTCTTGTGAGGAGGCCCTACCTCCAGCAACATTTCACGGTTGCCTAGGAAAGGACACGCTCAACTATGACAAAATTATACCTGAAAATCCAAGGTGGCCAACATCTTTCTACACTCTTGAGAGTTAGTGGCTTGCTGGAAATCATAGTTCACTCTCAGTGTGCTGCTACACACCATGATGACCAGCTTTTGTTTCTCCATAAGGCAGAAATAGTGCTTCCTCACACGTAACCATACAAGGAGTTACAAAGTACTGCCAGCCTCGCTTGCTGACAAGGGAATAAGGAAAGATGAATAAGAGACCATTTGTTGTCCACTTCAAATAGAATTTTGCCTAGAAGGTATGACTACACAGAGAAGGAAATTACATTGTGAAAGAGAAATTTAATTTAAAGAGCTGTTACAACCAGTCTTAATGAATTTGAGTGTTCATCTGCAAGTGGGGTGATTTCAGGTAACATCATGTTCTGAGAGATGAAACCATCTTGCCAAAGTCATATCGCACTGCAATTGTGATGATCTGTCCTTGGTTCCTGTGATACATTTTCTATTTAATTTCCTCTGGGAAACTGGGAGGTGTTAGAAAAAATCTATACAGTATAAGCTACCTGAATTTAGCATGAAGGAAGCATATTTCAATAACCATACAAAAGGTAGCCTTCTGGGCAATGGTTGAAATTATTAGGCAGATTTCAATACACAGAAAATCATAGAAAAGATTTGGCTCTGAGTTGCATGATGACCTTATATTATGTGCTTATTAACTCAGATAGATCCTCTAAATTACTCTAGACCCAGTAGTACCTCTCTATTTCAACTTGGTAGCATTAGGATCTGAAGTGTATAGTAGGGTAAAATAATAATAAGCCTTGTTATTCTAATAGCAAGTGGTCTTTTATAGGACCTGCCTATGAATGAATGTATGCTACCTCTTTTTACCATAGATCTGATGGAGCCTTAAATTAATTTTGGACAAAAGCACATATTTCAAACTGCAGGTATACATATAACTTTTTTCTGGCAATTCATCTCTCGTCAGGAAAAGAGCATCACTAGCGGGCACAATAAGAGAAATTATTTATTCTGTCTTCTGAATGTATTCACCTACACACTAGCAAAGACCACAAAACATGGCCAACATGATTCCATGGTTTTACCTTAAACTGAACCATACATTTGTGTGTGAATCCTACAGTAATTAAAAACAATGCAATGTCATCATTTCTGTCCCAACATCTAGAATACACCCTGCTTGACCTGGATATAGAAGTGTGCAAATGCAGCCACCATTGTGATTATTCATGGATACTTTACTGTCAATCCTCTTTTGAGTATGTTATTTTAACCTGATAGTCTGCAATTGTAAATGTCCTAATATACAAAACAGCTAAATTACAGACACTCAAGCTTTCATTATTACAAAATGCGCATCCTAGAATCACTCAGAAAGGAACGTAGCCTCAAAACTGATAGCCCACACTATTTTTAACACACTTTCATTTTATATATAGCACAGCACGCTAATAATTTTTATATATTGCACCAAATCTTCAAACATGATCTATATGACCTATGCATTTATTACATATGCTAGTATTCCGATCTATCTATCTATCTATCTATCTATCTATCTATCTATCTATCTATCTATCTATCTATCTATCTATCTATCTATCTATCTATCTATGCGCTTGGTATTTTAACATGCTTAATACCCTGATTACTTGCTGGTAATCCTCATTACTCTTAGTCCTACTCGTCCTCGACTCAGTCCTGACATCATGAGGTCACGTGCCTTCCCAGACATGAAACAAAACAGGAAACACTCCCTATCCCCACCCACCCTTCAGTCCAGGCATATAACCACATACCTCACTGGAACACTTCGTGACATACCAAACCCCACAAAGGCCTGATATCAGGAGGGTGGGTGGGAAGCCGGATTGGGTCGAGGATAAGTAAGACTAAGAGTAATGAGGATAACTGGTAAGTAATCAGGGCATTACCTCCACGTCCCTTGACCCAGTCCTGACATCATGAGGCATACCCAAGTAAAGCTCCAATGAAGTCCTTTGAGGATGCCCAAATGATCACATAAAAAAACCACATAACACAGCCAAGTGTAAGATGCAGTGATTTGATGAAACAAAATGAAGTCAGACATATGTGGCCTTATCAATGGCCTGCAGAACACAGCAGCCAAAATTCACAGGTGTGGGCTGTGCACAGTTCCGGTGATAGTGTTTGAAAAACATGGTGTCAGAAGGCGAGGTCCAGCGCGGCAAATCTCTTCCACGCAGACACCTTTAAAGGCGGTCCCAGAGGCAGAGAGACCACGAGTGGAACGTGCCTGGAAAGACACAGGGCAAGGCAAACCAGCACCTTTGTAAGCTAGAGAAATTGTGTCCAGAATCCAGCGACTGACATTTTAGAAGCTAACTTCCCTGCAACTGAAACACCAAAAGTCACAAAAAGACTGTCAGAAGACCTAAAAGGGCAGTGCAATCTACATAAACAGACAAGACACACTTAACATCCAGGGTGTGCAGCAAGTGCTCCTCAGGAGAAGAAGGAGAAGGACACAAATCAGGCAATATAAGACCCTGTGAAGAATGTTAGCAGGAAGCACTCTTAGGAAGGAAACCTGGATCCAGGCATAGAACCGCAGCCTCTTCTAGGAAACACAACACGGAGGGGAACAACGCAAAGCTGCCAATTAAACCAACCATTTAACAGAAGTAATAGGCATCAGAAAGGCCACTTTACAAGAAAGAAATTTCCGATCCACAGAGGATAGAGGCTCAAAAGGGGTATTCTGAGGAGCTTGAAGGACCAAGCAAAGATCCCAAGAAGGAACAGAAGAGCTCACCAATGTGGTAGAGAGAAAGAAGCTGCAAATCAACCCAGACACTAATGTGGTTGCACTGGAGGACAAAGAGCCAGGGTCACAAAATGCACAGATGGCAGTCCACTGACCCTTCAAAGTGGAAAGTGCATAACCCTTCTCAAACCCATCCACAAAAAATTGCAGGAGAGCAGAAACCAGACAGGTGACAGTAGAAAAACTGTGAAGGGAACAGAACACCAAGAATCAAAATGAGCCCAGTGCATGAAATAAGAGGAGCGCATGGACTTTCTACTTGAACCTTGCATCACAGAAACAATATGATCAGGCAAACCTTCCCTTAGCAAAGCTCTTCACTCAACATCCAGACCGCAAGTGTTAAGTGAGAGGGCAGGCAGGGACCAGGAGCCTCAAGGGGGAGAGAACCCTAAGCAGAACCCAAGGAAGAAGAACAGCCAAGCTCCGCAGCAATGGAAACTAGGCCTGTCGAGGCCAGAAAGGGAGCAACACCACCCACACAGCATCCAGCTGGACCTTCAGCAGGAAGGGTTGAATGAGGGGAAAGGAAGGAAAGGGATATAGAAGTCCCTGAGGCTACCAAATGGACAATACGTACACCCCCAGGTCCCCCCCCTCCAGACTCCTGGAACAGAACAGGGGCAGAAGGGAGGTCTACCTGAAGTGATCAGATTCAGACGGGGACATCCAAACCTCCTGCAAATCATCAAGAACACCAGAGGACACAGCTTCAGGTCTATGGAAGAGGGACATTTCTGACTCAGGGAGTCCGCCATCACATTGTCCACCCTCCTGAGATACTGAGTACAAATGGACTGGAGATAACACTCTGCCCAATGTGCAATGGAACAGGCCACTAGATTGAGAGACTGACTGTGCGTACTGCCCTGATGGTTGATGTAGGTGACAGTCACTGTGTTGTCTGAGTGAACCAACACATTGCACCCCTATAGATGAGCTTTGATATGACTCAGGGCTCTCTCCACTGCCAACAACTCCCTCCAGTTAGACGAGCATCTTGCCTCCAAGGGGAGCCAATGAGCCTGGACGAACTGCTGACCCAATGTAACAACCCATCCTATGAGGCTCGCATCTGTCATCCGCACCACTAGAGGAGATGGGTACATCAACGTCTCCTTGTGGACACAGGGGTCATCTGGGACATTACCTGAATCGGAAACCACACAAATTTGTGGAGGTGCCACAGCAAAGATCTCAGATGAAGGTGGTCCCATTGGACTGTGAAGACAGTGGCTGCCATATGACCCTGAACCTCCATCCACTGGCCCAGAAGAGTGGACGTCTGGACCAACAAGGACCGCAACAGAGACTGCAGCCTCAAGATCCTGGATGGAGGGAGAAACACCCTGTCCAGAAGCATGTCAAACTCTGCCCGATAAACAGCTTCTTGGTGTCCAGCAGGAAGTTGCACTTCAGAAAATTCAGAAAGAAACCATAGCTTTCTAGCGTATGAATGGTCTTTTCCAGATGCAGGTGCAGCACAGGAACTGATGGAGCCTGTAGACGCCGGTCGTCCAGGTAAGGGATTATGGTAAAACCCTGGAGATGTAGATAAGCCACCAAGGGAGCCACCACCTTCCTAAACACCCTGGGAGAGGAGCGAAGACCGAATGGCAGGTCACAAGACTGCCAATGGTGATCCATCACAGCAAACCTCAGGAACTGGTGAGACTCCAGGGCAACTGGTACATGAAGGTAAGCATCCTGGAGATCCATGGTGGTCATGGCACAAACCCTAACAATCAATGGAATTATGCGTTGCAGGTTTTACATTTTGAAAGGAATATTCCAGACAAACTTGTTCAGAGCGTTCAGGTTGATCATATTCCAAAAAAAACCTATCACCTTTTATTACCAGAAATATGATGGAGTATACTCCCGAACCCCTCTGGGAAGTGGGATCAGGAACAATGGCTCTCTTCTCATGAAGGAACTGTACCCCTGACAACAATGCCTTGTGTTTCACCAGAACCCGCAGAACAGAGATCACCACAGTGACAGATGGAGAAGGTGTGATTAAAAACTCTGTCTGGTAACCCATGTCCAGAATGTGCAGCACCAACTGGTCCGATGTTGTGTTTCTCCAAGTCTCCTGAAACAACAGGAGTCTCCCACAAACCACAAGTTGAACCCCAGTGGGGGTGGCAGTGGCATAGTCAGGACTGCTGAAATTCATTGCCCAATTCCGAGCAGGACTTTGTCTGAAACTTCCCATGAAAACCTCTAGACTGAGACTTCTGGTTCCGTGAAACGGCTGTTTGCCTGCAAAAGGGTTGCTGAAAAGACCTGGAGGAGGACCCCACAAAGGAAGATCTGGCCTGCTGATGCTTCTGAAAAAAACACAATGCAACTTCTTCTCTAGATCACAACCAAATAGACGAGACCCAGTAAAAGGCAGGGCCATGGAGCATTGTGCAGCATCATTATTCCAAGCATTCAAATATAAATTCTAACTGGTTTCAATGAAGCACCAAAGGACAGAGTGGGAGCCCTCACAGAGTCAAAAGCAATATCTGACAAGAACTCAGACTATTTCTCCATAGATTCCAAGATGTCAGGACACTGGCCACCCTCCTGCATAGTGGTAAAAAGAGTCTTTAAGTCAGACAACAAAGATTGTGCCACATAAATCCCCTAAACTCCAGTCCTCAAAGTGCGATGAGCACCCGCAGAAGCCTTCTTCACAGAAGAATCCAGTTTTTGGTCTGCTGTATCCTTCAAAATATTCTCCTCGGCCATGCCAGGTCTACTGACCAAGCTGGCGACAATGGAATCTACGTGTACAGAGTGAGGTAACTTATTCTCCATGTCTTCCAAAGGATACAAATTTGCCATAAAACATGGTACAGCAATACTTTCAGGGTCTTTCCACTCCTGCAATAAGACATTCATAACAAAATGATGAATTGGAAGGGACACGCTAGGCAGTTTCTAGAATTGAGGCAACACAGACTCACTGGAAGTACCGAGGATAGCGTCTGCAGGAAATCCCATATATGGGCCAGCAAGTCAGGCAGCTGATCCTTAGAAATGATCTTCCCCCTATGGTCAGAGCTGGGCAATGACTCATCAGAAGAAGAGGTGCTAGAAATATCAGAGTAGAGATCCTGCTACACAGAAACCCTAGAACTCTTCTTCTCTCTTTTAAGGAAAGACAAGGTCTCCACAATCAACTTCTTTACCTTGTCATCTTTGCTAGCTCGAGTCTTTTTAGGTGGTGAGGAAGATGGAGACAACCTCAAAGCAGAAGAAGAAGAGGCCACTGAGCTGGAAGAACAATGCCTCTGCTTAGTGGTATTCTTCCCCATTGCGTCAGACACAAGAACAAACACCAGCACAAAAATGAGCAGTAACATCAACTACACCCATTGTGGAAAATGTAAAAGGTAGGCATGCGTGCCAAGAAACACAGCTGAACTGCATCCCCCAGGCAGCTCCACCTCTAGGGGAATGCCGAAGCCTGAATACACTTAGGAGGCTGACAGCCCCGCCCATGTGTTCCCCAGCACGTCTGAGGTAGACCGCCCAACGCACCCTCCCGATCAGAGACCGGCGAGTCACAGGAAAGTGCCCAAATAAATGAATACTGACAGCTGAAACGGTAGCAAAGTAAGCAGCAGAAAACAAGCAACAGGAGCCACCCAATGCCGCTCAAATATAGGGTCCTGGCATATCTGCAATACGAACAACACAGGAGGCACACCGCTAACCGGCCATCTCGTGCTACTCCCACAATGGTTTCAGGGTCCCCCAGAACCCTGAAGAGGGGAATTGTCATGAGAGAAGGTGGAGGTGAAAGCCCGGCAGCCACCTCAGCGTCGCCCGTAAGACCCATCTTGGACAGGAAGAAAAACAGGAAGTGTTTCCAGTGAGGTGTGTAGTTATACGCCTGGACTAGAGGGTATGTGGGACTAAGGAGTGTTTTCTGTTTTCTTACTTTCTGGGAGAGGACATAACTTCATGATGTCAGGCATGGGTCGAGGACTGGGGAGTAGACATAATGCGTATTTGCATGTTTGATGGAACTTAATAAAAAATTTATGCTAATGCTGTAGGTACCAGTCAACACACAAGAAGTGTTGCTGAATTATTCTGCATCATCATCTGAGAGTTTTAATTGAAATGGGATTAGTATAGACTGCAATTATTTCTGAGTTGCCTTACTTTTCTCAAGTTTTATCCGAAGAAATCTAGGAAGTTAAGTTGGTTCCATAACCCCTCAAGGTGAAATGTGTGCAAATTGTCCATAACAGTTCCATAAGCGCCACCAAACGTGTTTGTTCGACTACGAAAATGTAACTGAGAAATTCAAACATGTTGCTAATTTTCACAGTAGGAGCAGCATGTTTTACTGCTGCTTTAGGTTTGTAGAATATAGCCCCTGTGACATGTTCAGGAGTTTCTTTGAGCGATTTAAAACATCAGATAACAGTTTGGAGGTCATACTGAAAATGGAACATGTCAAGAAGGATATATGAACACAAAGAACTGCAGCGCCCGAGATTCAAGATTTGAAGGTAAAACAGGCAATTTGTATCAAAAGGAGCCAATGAAAGAAAGAACAGCTTGTGCCAAATCTATAACTGACAGAGAAAAGCAGGGCAGCGTGTGAGCTCGAAACAGTCGCATATATATTCTACACGTTTGTCCAGGCCTATAGGAAAAAGGCACCCTGAGGAAATCTATTTTAATACCGGTGCTCAGGAGTATAGGCAAAGAAAATGGGAACCTCTTCTGAAAATGAGATTTCAAAGACCAGTGCTTGAAAAAGCAAGGAAGACAACTAGGTCCATTTAAAATTATTCAGTATTATTTAAAGGCTGTTTACATGTGTATAAATGAGTGTATGTTAAGATTAATTGAGCCGCGCAAGACCTCTAGTTGAATGTCTTAATTCAAGGTAGAAAACATTCTCTCATTTGGCCTTTTCACAACCGGGGTCAAAATGGCCTATAGGGCAATCAGGCAGTGCCCCATGGCTGGTCTACAAGATCAGTGTTTGTGGCAGCTTTTTAGCAGTCCGTAGACTTGTTTTATGTCCAGTTGGGCCGGCTTTCATTTTCATTTTCCTGATATTACCAGAAATATTGCGTCGGGTTCACAAAAATGACTGCGTTCTCCATACCTTGATAAATACCCATACAGCGTACCTTTACAAGTTCAAAAACTGACCTGATGATCAAACGTGGGACACTTTTTTAGCTATCTTGCTTACTAATGGGGGTGGGGGGGTCACTTTTATTTTAGTACCAAGTGCAATATTTTGTCCCAGTCCGATGTTGTTCATAACGGTATCACGACTGCAGGAAATAAACGAGGTAAGTATACCAGCTTGCATATATGTATATTGGCATTTATATAGAAAAAAACAGCTGAGTAGCAACAGAGCGAAGTTCACAATGAGGATGGTGTAGTAACAGTTCACAGTAAGTGGAGAAGTACATCTTGAAAATTCCACACTTACTCTAGATTACACATATTTCTGTTTTTTTGGCATTGGGCTGTTAAGTCATTTGCTCAAATTCACACAAGTTCCAGTCAAGGGCTAAGGCCAGGAACCTGAAGGACACATGTTCCAAAGGTTTGCAGTTTAGCAACTACAGCACACCTGCCTCGGCATTTTATTAGTGATAGTATGTTGTCTCCTTAAAGGAAATTCTCTTTTTCTTTGTCTTCTTCCGGGAAAGCACCTTCCTTCATTGAAATGAACAAAGTTTCATAGTGACCATGAATTACAAACTGTAAATCGAAACCCAAATCTAAAAATAAGAAGGAACCTTTACCTATTTTTGAAATTATTTATTTGTGTCCTGTGCAATATGACTGAGCCTTCTGAAATGTATTAGATTTGCGGTATGTCTACTGTGTAGATGGCGATTACTACTATTGAATTACACACTGTACAACAAATAGAAGACTATGGCCCTCATAACAACCCTGGCGGTCGGTGATAAAGTGGCGATAATATCGCCAACAGGCTGGTGGCAATTACTGCCAAATTATGACTATGGAGGTGAGAATCCAGATAGACAGCCACTTTACCACACCGACCGCCAGGGAGGAAACAACAGGCACCACGGCGGTAGCTGCCTACAGCCAGGGGGAAGTAAAAGTTCCACCCACCATATAATGACAACACAATCCGCCACCTTTTCCGGGCGGTACCAACGACATCAAAAGCCTGGCGGAAACATACCTCAGAAGGGAAAGGACTCACCATAGGAGACAAAGGAAACAACCACGCCGCCATGGAGCCCGAGCTGCAAATCTTTCCAATGATCTTTTACGTCCTGCTCCGCCACAAACACCAAAGACGGAGAAGACGACCACAGTGAGTACAGCCGCCTAGTACACAGGGGAGGGATGGAGGAAAAAGAGAGTGACACACACACGCAACACACACCCCCATCCCCAACACCATACACACAATCAGATGCAGTAATAAAACATATTGACCCCGTACCCCTGAGGAATAATGTAAGGACAACAGGAATGTGATAAAGTGAGTGTAATAATATGAATATAGTATAAATACGAAAATGCAATGCAACTGGTATATACATATGTACAGTTCAAGGGACACTGCCCAGTCCTCATTGTACATGGGCCACAGGCCAAAGTCCAAGGCCCCACCTGTCACCTGCAGCAACACGGAGAGAACACTGCAGGGGTATCAGTTGGTAAACAGGCAGGCACCTCACGGGGATGCGGAACGGGGTGCACCTCAGCTGGCAGATGGAAGAAAACCACTGGTTCTGGAGGGGGCAATATGCCCTGTGCTCTGTCCTGGGAAGTGCAAGGCCACAGTCTTTCAAGTGGGTGACTTGCCCACTGGTCCTGGAGGGGGCATTGTGCCCTGTGATGCTCGTCATCCTGGGGAGCCTGGGGTAGGTGGGTTTCTTACTCACTGGTTCTGAGGGGGCATTGAGCCCTGTGTTCTATCCCGGGGAGTGCAATGTCACAGTCTCTCAGGTGGGTGTCATACCCACTGGATTTGCAGGGGGTAGGCCACACAGCGGCCCATGGATGATGGACTACATACCGTCCGCTGGCGGTGATGGCTGCTCAGTCGTGGTAGTAGTGCTGCTGCTGGTGGTGCGGGGAGGCTCCAGCACATCCCCTGCAACCTCGGATGGCTGCCCACTGGTGGTGGTGGTGCTGCTGCTGGTGGGGGAGGCTCCAGCCCATCCCCTGTAGACTCGGATGTCTGCCCACTGGTGGTGGTGGTGGTGCTGCTGCTGGTGGTGGGGGAGGCTCCAGCCCATCCCCTGCAGCCTCGGACAATTGCACAACCATGGTTAGTGGTGGGATCTCCGTCTGAGTCCCTGCACCAGGCCCCTTGCCCTTCCTGGCAGCATCTGGGGCTGGCTTCTTGCCCTTTCTGGCAGCAGCCGGCTCCTTGTCCTTCCTGCCATCAGCTGGGGCTGGCTCTTTGCCCTTCCTGTCAGTAGCTGGTGCTGGCTACTTGCCCTTCTGTCCAGCAGCTGGGGCAGGCACCCTTTCCTTGTGGCTACCTGGTGCATTCTCCTTCACCCTCTGGACATGTGGCCTGGATCCTTTCCCACCGCGAGCGGGTGTGGAGACTACTGGGCCCATGGACTGGGTGGCTGAGGTGCTTGCCTGGGTTTTTGCCACCCTGGCCAGATGTGAAGGACGGGGGGAGGGATAGGGAAGAGGTCAATGGTGGAGAGGAAAAAGTTGGAGCAGGAAGAGGGAAGAGGGAGAAGGTTTGGGAGTGGAGCAAGAAGGAGTGGTTGTAGGAGGTGTATGTCTGCAGAGTTTGGGTGCAGGTGCGTGGGTTGGATGCTGTTGTGAGGTGGATGGCTGTTGGGTGTCTGAGTGCTTGCGTTTGTGTACTTTAGAAAGAGGGGGCAGACACAGTGGGAGAGGACACTGGGGACGTGTGCATTGGTGTTGTGGAGGTGTCTGCCAGTGAAATGTGTGTTCTGCTAGGTGTGGTGGTGATGCTGGTAGTGGATGAGGATGTAGTGCATGCAGGTGTGAGTGTAGACGGATCTGGGAGGGTGGTGGAGGAGGAAGAGGAGGAGAACACAGTGGAAATTGTGGATGTTGGTATGTCTGCATCTGGATGGTGTTTGTGTGAGTGCCTGTGGGATGATGTGTGGTACTTGTGTTTGCCTGTGCCACTCTTTTGTGTTTTCTTGTGTGCATGCTCGTCTGTCTGTGCGCTTGGGATAGGTTGGGGTTGAGGGAAATGGGATTGGGTAGAGGATGTTGGAGGGGGGAGGGTGGAAGCAGGGACAATGGCAGCCATCAGACAGGAGGTCAGAGCCTGGATTGATCTCTGACATTCACAATGGTTGACTGCCCTACAGAGATGGATCGCAGGAGGTCAATAGCCTCTTCACTCAGGGCAGTAGGGCTAACTGGGGCAGGGCCTGAGGTGCCTGGGGTGAAGGTGATGTCCACCCTCCTTTGTGAGTGGGCACGGGCAACTCACTGAGGGGCTGCTGGGAGGGCGGTGCTGGTACCGGGGTGGCGGCTGTACACGTAGCTGGGGCGGGCACAGAGGTGTCTGCTACCACCAGGGATCTTCCATCGGAGGAGGTATCTGTGTCTGAACTGTCCCTCCAGTCTCCGTCGTGGTGCTCCCCTCGCCCTCTGTCCCACAGATGCGCTCACTGTTGGTGGACTCTGCCTCCAGGTGCCTCTGCTTCTCCACCAGATGATGCTAATACACATAAGGACAGGATGACAAAACAAGAAACGGGGAGAGAGACAAAAGCTACACATGGTCAATGGCTGCACCAACACCACTATTGATGTACACACCACCCTCACACAGAGGGAACACCCCTACGCACTATGCATTGCACTATCAGTGATTTTGCAAGCTACCAAGGCATGGGGAGGGGCACACACTGCCAAATGCAGCACACCCGGGTCCCATGCAGCCCTGACCAGCATTGGATGCCTATAAGCTAGGTAGCAGGACTAGCCCTTCAGGACCCTTGCCACCAGGGGATCTACTCTGCAATGTCCTGTCTGGCCTAGGGGCACCCACTCATCCATGTCCCCCACCCAGATACCACCCTACCATGCGTAAGTTGTAATGATGGGCACTGCACTCACCCCCTTGTGGCTGCTGTGATGCCTTCAAGTGCCCATCCAGCTCCGGATAGGCCACCGCCAGGATGCAGGCCATCAGGGGGATCAGGGTTTGAAGGGCACCCCTTCCTTATTGGGAGGCCATGCCCAGCTGAGCCTCCGCCGTCTTCCATGCCCAGCGTCCCAGGTCCTCCCACCGTTTCTGACAGTGGGTGCTCTGCTGCTGCAGACCACCAGAGTCTGTACCTCCTTGGCGATTGCACGCCATATACCCTTTTTTTGATGGGCGCTGACCTGCAGAGGAAATACACACAAGAAATAGTAAGAGTCAGAGCATCCTGCCTATTACACATATGGCCCACCATACCCCTTCACAAACACCATTTACACAAACATGCTGTATGCCACCCAGGGGACATCCACCCACCCCCCTACACAAGGCCTTCACATACGCCACCCCATACATTCATTCCACATGCATCATGCCCACAGTGTACTCACCTGTTGGTCTGGAGGCCCATACAGCAGTCCGTACTGGGGTAAGACACCATCCACCAGTCGCTCTAACTCCGCCTAGGTGAAAGAAGGGGTCCTTTCCCCAGTCACACAGGCCATGGTAGGTTCCAGACACAGGTCACAGCAGCACATGCAGTGTAGGTCCTCTCCTGTTGAAGGTCAGGTAGCAAGTGAGTGTTCAGATAGAAAATGGTGGTTACGTCCGCGGCAGTGCATACCGTCACCGCCGGCATACATCACCATTGGCCACTGTACCCCATAGGGCCCAATGTTAACCAATGAGCATTTGCACTGCGTTTCCTGACCGTCTCCCGCAACGGTGCACATTGTCAGCGGAATTACCTCACTTCCACCTGTCCCTCCACATAGGACAGGTTGGCCCCATTTCGGGGGGGGGGGCAGGCCCTGGATAAAAACTGTGTCACATTTTAAATTGGAAATACAGGACAATCCCACTTAACCATTAAAATGTAACATCATGCATTGTACTGTTGTGGCACCAATCCAGTGTTCAGTTTGTGACCCGCTCCTCACTCTTTTGACCCATAGATTGCAACTGCTGCGGATGAATAGGAGATGGTGACATACCCCCGTGTACAGACCACTTGTGGACTTGGAAAGAATGGAGGACAGGCACATTATCCTCACCTATAGACTTGACAGGGCCACAATCACAGAGCTGTGTGCCCAACTGGAGCCTGACCTGATATCTTCTATCCATCACCCCACTTGGATTCCCCCTCTTGTACAAGTTCTATCAGTGCTCCATTTCCTGGCAACTGGTTCTTTCCAAGTGACAGTGGGCTTGGCAGCAGGAATGTCACAGCCAACGTTCTCAATAGTGCTGACCAGAGTGTTGTCTGCCCTGTTCAAGCAGCAACATTGTTTTCCCCCAAGTGGAGGATTTGGCCACAGTGAAGGCTGACTTCTATGCAATGGGACATATCCCCAAAATAATTGGGTTGATGAAACTCATATTGCATTTGTAACCCCCCACCCCAGTTGAAATGAATAGGTGCTCAGAAATCATCAGTTTCCACTCGATGAATGTCCAGATGGTGTGCTTGGCGTACCAGTACATCTCCCATGCCAATGCAAAGTATCCTGGGTCTGTGCATGATGCCTTTCCCCTGAGGAATAGCAGCATCCCAAATGTGATGGCCCAACTACAGAGGCACCGGGTGTGGCTAATAGGTGAGCCCTGGTTCCCACCGAGTACATGTTGGTGTATGGGTATGGTGTGGGCCATTTAGGATAGTGTGTGGCTAAATGTTGTCCCTCGATATTTGCAGGTGACTCAGGTTACCCCAACCTATCATGACTAGTGACCCCTGTGAGGAATGCCAGGACAAGGGCAGAAGAACATTACAGTGAGGCCCATGGGCAAACAAGAAGGATATTCGAACAAACCTTTGGCCTCCTGAAGGCCAGGTTCAGGTGCCTCAATCTAACTGGTGGGTCCCTGTGCTACTGACCCAAGAAGGTCTGCCAGATAATTGTGGCATGCTGCATGTTGCACAACCTTGCCTTGAGACGCCATGTGCCTTTTCTGCAGGAGGAGGAGGCTGGAGATGGCTGTGTGGCAGCAGTAGACCCTGTATCAGTGAGGATGAGGAGGCAGAGGATGAGGATGAGGACAACAGAACAGCAGTGATCAGACAATACTGCCAAAGGCACACAGGTAAGACAGTGTTACTTCATATTTTATTGTCATTATTTAGATTATCTTTGTCACTGGCATGCTATTATTTCCCACTTCCATGCCCACTCAATGTACCCTTTGGCAATTCATTTTGCAGATGTTGATGCCCCTCTATCTCTCCTGGTGTGATCACTGCAGGAAACTACAGGTCTTTCCTATGTGAACATTACTGTACAGTTGAATTGCAATGTTTGAACTTGGTTAAATAAATACATACTAAAATATTGTCCATACTCCATACTTGTATTTTTTCCTAGGTTGTTTATTGAAGTGCTAAAAAGAAGAGGGGCAAGTGCAATGGGAGGGGGCGATGATGGAGGAAAGTCCACAGTATAGTTCCAGTCTATTTGTAGCACAGGTGCATTGTCCAAGGGACATAGGAAGGGGAGGAATGGCAGTTCAAGGTGGACAGGGTGACTGCGTGGGACCCACGGGTGACAATCCGGAGAGTCTCATTACCTGGCAGGAGCCTTGGCAATAGTCTCTGGATTATGCCTGGATCACAGGTGGTTCTCCATCTGCAGGGGGAGGGGTGCTGGTGGCCTGTTGGTCCTGTGGCGAGGCCTCCTGTCCACTAGTGGCAGCAGAGGTGGTAGGCAGTTAAGATGTCTGGCTAGTGGCAGGGGCCCGCTGGTGTGAGACTGCCTCCCTCATAATGTTTGCATGTCTGCCAGCACCCCTGCAATGGAGACCAGGGTGGTATTGATGGCCTGCAAGTCCTTCCTGATCCCCTGGTAGTGTCCATCCTGCAGCTGCCTGTTCTCCTGCACGTTGTCCAGGATCTCGCCCAGTGTATCCTGGGAATGTTGGTAGGCTCCCAGGATCTCTGAAAGTGCCTCCTGGAGAGTCGGTTCCCAGGGCCTGTCCTCCCCCTGGCGCACAGCAGTCCTCCCAGGTTCCCTGTTGTCCTGTGCCTCTGTCCCCTGAACTGTGTGCCCACTGCCACTGACCCCAGGTCCCTGATTGTCTTGGGTATGAGGTGTGCCCTGGGGTCCCTGTAGTGGTGGACACACTGCTGATTGATGTGTCCTGGGGACAGAGGTATGGGAACGCTGGATGGGTGCTGTGGTGGTGGTGTTTCCTGAGGGGGGAGGCTCTGCTGTGGTTTGTGACTGTGCCATCCAGATCCAGGCTGTCATCACTGTGGGCCTCTTCAATTGAGGGACTGGATAGTGCTGGCACCTCTTCTCCAGTGACATTGGCTGGGATACCAGTGGGGATGTAAATGCTGTGTTATTATTTCTGTGGATGACATATTGTGCATTGGTGAGTTGCCCTATTTGTTTGTATTTGCACTGGCAGCTTTAACTTGTGTAGGTTGGTTTATGGTGGGCCAGCTGATTCTCTCTATTGTGCATGCTTTGGTGATAGGTGTCCATGCAGGGCGGTGAGTGATGTCCATGCATTGGTGGTGCATGCAGCGCTTGCCATTGGGATGGGTGGGATGTGATGGTGGGGTGTGTGGGAAGTGGTGGACTTATGGGTTTGAGGGTGAGGGTGGGGGTATATGATGGCATGCAGGTAGGGCGGTGATAGTAGTAAAGAGTTGACTTACTAGAGTCCAGCCCTCCTCCTACTCCGGCCAGGCCCTCAGGATGCATGATTGCCAAGACATGCTCCTCCCATGTTGTTAGTTGTGGGGAAGGAGGTGGGGGAGGAGTTAGGGGTCCACCGCCAGTCCTCTGTAAAGCGAGTTGGTGTCTTGCTGCAATGGAACATACGTTTCTCTGTAGGACGTTCCACCTCTTCCTGATGTCATCCCTGGTTGTTGGGTGCTGTTCCACAGCGTTGACCCTGTCCATCATCCTCCGCCATAGCGCCATCTTCTTAGCAATGGATATCTGCTGGACCTGTGCTACAAATAGCTGAGGTTCTACCCTACTGATTTCCTCCACCATGACCCTTAGCTCCTCCTCTGAGAATCTGGGGTGTCTTTGTGATGCCATGGGTGTTGTATGAGTGATGTAGGTGAGGGTGTGTAGGGTGATGTGTTGGGGTGTGTAATGTGGGGTGCGTGGGTGGTGTTTAGGTGATGGTGGTATGTGGCTCTGGTTTTGTCTGTGGTCATAGTGTCTGTCTTGTGCCAATGGTGTGTAGTTTTGAGGGGTTGTGTGGGTGTGTGTTTTATAGTGGTGAGTGTGTGGGTGTGGTGGGTGTTTTATAGTGGTGTGAGTGTGTGGGTGTGGTGTGTGTATGGTTGTCAGGTGTGTGTTGTTTGAATTCTCCAATGTGGTGTTGTTTTGTATGTTTGTGTGTATTTTGAGCGCAGCGGTATGTACCACAAATAGTTTATCGCCATTGAATGTCTGCCGTGGTGATTCGTCGGTCATAATGTGATGGATGTTGGCGTAATGGTGTGGGTTTTGATACCACCAGTTTATAACTCACTTTTGATGTGGCGGACTTGTGTCCGTGGCTGAATAGTGTGGAATTGGTGTGTGTGGGTCATAATATGGTAAACGGATATCCGCTGCCACGGCTGTATGTTGGCGGCAGTCAGCGTGGCGTTAAATGGGATTTACTGCCAGTTTCATAATGAGGGGCTATATTTTTCTGTAGTGAAATTAAAATAACTGAATTTAAAAGCAAACTAGTAGATGACTAAGGCCCATATTCATACTTCAGTTGCCCGAATTTGCGTCCTTTTTTATGCTTATTCGGCGCAAACCTATCTCCATACTTATATTTTGATGTTAAACATGTCTAACATGAAAATATAGGAGTTTGCGCCATTTTTTGGAAGTGTGCACCTACCTTGCATCAATGAGATGCAAGGTAGGCGTTTCAATCTAAAAAAATGATGCTATGCTCATAGCCCCATATTTATCCCCCGTGCTAAAATGACGCACGGGTGGGAGTGCAGACGTTAAATAATGGTGCAAAGCTTGCTTTGTACCTTTATTTAATGCCTGGGTCAGATTCAGCATTAGGGACCTGTGGACCCATTTCCATGGTTAAATACCATGGAATGGGTCCACAGATGCCCTCCACATGGCACAGGAACACCCACACCCACACCAGAGGGACACCAGAGGATGGGGGACCCCATCTCATGTAAGTAGGGTAAGTATTGGTAAGAATGTTTTTTTTTTTTTTAAAAGTGCGATCGGGCGCCCTGACTTCGGGCCCCCTGCATGGCACAGGGTGCAATGGCCATGCCCAGGGGTCACTTGTCCCCTGTGCTCGCTACTGGGGTGGTGGGAATGGCTCCTGTCTTTCCTAAGACAGGAGTCATGTTTTTGGTGATTGTGCACCAGGAAATGGCGCTAGTCTGGTTAGAGGCATTTTTTTTGCCTCTAACCAGACTCGCGTCATTTTCTGATACACAAACTCCTCCTTCCCTACCGCCTCCCCCACCCGACTATCGTATTCTTCTAAGACGCTAGCCCAAGCTCAGCGCCGGCTTGCGCCATTCAATAAATGTGGTGTCCTGCTGGTGTTGTTAATTAACGCAAGCCGGCGCTAAACTTTTTGCCGCAAAACTCCATTTGCGCAGTTTTGCGGCAACAAGCATAAATATGGGCCTCAGCCCCCTTAAATGCCTCCTGCACCAGGTAAGCTTTCAGCAGCAATAAATGCGTGGCACTCAGGAAGACATTTCTCCTCAGAAGCAGCTCATTATAGGTTATGGCTCCTGAATATCGAGTTTAAAATATTGTTTCTTATGGCTGAAAATTCTGTCTGCAAAACAAAGTACATTTTGTTTTACAGTAACATAAGTGTTTAAAATATTGAGTACTAAAATATCCTGATCTGCAATGGTATTTTGTTGTTCTAAGTTATTTTAGACATATGTCTAAGGTTAATGTTTTACAATATCATAGATTTTCATATCTTACTGTTTGAGATTGTAGGCTACATTGGCAGATTGGGTACAGAGTGTTGTATTATAATAAACATGTATCAATAATATAAAATTCATAAATATTAAAAGTTAAATTGCTATTTTTTTTAAATAAATTTAAAATCTCACAATATTATTTATTAACCTATTGGGGGTTCATTAACTGATTATTTTAAAAAAGGTTGTTCATAAAATAATGTGTTGTGAGCATTATTATTAGTAGAAAGATTCATTTGTATGATTTCCATACATATTTATATATAAATGGTTTTCAAAAGAAATAAAGAATAAACAAAAAATGCATCTAAAAGCATCTAAAAGCATTTATTGTAACCTTATTAGTATTTAATAATCAGTACTATCAGTCATTGGATTTTTCTTAAAATATGTATTTGTATTTATCCAATATATATTTAATTTTACTTTCACCAGTGTATGTCTAATCGGAGTTAGATAATTAAATCACACTCCCCAAAAATATTTGCTCTTTCCCTATTATTTATAGGACAGGGGTTTAGCATAACAAATCTTAAAATATATGCAACTTCCCAAATGCTTGTGAGATTAGAGTTAGAGAAGTAAAACTGATTTTCACACATATTTACAGTTTTACAAATATATTTGGTGATAGAGATAGTATAGTAAATTCCCACCCCCAAAAATGTGATAGTTTCACAATTTTTAGGGTACTTGAGAAGGAATATTAAATATAGATCTCCAAACTGTATGCACTTGACCTATGATTGTGGGTTTAGTATTAGGAGGGTTAATCTGACCCATCCCAAAAACATTCCATAAAGCTTGCTGGACTAGAGTTGCACTTTAAAGTCAGAAAGACAAAATAAATAAAATGTATACAGTTTGTGTGGAACTTGAGATAGAATAGTAAAACTCACCACCAAATATATGCACTGTAGGAAACTGGGTATTTAGTTGTGCAGTATGTGAGTTCTGCGTAAGAAATAAGTCAACAATTTCCACTTACCAGATTGTATTTCTTGACTCCCCCAGGGTAGCGAAGCGCAGCAGTCAAAGGTTTACTCAGGGGAGGTGGTGTGGGCTAGCAATCACCATTCGTTGGCACAAAACAATACCACTCAATAAATGATTGTCCAGTTAGTGCTTTTTACTTAGAAAAAGAAAAAAAATATGTTTATTATAAACACACTACTAAATAATATGCATTAGTATACACATATATACATAAGGAAGATTGAAAATACCTTAGATAACATTGAAATTACATTTGACCCCTAAAGGGTAATGAACCTCAAATCACAGTACCCATCCGGCTATACCAGGCACCCTATCACACTAGAGTGGTGTATCACTTTAGATTTTGGGTACTCGCAAACATTTTCCCAGGGGCCATACATTTTCCTCTGTGATGTACTGAGTGCCGTCTTGATGCCAGCAGGGTGGTGGATGGGGTTGTTTGGGGTGGGGCAGTTGTCAGTAAACAGGTGTAGAGAATGCTAAGTATGTACATCTAGTGGCTGCATTGCGGAATGTGAAAACAGAATGTGACGGGAGAATGAATGTTTCTACATCCATTACTCTGAAAAAAAAATCTCAATGTACTGATATAATCTGATGTCATAAAGGTGAAATGGTTTTGCATGTTAATGAAAAACACTTTTTGAATTTTGAAGAGACTTTTGGGGTCATTACGAATTTGGCGGTCTGAAGGTGGGACTGCCAAACTCATGGAGAGGATGCCACCACTATGGCGGTGGAGTCCCCCACCCTATCACTATGTTACCGCTGGTCTGACCGGCAGGAACATTGTACTACAGTGTTCCTGCAGGACAGTCCAGGGGGAATAGTGCTACGAGATAGCACTTGTCTCCTTTAAAGGAGCCAAGTGATATCTTGTAGCACAGATGGAGCTGACCAGCACCCTCGGAATGCGCACTGTTTGCATAGAAGACAGTGCGCATTATAGGGTTGCTGGGCAGTGCTGACCATGTCTTGGGAGTGCAAGGGCCCCCCTGCGGCCCCTTCTACTACCTTTCTGCCAGGCATTTCATGGGGGGCTCCCCACCATGAAAAGGCTGGCAGGAAAGGGGGTTGTAATCGGCATGGCGGTGCTGACTTCAGCGCCACTATGACTGATTACAAGCCTAACCAATGTCATGCGATCTGGAACCATGTTCCCGGTGGGGAAGACAGCCCTTTTGCAGTCCAACTGGCAAAGTCGTAATTTGACAGTCAAAGCCATAGAAGTCAAAATGCCACTGTGAGTCTGGTGGTCTGAAAACCGCCAGACTTGTAATGAGTCCCTTTATCACATTTTTATACTTTTGCTGCAAGATTTCTTTAAAAATTGTGTTCCTAAATTTAAACTACAGGACAACCTATTTACCTACTTCCTTTAACTTCAATAAACCATTGAACACATGCTTTTTTATTTAACTTTTTTAAATATTATTGCTGAGTTGAGTAAACAGCAGCTCAGTGCTGGTGTTGATCAGGATGCTACATGAAAAGGTCGGGAGGGCCCCATGCAGCCCTTACGTGTCAGTGCTTTAAATAACTAAGGAATATTGGCATTATCAAGGTTCACAATATTATAAGTACACCATGGCACATGCTATAAAATCACCATACCTTTGTGTGTTAATGTGTTGGAAATGGCCCTTTTTGCAGAGCTATCCCCAAGTGTTTTGCTTCTGACCTCCTGTTTTTGATCCTGTGCTGAATTTTGTTTTTGCTGGCTTTAGAACTCAGGGCACTTTACCACTGCTGACCAGTGCTGAAGTGCAAGTGCCCTCTGTCTAAATGGTATTGGTGATTGGTTTATCCTTGATTGGTATATTTTATTTACTAGTAAGTCCCTAATCTAGTGCACCATGTGTGCCCAGGGCCTGTAAATCAAATGCTACTAGTTGGCCTACAGCACTGATTGTGCCACCCACAGGAGTAGCCGTGTAAACATGTCTCAGACCTGCCACTGCAGTGTCTGGGTGTACAGTTTCGACCTAACAAGTGCAATCTCTTGCCAGGATCAAACCGTCCCTTTCTTTACTTGTAAGTCACCCCTAAGGGAACCTCAAGTCAGACCCCTGGGTAGGGTGCAGTGTATTTAAAAGGTAGGACATATACTGGTGTGTTTCACTTGCATTGATAGTGAAATACAGCTACTTTTGGTTTACACTATTGCAAGGACTATCCCTCCCATGGGGTAACATAGGGACTGCCTTGACATCTATTTTAAGTGCAATTTCCCATTGAGAGCAGATAGAGAAAAGAAGTTTGGGGTCTCTGAACTCACAATATAAAAATACATCTTTCATGGAGTTGGTTTGTAAATTGTAAGTTTGAAAATACTACTTTTAAAAAGTGGTCATTTTCTTGCTTAACCATTCTGTGCTTCTGTCTGTCTTTGGAATACACGTCTGGGTCAGGATGACAGTTGGGCTCTTTGTGATCTCACCTTAGACAGTCACACAAAGGGATCTGAAGGGTGCCCTGCGTATCCTAATGGGTCTTCCTGAGCTAGAGTGGTGGAAGGATATGGTGCTTATGCATGAATATTTCTGTGCCAGTCCTTACACAAAGCAGTCTCTAACTCTCTTGAGTGTGTCTGGAGCCAGAGCAGGAAAGGAAGGCTCTTGTGCACTGCAAAAACTGTCTTTTGAAGTTTGCCTACTTCAAAGGCAGAAATGGGTATATGTACTGGACCTCTGACCTCACAAAGTTAGAACACTTCTGGACTAAGGACATTCTGCCAGGAAGAAGGAGCTGGATGCCGGATGATGGACTGCCACTCTGTAGGAGGCTGGCCTGGTTTGTAGTGAGCACCAAGGGGTACTTACACTCTGCACCAGGTCAAGTTATCCCTTATTAGTGTAGAAGAGGTGTCTAGCAGCTTAGGCTGATAGAAAAGGGTAGCTTAGCAGAGCAGCTTAGGCTGAACTAGGAGACATGCAAAGCTCCCACTATACCACTGGTGTCATATGCACAATATCATAAGAAAACACAATACACAGATATACTAAAAATAAAGGTACTTTATTTTTATGACAATATGCCAAAAGTATCTCAGTGAGTACCCTCAGTAAGAGGATAGCAAATATACACAAGATAAATGTACACAATACCAAAAATATGCAGTAATAGCAATAGAAAGCAATGCAAGCAATGTACAGTCACAATAGATTGCAATGAGAGCACATAGGTATAGGGGCAACACAAACCATATACTTCAAAAGTGGAATGCGAACCACGAATGGACCCCAAACCTATGTGAGCTTGTAGAGGGTTGCTGGGACTGTAAGAAAACAGTGAGGGTTAGAAAAATAGCCCACCCCAAGACCCTGAAAAGTAGGTGTAAAGTGCACCTAAGTTCCCCAAAGAGCACAGAAGTCGTGATAGGGGAATTCTGCAAGGAAGACCAACACCTGCAATGCAACAACGATGGATTTCCAGACAAGAGTACCTGTGGAACAAGGGGACCAAGTCCAAGAGTCGCGACAAAGTCGAGATTGGGCAGATGCCCAGGAAATGCCAGCTGAGGGTGCAAAGAAGCTGCCACTGGATGGTAGAAGCTGTGGATTCTGCAAGAACGAAGAGGACTAGGAACTTCCCCTTTGGAGGATGGATGTCCCACATCGTGAAGAAGCTTGCAGAGGTATTCCCACGCAGAAAGACCGTAAACAAACCTTGCTAGCTGCAAGGGTCACGGTTTGGGTTCTTGGATGCTTCTGTGGCCCAGGAGGGACCAGGATGTCGCCAATTGCGTGAGGAGACAGAGGAGGCACCCAGCAAGATAGGGAGCCCTCACAGAAGCAGGCAGCACCTGCAAAAGTGCCGGAACAGGCACTACGAAGAAGAGTGAACCGGAGCTCACCCGAAGTCACAAAAGGAGATCCCACGATGCCGGAGGACAACTCAGGAGGTTGTGCACTGCAGGTTAGAGTGTCGGCGACCCAGGCTTGGCTGTTCACAAAGGAAATCCTGGAAGAGTGCACAGGAGTCGGAGCAGCTGCAAATCATGCGGTACCCAGCAATGTCGCTAGCGTGAGGAGGCAAGGACTTACCTCCACCAAACTTGGACTGAAGAGTCACTGGACTGTGGGAGTCACTTGGACAGAGTTGCTGAGTTCCAGGGACCACGCTCGTCATGCTGAGAGGGGACCCAGAGGACTGGTGATGCAGTTCTTTTGGTGCCTGCGGTTGCAGGGGGAGGATTCCGTCATCCCACGGGAGATTTCTTCGGAGCTTCTAGTGCAGAGAGGAGGCAGACTACCCCCACAGCATGCACCACCAGGAAAACAGTTGAGAAGGCGGCAGGATCAGCGATACAAGGTTGCAGTAGTCGTCTTTGCTACTTTGTTGTGGTTTTGCAGGCTTCCTGAGCAGTCAGCCGTCGATTCCGTCGCAGAAGGTGAAGAGAGGGATGCAGAGGAGCTCTGATGAGCTCTTGCATTTGTTATCTAAAGAATTCCCCAAAGCAGAGACCCTAAATAGCCAGAAAAGGAGGTTTGGCTACTTAGGAAGGAAGATAGGCTAGCAAAACAGGTAAGAGCCTATTAGAAGGAGTCTCTGACATCACCTGCTGGCACTGGCCACTCAGAGCAGACCAGTGTGCCAGCAGCACCTCTGGATCCAAGATGGCAGAGGTCTGGAGCACACTGGAGGAGCTCTGGGCACCTCCCCTGGGAGGTGCAGGTCAGGGGAGTGGTCACTCCCCTTTCCTTTGTCCAGTTTCACGCCAGAGCAGGGCTGGGGGATCCCTGAACCGGTGTAGACTGGCTTATGCAGAGATGGGCACCATCTGTGCCCATCAAAGCATTTCCAGAGGCTGGGGGAGGCTACTCCTCCCCAGCCCTGACACCTTTTTCCAAAGGGAGAGGGTATAACACCCTCTCTCTGAGGAAGTCCTTTGTTCTGCCTTCCTGGGCCAAGCCTGGCTGGACCCCAGGAGGGCAGAAACCTGTCTGAGGGGTTGGCAGCAGCAGCAGCTGCAGTGAAACCCCGGGAAAGGTAGTTTGGCAGTACCTGGGTCTGTGCTAGAGACTCAGGGGATCATGGAATTGTCTCCCCAATGCCAGAATGGCATTGGGGTGACAATTCCATGACCTTAGACATGTTACATGGCCATGTTCGGAGTTACCATTGTGACGCTGTACATAGGTAATGTCCAGTGCACGCGGGTAATGGTGTCCCCGCACTCACAAAGTCCGGGGAATTTGCCCTGAACGATGTGGGGGCACCTTGGCTAGTGCCAGGGTGTCCACACACTAAGTAACTTAGCACCCAACCTTTACCAGGTAAAGGTTAGACATATAGGTGACTTATAAGTTACTTAAGTGCAGTGGTAAATGGCTGTGAAATAACATGGACGTTATTTCACTCAGGCTGCAGTGGCAGGCCTGTGTAAGAATTGTCAGAGCTCCCTATGGGTGGCACAAGAAATGCTGCAGCCCATAGGGATCTCCTGGAACCCCAGTACCATATACTAGGGAATTATAAGGGTGTTCCAGTATGCCAATGTGAATTGGTAAAATTGGTCACTAGCCTGTTAGTGACAATTTGTAAAGAGAGAGCATAACCACTGAGGTTCTGGTTAGCAGAGCCTCAGTGAGACAGTTAGGCATCACACAGGGAACACATACATATAGGTCACAAACTTATGAGCACTGGGGTCCTGGCTAGCAGGGTCCCAGTGACACATAACAAACATACTGAAAACATAGGGTTTTCACAATGAGCACCGGGCCCTGGCTGGCAGGATCCCAGTGAGACAGTGAAAACACCCTGACATATACTCACAAACAGGCCTAAAGTGGGGGTAACAAGGCTAGAAAGAGGCTACTTTCTCACACACTCTACCTATTGGTTTGATGTGCTGGCCTTCTGCTTGCTGTCCAAGGGCTTGAACTGAGCTTCCCTCCTGTTAAGAAGTCTCAGGGACATCAGAGACATCACCTGCCAGTGACTGGGCTCCTTTGCTGAGAGTCCTGACATTCCAAGTGAAGCCAACTTCATTCGCTGGGCCCTTGAAAGTGTAGACTGGTGACCTGAAGGAGAAAATCCATGCACCAATTCACTGCAGCAGAAAAATCAACAAAGCGCCTGTTCCCTATCTGGAGAATCGTCCCAGTGGCTGTCTCCCTGCTGCAGAATTGATGCTGCACATGTTTCGATACAGCCCCATCAACACAATGCCTCTGGATTCTCTACACATCGTCCCTGGGGCATCAATTTCTCATCAGCCTAGCACTGCAGTAAGAAACAAAGGCTGCATGTCCTGAAATCAACACATCACCAAAGAATTCCCTCACCACCTCCCCTGCCAGTAAGAAACCCATCTCTTAAGATGGAGCTGATCCAGTGAAGATTATGTCCTTGGATGCCATTTTCAGTCAGGTGTCTAATGAGGATGGGGTATAAGGCCATGTAAAATGCTGTATAGAGGTCCAGGAGAATGAGCACTGCCATGTCTCCTCTGTCAAGAATCATGTGGATGTCATCCGTGGCAGTGATGTGTGCTGTTTCTATACTGTGGTTGGGCCTGAATCCGGACTATGTGGTGTCAAGGAGCTGGTGGTTGGTGAGGTGGTTGGTGATGTGTCTGTTGATTAGTTTCTCTAAAACATTTGCCTGGTGTGGTAAAAGGGAGCTGGGTCTATATACAGGAAGTGTAGCTGGGTCATCAGTTGGTTTCTTGAGCAGGATCATGAAGGTATTTCTAGGAGTCTGTGAATGTGGCTGAGTCGATAGACATGTTGAGGGTGGGTGTCAGTGCTTCGCTGATCGGTAGGAGTCCTTTGGTAAAGACATGGTGGGCCAAGTGTCTGATGGAGATCGTGAGTGTATGGTCTTCAAGGTAGCAGCGATTTTGACGGTGGTCATAGCAGGCTTTGAGGTCAAGGTTTGTTCATCAGTTGTGGTGGAAAGTAAAGTTGCGATGGTGATGGGGTCCGGTTGAGGGCTGAAGATCCTGTGTATGGAGGTGATTTTGTTAAAGAAGATTGCTTGTGCAAAGGTTTTGTGAGGAGGTGATGTTGCTGGAGGTGGCAGGAGACACAGTGAAACCTTTGATGATGGCAAAGATTTCCTTGCTGCTGTTACTGATGGTACTGATGCAATCTGCAAGAGCTGTGCTCTCGGTGTTCCGTATTTACTGTTAGTCATGTAACAGCTGTTTGCAGTGGCATTGCACCAGAGTGAGTTCCTCTGTGTACCAGCTGGTCTGAGGTCAGGCTTTTGCCATTAGGTTGCGCTGGAGGGGAGGCAGGGTGTCAGCACATGCAGTGATCATGCTCTTCAGTTTTTTGATGGCTCTCACCAAGTCACTAGTGTGCTCGGGCCAGTGCACAGAGAGGGTGGAAGCTGACTCCTCTTCTGTGATGCAATCGCAGCTGCGACAGGCAGTTCTGTTGGTGGTTTATCTGTGCTGAAACTGGCAAGGACGTGGTCTGTCCAGGTTATAGTTACTGGCTTGTCAGTTGTGATGTTGCTGATTGAGGAGAAAATCAGGTCCTTGCTGTATTGTCACCATTTTGTTTCAATCGCACACTCTTCTTTAAAAACAAGTGTGTTAAATAAAAAGATGATTAATCCAGAAGTGTTATTTCCTATCTTTCAACCCTCACTGAGAGAGTTATCTGTTTACACCTATTTTTTTAATTGTGATATTTGTCACTACAAATTCCGACTTCTGCCACTTTGTGTCTTACTTTGAGTTGTGTGGCTCTGGCACTAGAGGGAAATAAACCCTTAATATGGCAGACATAACATTTGCAACTTTTTGGTAAATCTCTCACCCTTGCCTAACTCTAAATTAGACTGTTTGTCATTAGCATCAGCTCAAACAAATAGAGAGCTGAAATTAAAACACTGCATCAATGTCGGGCAATTTTGCACCAGAGAAATTTCTCATCGTCTAGCTGAGGGTTACAAGGTCACAAAAATACAAATATCTTGTTCTCTAAATTACAAGTGTCATAGGAGATAATGTCCATGTGTCTCATAACATTATTCAATATTTTCATAAAACAAAAGACAGCTATGAAAATATGATGCAACCATTAAGTGTTAAAAAGTGGGTCTCTGGTTGGCAGAGGTATGCACCCTGTCCAAGTAGGGACCACAAATCTAGTCAGAGTAAGTCACATCAAAACCTAAATTATCCTGTACTCACCCTAAGGTAGCTTGGCAGACAGACCTAACTTATAAGGCAAGGTGGAAAGTATTTGTCAATAACTCATATGGTAACAGTGAAAACACCACAAAAAGAGTCCACACCAGCTTAGAACGATAGACTATGATTTTATAAATAAAACATGACCAAAATGATACATATCCAATATGTAGATCCTTAGATTTTACAGATTTAAGTGAAAATAGCGCATGGAAGGTCAAAGCGCCAACTGAGGTTATCTGGTTACACTAGATGGAGATAAAGTCACAAGTTCAGACCAACCACAATGGAGCTTAGGCTGGCTACAGGGACCCTTTGGGGCCCGCTGAACACAGTACTTTAACTCCTGATGCGCGGTATGCACATCGTTGCTTTGCGAGACTTCAGACATCCGGCGTGGGTTCCAAGAAGCTGTGTTACGAGGCTTTGTGAGGCTTGCTGTCTCTTTGCATTGATTCCAGGGACCTGTGCAGTGAGGCTTTGCAGGGCTTGGCATCTCTTTGCTCTGATCCTGGGGATCTGTATGGCGAGGACTTGCAGGGCTTGGCGTCACTGTGTGTTGTTTCTAATTGGCTGGCATCTGCATTGTGGGGCTTTGTGGGACTTCACACCACCAGGCGTTAAGTCTGCTGAGGTTGGCAGCTATGCGGCAAGGCTTTGCGAGGCTTTGCATTGCTTCACAACAGTTCCAGTAAACACCACAGAAGTTAGAGCACCTCAGGCCCATTTCCAAGGCAGGGAAGACTCCCAGCTTGTAGAGTCCAGGTGCAGATGGTTCATGCCTTTTATGTCCCTGAGTCTTGGGAACAGGGGGTACGCTAACAGGCCCTTGGAGATCACTGGGTGGGAAGACAGAGTCCTTCAGACTTGGTCTGGTCAGGAAGCAGCAGGCAGCAGGACAACATGCAGAAAAGCAGTCCTTCTAGAAAAGTAGTCCAGTTGAGTCCTTTAAGCAGCACTGCAATTCTTCTGACAGAGTCCAGTTATAGGTCTAGAAGTGTCCGATTTGAAGGGGTCAGAGCCCCAGTACTTATACCAAAATGTGCTTTTGAAATGGGGGAGACTTCAAACAGTGGTTTTGAAGTGCAGCAGTTCCCCTTTCATTCTAGTCCTGTTGCCAGGAGATCTGTGGGGGGTTATCAGTCCTGTGGGTCAGGCCAATAGTCTTTGAAGTGTAAGTGGGAGCCCCTCCACCCTTCCTGCCCAGGAAAACTCATCAATACAGATAAATGCAGACACAGCTGAGTGTCCTGTATTCATGGCTGTCTGGATGGAATGCACAAGGGGAGCTGTCACCCAGCTCAGATCAGACATGGATTGGACACAGGCTGTGTCATAGGTAGTCTGCTTTTGCAGAACTGTGCGTTGGAACAACAGAATGTCAGAATGCAGGGGCTGCACCAGTTCTGCCAAATCAGTACTTTCATACCAAAATACCTGACTAGCTCAAAGTACCTTAATTGCCCAGCTAACCTTACAGAGTGATATGTAATTGTGGCAACTCAAAAGGCACAAAACTCTAGCCCCCTTTCTTAGGGAACAGTAGAAAACAGGTCAGTCCTATTCATACATTACCTCACTCATACCTATCCATAGCAACTGTAAAAAAGACACAACAAAAGTACACAATATATTTATTGCAACTAACATACTCTATTATGAAGCCAATTAGATGCAATTTCAATACTGGCAATATTTATAAAAATCAGAACAGCAGCTAGAAAACTGTATAACACAAATAGTGCCACCGTAATGCAAATCTTTTGGCCTGAGCCTACCCTGTAATTGGATGCACAGGAAGGTTAATATTATTATTTATGATCTCTGGGAGTGGAGACCTCATATCTCTGTTTGCGTAGTCAAGTGTTCCTCATAGGGAAGTGTAAACCCAGTTTGCACTGGCTGCATGCTCCGGAGGGCATCTGTTCCCCAGAATCTCTCTAAAAATAAACACTACAGGACCTAATTATACAGTGAAAAACTATTGTGTTGTGTGTATAGAAGTCTAAAGAAGATTTCTGGCAGAAAACAGCACCTGGCACTTATTGTGTCCATTGAGCAGTTGGAGAGTGTACAGACAGAGTCCCAGGGAAGTGGCTGCACAGTAAGTGCAATTAAAGTGGTTTTCAAAACAATGGCACGGAAGAAAAAAATGTGCATTGTACAACAATGCAAGGCAAAGACATCATGGTTTCAAGAGTGCTAAAAAATTAGACATAACTATAGTGAGTCCGTGCATAGACCTCATGACAGTCACGAGGCACAGAAAGCAGTAATAGCAGAAAAATCCCTACTTTCTAAAAGTAAACCAACACAAATGATGGATGGAAGGCAGAACTAATCAAACATTCACACCCAGTCACAAATCTGGGCTTAAGCCATCAATTATTTTGCTCACCATGCCACCCTAGTTTGAACCCAGCCATATGCAAATCAGTCTTGATCTTTTTCCCCATGGGAATAGTCCAGCCCAAACTGCCAGGGCAGGTCCTCCCTGGACCGGAAACAAGCATCCTGGGACTGGTTTCAGGGTGTCACCCTTCATCAGCCAGGCTAGCTTGAATCCAGTGGCACAGTGAGCAGGGTCAAGACTGATTTGCATATGGCTGGGTCCAAACTGGAATGGCATAAGTAGCACAAAAACAATGGATTTAGGCCCAGATCTATTTACTGAGGGTGAATGTTTGACATTGTTCATCATACCGTTCATCTCTTGCATTTTTCGCCCTAAGTGGGAAGGGTATGCCCAGACGTGGGTCCCTTACTCCTCATGCCACTGGAGTCAAGCTAGCCTGGCTGATAATGGGTGATACTCTGAAACCGGTCCCAGGATGCTTGTTTCCAGTCGAGGGTGTACTTGGTTTGGCAGTTTGGGCTAGACTGTTCCCATAGGGAGCAGGGTCAAGACTGATTTGCGTATGGCTGGGTCCAAATTGGAATGGCATGGGTAGCAAAAAGCAAAAAAAAAAAAAAAGGATGGATTTAGGCTCAGATCTCTGTACTAACGGTGAATATTTGACACTGTTTAGCATTCCATCCATCACTTGTTCTTTTTACTTTCTAAAAGGGACATTTCTAAAATAGAAATGTTAAATCCAACTTTACCAGTACTCACTGCCATTCTTAACATACCAAACATGACAATGCCACTCCCTTCAGATCAGAAATTACCTCTTATAAGTATACAAGGGAATTTCCAATGTTGGCCTATGAGAGAAGCAGGCTTCACAATAGTGAAAAACGACCTTGGGAGTTTGCCACTACTAGTAACTGTAAAACTTACAAGTATATGTCCTGCATATTACTTACATAGCACCCTGTCTTATGGGCTACCTAGGGCCTACCTTAGGGGGTTTGCATGTGTAATAAATGGGGAGTTTAAGGCTTGACAAGTAGTTTTAAATGCCAAGTCGGTGTGGCAGTGAAACTGCACAGACAGGCTCTGCAATGGCAGGCCTGAGACATGGTTAATGAGCTACTTATGTGGGTGGCACAATCAGTGCTGCAGGAACACTAGTAGCATTTAATTTGCAGGCCCTGGGCACATGTAGTTCACTTTGCTAGGGACTTACAAGTAAATTAAATATGACAATTGGTTATGAGATAATTTTACCATGTTTTAGGGAGAGAGTACATGGACTAGTACCACTGACTAGCAGTGGGAAAGTGCCCAGGGTTCTAAAGCCAACACACAAGAGGTCTGAAAAAGAGGATGAGGTTTGGGGTGAACCTTTAGAAAGGTCATTTCCCAACATTAAGCATGCACAAAGCAATAAGCAAGGTTTGTTTCATTCAGATATTCAAATGATGAAATGTGCTTGGAAGTGTTATATTCGGTGCACCTTTTTTTGCATGGCTCTGAATTTCAGTTCTAGGAGGTAGTTTGATCACTCTTGCTTGCTAGTTTTGGAGATTTAGGATTCCTGCATGCACATCTAATGCACTGTCCCAAGTTATTTTAATGTCATGCTTGAAAATGAATGGAAGGCTCTTGAAAATGCACAGACGACAAAACGTTCCTTGACTCTTATTTTTTCTTTGTCAAAAAGATTGCCCGGCTTCTTTTGCATGATTAGACATGTACATTCCAGATGTTTGAAAGCGCACGAAAAGCTCGACCTCATTTCCTGGCATCTGGTAAGCATTCCCTATCATTCCACATCTAATACAGTGTGCATCCTTCCACAAGTGACATATTGTATGCTAATTCGGATCAGTTCCAGCACATGGGATAGCTGCAGAAGACGAAACAAAGTGAGTTTTGTTGCGGCTTGTTTTGAACTGTTCTTTCACATAATTTATTAAAACAGTCACTAAACTACACAGTGTCAAAGCTTAGAAATTATAGGCGTGCATACTAAATATTAAAGTCAGTATAGCAAGGGTAGCAAATATTGGTGACAGAACATTGAAAATATATAGACAGGTATGTAACTCTAGATTTTCTATACCTAACTTCACATATATGTACCTAGGAGGTACATATATCTTTAAGGTGTGTAGATGTGGTGTTAGGAAAACTAAGGGGCATATTTATACTCCGTTTGCGCCGGAATTGCGTCTTTTTTTTTTACGCAATTCCGACGCAAAACTAACTCCATATTTATACTTTGGCGTTAGACGCGTCTAGCGCCAAAGTCCATGGAGTTAGCGTCATTTTTTTGCGTGGACACCTACTTTGTGTTAATTATATGCAAGGTAGGCGTTCCCGTCTAAAAAATCGACTCCGAGGCATGTGCGTCGGATTTATACTCCCGGGCAAAATTCACGCCCGGGAGTGGGCGGGTAAAAAAAAATGACGTACGGCCGCTTTTGCGCCGTTTTTTAGCGCCTGCAAAAGGCAGGCGTTAAGGGACCTGTGGGCTCTGAAGGAGCCCAGATGTGCCCTCCCATGCCCCCAGGGACCCCCCCTGTCACCCTTGCCCACCCCAGGAGGACACCCAAGGCTGGAGGGACCCATCCCAGGGACATTAAGGTAAGTTCAGGTAAGTGTTTTTTTTTATTTATTTTTTGTGGCATAGGGGGGCCTGATTTGTGCCCCCCTACATGCCACTATGCCCAATGACCATGCCCAGGGGACAGAAGTCCCCTGGGCATGGCCATTGGGCAAGGGGGCATGACTCCTGTCTTTGCTAAGACAGGAGTCATTTCTATGGGGGTTGGGAGTGAAAAAAAATGGCGCAAATCGGGTTGAGGCGAAAAAATTGCCTCAACCTGCTTTGCCCCATTTCTTGACTCCCAAGCCCCATATCCCCCTACGCCGGCGCTGCCTGGTGTACGTCGTTTTTTTTAACGCACACCAGACGGCGCCGGCGGCTAACGCCAGCTAACGTCATTCAATAAATACGGCGCCCGCATGGTGCTTCAGAATGGCGTTAGCCGGCGCTAATTTTTTTGACGCAAAACTGCGTTAGCGCAGTTTTGCGTCAAAAAGTATAAATATGGGCCTAAACCTTTATTCCCACATGTATGCTCTTACCTTTCCACATTGTGTCTTTTTATTTTTGTTCGTTGGTGTTCTTCATTTCGATATTCAGTAGTACACCCTCTATGTAGCCCTTTTCTCAAAAAATAAAGCCATCTTACTTTACATCAACCATGAATTGTGCCCCTCGTCAGCCACCAGTACTCAAATCATAGAAACCTCCGGACATGTTTTTCATATAATAAAACCCAGGATTTTGGCTAAATCTGTATAACTGGAGATCAACATGAGATGTTGTTGTTCTTTTATTCATTGTTTCAGTTTACAAACAATAGTACAGATTTGAAGTCTAGCAATTATTGTATATCTACTCATGAGACACAAAGCATTATACAGGAAAGCCAGACATAAACATTTCAAGCAATAATTAACAAGCATGCGTACAGAATGCCTAACACAATGCTGATTATAAAGTAAACCAAACTTTAAAAAAAAACAAATGCAGAAAGGACTATGAGAAAACGGCTTGAAATATATGTTTTCATTGCTTAAACTATGAGAATTGTATGCCAAGTTCACCTACATTTTCACAACATATAGAACAATACTTGAGCTCATATCTATGATTGTAATCTGTGTACACATTATTACAGCATCCTATTTTGATTGTCAATGGGATGCCTTTTTTTCTTTTAAATATTGCTAAATAAACGCTTCCGCTGACTTAACCTAAACTCAAAAATCAATTACACAAACGCATAAGTGGTTAGGGAAGGACAACTTAACAGAAGAAACAGCAAGCTTAATTACAAAGAAATTGACACCGTCTGGTCGCTGGCAGTACTGGAACTGAAATAAAATGCAATTTTTTTAATACCATGGAACACGTCAGTAAAACTCAGTGAGGCTACAGAATTCCACTTCTTCGAAATGTTGTTTATTTGGCATTGCGTTTCAGCTTCTCCAGTTTTCTGGTGTAATGCTGGGCTTTCACCCAGTCTCGGAAATTTCATTAAAGTAGACATCGGGCATATCAAAGAAATTGTGCATTGTTGTAAAAATGATCGTACATGTTGGAATATGATTAGAATGTCTTTCGACAAAATTACCAAAAAGAAAACTCAACAACATTCTGCCTATGCTTAGTCATAGGTCTCAAGTGTCATTGTTAATATTGTGAAGAGTGCACACTGGAAAGTTACTACTTCCCACACTTGTTAACAAGATGAGAAATCACTGTACGCCACACCACAGATATCACGCTTGTTGTTCCCTGACGAATGTGTAATGGAGGCTACAACATTAACAGTTTGACGAGTTTCACATGATCGTTTTCCCTCCGTGACAGGAAGCACCAGTGGCTTAACGAAACTTGAGGGGCCACTCTGCAAAGTACATTGAGGCCCCCTCTCTTCCCTATCCAGTCAGGAGCTCTCAAGCCAGAAGCCCATAGCAGTGCACAGTGTACTATGCTGGAGGGCCCGCTGGAGTTTGGAAAGACCCCCGCACCGCCGGGGCTGCTGGGGCTATTGTTACGAAAAGCGTGTCTTAGGTTGTATAATTTTGTTTTGTAACATTTGTATAAAACGTCCATATGCCTGATAAGGTCAAAAACTGCTGTCTGCGAGAAAAATAGGTGGCAGCCAGCACCAGTATTGTACATTGTGTCCAAAGGCACGAAAGGTGTGTGAACCTGCTTTGTGTGCTTCCCATGCCCTCCCCCCTGGGTACAATGGTATTACAAAGGGGCCACAGATACTTGTGTGTCCCATTCTGTAATACTGATAGCGCTGGCACACATGTTGTGCCAAAGCTATCATAATAGAGGGTTCCCTCATTTACATAGGGGCATTGCCCATGCAAATGAAGAAATCAGTTTGCCTCTGTGCCCATGCCGTATTATGGGTGCAGGCACAGAGGCAAACATGCCTTTAGGAAGTGCCCTGAAAGGGCACCACAAAAAGTGGCACACTTTTAGTGCACCTCTAAAAGGCAGCCCTCTGAAGGAGGCAAAGTGGGTCCCATGGACCCCCCAGACATCTGCCTGAAGGCGGGTGCAATCACTTGTTGCATTGGGATCTCGCTTCCCTATTGAAAGTGTTGGCTGGTTGCTGCCTGAACTGTGAAATACAAAGCAACTTTTAAACAGCTGCTTCGTATTTCACTTAAATGCGCTTCCCCCAGGGCAATGTGAGCTTGCGGCTGCCAAAGGGGCAGCATATGGGGACTATGTTAAAGTTAAAGTGAATCACTCAGAAGCTGGAAGCGTAACTGGTATTCCTCACCTTTACACCCAGTGGGACCATCCAGATACAGCCAATGTATAACCAGTAGTAAAAAGATTCTACGAGGTTATCCAAGATTGGTAGACTATGCTTCTCACTAGCAAGTATGGAAAGGCAATGGTTTCCATTCACGAGTGACTGAATCATTTAGATTAATATAGAGCCTCCCAAGAGCATACCACCACAATCAAATAGCCAACACCATTTGAAAGTCAGTGGAGTCTGTGTTGAATTACCTTGGTTTAGCCATGATGGTGAAGGTCAAGGCAATCCAAGGACCCCACAGTGGTGGATCTATGATGTCCACTTTGAAGCAGTGGTGGCATAACTGTAGAAATCAAATGGACAATGTTAATTGGTCTTTGAGTTCAACATCAAAACAGCAATGATGTAATTCAAGAATAGAATGGACCCTGAGGTGCAGTACTGAGTTGATATCCTGGAAGTCACTTTAATGAATCTATTGGGTCTACCTAAACGGTGATGAGGCAACCTCAAAAATCCACAGACACTAAGCAATGGGTTTTGGGGGTCCACTCAGAAGCAGTTCTAGTGTAACAAAAGGAAACCAATCATATATCAGAGTAATTAATCTATAGAGTTCAATCATGAAGACTGAAGTTAAAAATGTGGTTTATTTAGGTTGTCTTTAAATGGTACATCCACCAATATTTGGCAACTGATCTGTATCCACTAAACTCTTGCTAGCCCCTTAATGCATCTGCACCACATTTATGCATATAAAGGGACAGACTTAGAGGCTGATGGGGCAATGTAATTAAATGCACGGCCATCAATGTATTTAGTGCATGGAGCCAATTCAGAAGGAGTAACAGACTAATCCGGAGTTAAAAAAACACCTTAACGATTGGTCTTTGGGATCCACCAAGAAGTAGTGATGTCTAACCCAAGAATATCAGCAGATATCATGGTAATGGCTTGATCAGCAGCACTGGAAATCAGAAAGATGATGCACTAATGGATTTGTAGCAAATGTAGCTCAGCAAGTTGAACAGACACCACAGTAATTGCTCTATAGGGCCACACTGGAATTGTGATGGTGGAAACTGAGAATGAAAAGTCACCACAATATTTGGACTTTTATGGGCCACCCACTGCAGAGCATGTGTAGTAGGTGTTCCCTATGAATCAACATAAGATGGCACAAATTAGAGATTTGACTAATTTATACTTAACAAATGAGAGGGAAGGCATCTTAGACATGTTGTACAGGGCATTGGTTATAGCCTGTGAAAATCCCAATGATGAAAAACCCACAGGAATGCTTAACCAATTAACCATTTTCATGAATGCACCAGATACACTTCCTGTAAAGGAGGCTTTTATTGAGATGTTTCAGGCAGAGAGAAGGTCTCAGAAGAAGGAGGCTAGTCACAAAAGCAAGAAAACACATTCTAAAACAAAGGTCAAGCCCAAGCCTGGCAGGTATTGTGAGAAACTATACCTACTCAGAGAAAACCAAAACATGCACAATCAGTGTTATCAAAGCAGGGGTGCAGGCTGTGCCCAAAATCAATGCTTTAAACATTATTCATACCCCCACAGATTCATGGCTGCAGATTTACAATGTCATTTACAATGTCAACAATATATTATTGTTGTTTATGTTAGTACAGAATTATGGTGATATACATTTTGTGCCTGAAAAGAAACATTGGCCTTGAGAAATACACAGAATCTAAAGTGGTACAGAATAACAAAAGAACTGTGCCAAGTCAGCTACTAAATCAACAAAATTGAAAATACATAATGTGATATTCATAACTAGTAAAAAATGCCAGCACTTTGTTGGTTTGATTATTTTTTAATTTATTATTTATGATCACACTCATTCCAGCACAAAATGCTGTAATTTGTAAATCAGGTATTACAAAACAAGCAAATGGCCTGGGGTTGAAGACAGAACACATGACGAGTGATGACAATGAGTATTTCAAAGACATACATTGCACATGGAACATATATATTACCTTTCTTTAGTACACTGTACTGGTGACGTTTGGGTTTCAAGGCAGAAGCATGGTAAATAAGAAGAGGTTAGAACTCGGGCAGAAGTTTGTTGGGACTGCTTACTGTGTGAAGTATTTTGAATTAGAAAGGTTTGATGTTTCATAAAGGAGGTGAGTTTTGAAATAACTTTTGAAAACTGATAGGGAGGATGCAGCCAAGAGGTTGGGCACAAGGGTAATAAGATATATCATGTAAAGAAAATGCAAAGAGTTGTGTACAGGTGGCTCTGGAAAACATTAGGAGTTCAAGTTTGACAGAGAAGATGGGTAGAGCATGTACATGAGGCAATTAGGCTTCTGCCAAGTAGTTACGGTTGCAAGAAAGTTGATTAATTAAATGCTATCAGGATCGCCTTCTTAGATCTATTTCTGGCAGGCAATCAAGTGGCTTGTCAGTGATAGTAAGAGGTAGCCTGGTATTGAATTACTGTGAAAAGGGGTTTAAAGCTTTCTCAGTAAATAAAGGTAATTATGTTCGAGAAAATCATTCCAAGCTACCAATATTATAAGAGCTGTAATCATGACCACATAAGGCAAGATTAGATTAGTGGCCACCATATGCAAGATTACCAGCAGTGATCACTTGAGTCCATCCTGCAAGGCTGCTAGCAGTGACATAAAATGACTTTATCAATTTGGAATACCTGTACATGAAGTCCATATAGCTTCAATGCTCCTGGCACCAATGTAATTTATGTGTCTTCCCAGTGCAACACATTTTGCCCCACAAATAAAAGCTTTAAAACATTTTAAAACTCAGCTATTTTTCTTCAAGCATTAGCTTATGAATTCTGATAAAACTCACATTTTAGTTGCTTTGTCAATTTTGATACACATTTTTTATTATTTCAACCAGGAAAATGTGTCATATTTAGTGGGCTGGACTGCACACAGGAAAGCTTCTTGCAAAGGTATGGAGAGATACCAATAACTCACAAGATACACACTGGAGAATCCGGATTTGTAACATCACCTTGTTAAGGGGAAAATACATCTTAGAAGATCCATGTATTAGCTATTACATGAGTTTTATCTCTTGTTATGAGTATGCTGATGGGTGGCTTTATGATGTGGAAGGGGTAGTTTTGAGGACATTAAATACTAGGCATTTAGTTAAAGTAGTGATGGAAGAGAGGAATACATCCATTTTCATTTTGATATCAATTAGTAGACAAATCTTTGTGGTAGGGGAAAATGAGCAAGGATATACAGAGGAAACAAGATTGATTGAAAAATTTGGTCATCAACAAAGCATTTTGAACTATTGCATATTGCCAGATAGTTGATTATTACACTTTTGTATAAGTTGAGATGACAGATGGAGATACGATTATGAAGCAGAGGTGTGATAAATGCGAAATAGACAGTGATTTGTGTGTATTTGGTGCAAGAGTAATCGAGGAAGCCGGAGGAATAAATGACATCTCTCTATAAAGGCAAGAGACTTAGCCTTCCTAGATTTCTACTGAAAAAGAGATGGATTAGAATCAGGCTGAACATTACGAGAGTATTTTTTTAAAAATTGAAGGGTAAACGCAAAATCAATTGTAATAAAATGAAGTTAGTTGTGGCTGGTGTCTGAAATAAGTAGTTGGGCAGGGTGTGGGGCCAATAATAAACACAAAAACAAGCAACTCAAAAAGAACTTACTTGCAACTCACCACTCTTCTTCTGTGCACAGGCTGAGGCTCCCAGACTCCTCTACAACCAATCCAGACATTGCTCTCATGCTGGTAACACCCATGACAGCAGCATCGAGATTGTGCACAGTGGGACGGTTTTGTGCTCCATCAGAGACTGGAAGCTTGTGCCTCCCGGTGTTCTCCACCCAGCAATGCAGCTGGGTTGTAGAGATGTCAGTGCACATGTCTGTTTTGTCTTCCTAAGAAGGCTAGCCAAACTGACATGCGCACAGACAGCAGTGTCCACCACTCCTCTACCATTCTTTCTATGGCCCCACACCCAAGGCTTGGCTCCTGACAAAAAATAAAATGATAATAAAACTGTTATTATCATTTTATTTTTCATTGGCTTCTGCTAGCAGTGGCGCGACACTCCTTTGCCATAATGGAGGAGCCACTGATGAGTGAAGTATTAGTTGGGTTGGATGGTAGTCTACCAAAGTAAAGCAACTAACCTATTTGATACAGACAAAGGTTTTAATAATATATATCTGAGCTCAACCCCTGGTAGCTATAGCACAGTGGACAGGATTAAATTGTAAAGAAAATGTGTAAAGCATTTGAAAATAACAAGCCAGGTAAAATGTAAAAACAAAACGCTGTAGAAATCCCATTCAAGTGAATAAAGTGAAAAAATATAAATGAACAAAATGATACCAAAACACAAAAATCCAAGAACAGGAACCAGAGATATTAATTTTTAAAGATCTCGGAGGAAAAGGACCAAGAAAAAAGTAACACACAATCACTAATTACTGTTCAGAGGTAAATGTGATATCAGGCTGACCCTGATGGAGCATTGGTCAGATACACCAAGCAGGGTCATCCAGGTCAAAGATTTTATCTTAAGACTTGGGGCCAGATGTATCATCATCCCGGTTTGCATTTCCTAAATAGCGATTTTTAAGAAATCGCTATCTAAGAAATGCAAAATAGGATGTATGAAAATTGTGATTCGCAATCGCTATTACCGAATCGCAATTAGGGAATGGGACGCCATTCATCCCTATGGGCCTGTAGGTGCTAATGGTTTTGCATTACCTAATTTGAGAATTCCTGTTAGGAATTCACAAATTAGGTAATGCAAACCCCAGGGTGCTGGGAGTCTAAGGCCCCCTTTGATGCACCCCAAAAAAAAAAATGTATGGACTTGTAAAGCGCACACATGCCCCTTGTCATTTAAAAAAATGTTCTTGTAATGCATTTTTTAAAATTGCACATGCTTACCAGCAAACTTGAATTTGTGGTAATTGCATTTCCTAAATGCCAAATTTGCATTTAGTAAATGCATGATTCATGTGAATAGGTAATCGCAAATAGGTATTACCTATTTAGGGAATCGCAAATTGCAATTTCCTAATCGGGTCGGAATTTTAAGGAATTGCTATTTTTGCGATTCCTTAAAATTGCACTGCGAATTCCTATCATAAATCATAAAAGGCAATTTTGCATTTCCAAATGGTGGAATTTTGTGATTGCAAATGCAAAATCCTTTGATACATCTGGTCCTTACCTAAGACCTCCACACTCGCGGTGGAGGTCGGACCGGTGCCAAAGTGGCTGTCTGACCTCCACATTGCAACTGTGACAAAAGCGCCATGGTCGGACTACCGGCACCTCTGTTTTAGGCCAGCTGACAGCCTACTGTTGCAGACTGTCTTAATCTGCCAGGGCAGCACTGCTAGCAGCGCTGCCCTGGGGATTACGACCCCCGTGTCCATCAGTTTTTGCATGGCAGTTCTACCGCCATGCAAAGGCTGTCAGAAACTGGATTACAGGCAGTGAAAAACCCAACTGCTACTATCGCACCCGATGTCTCGGTTTCAAGCTGGCATCAATGTTGCGGTGGGGTTCCCACTAGCCCAGTGGGAAACTCATAATAGGGCCAGCAGGTGGAAAACCAGAGTGGCCTCTTCTGCCCGCCAAATTCATAATGAGGCCCTTAGTCTCTGAAATGGAAGTCAAAATACGCCAGTGAGGAATGTTTAGAGGCTGTGTTTGATGAAGTGATTTTAAAGGTAGACAGCAGGTGGAGTGGGTCCAACTGCAAACATTGGTTTGGAAAGAAAAGCTCTGAGCAGAAAAGTTCACATTTCGCTCCCAAGAAAGTACTTTCATTGGCCAAATACATTTTACATCTTCACCTGCTCAAGCTTTCTACATTCATACTTAGTCACTTTTTCAGCCCTTAAAACCATCTAGCAGGACAAGGTTTTAGGCTGTATCGGAGGATGAGTTCCACAAGGTAAAATAAACCTTCTCACAGAGGGTCCACTGGAATTAATTTGCTCCTGCATAGGATCTCCAATCAGGGGAAACCTGTTTCTTCAACCCAATTAAGTTAAGTGGCACCTTGGCTGCTAGATCAGCTTGAGTGGTTGATCTCGGCCCTAAGATGGCAGGAAGTCAGAGTTTTTTCCAATTCTCACAGCTTTTCAGAGATTGTAGGAGAAGTCCAGTTAGATACAGCTGAAAGTCCAAATACTTCTGACAGTTGTTAGGTGTTAGAACTCATTCCAGCAGAGACCACCAGTGGATTCCTTGCCCTGAGTTCAAGTGGGAGCAGGCCCACCACTTCAGGTCTCCTCACAGGTCTCAAACAGCAAGTGAAGTCATTCTTCTGTTCTTTCACATATCCAGAAAGTTTTCTGAAGAGGGTACCGTGGGGTGCCATATTTATGATTGGCACCAGCTAGTGATGGAGTGACTCCTAGTTCATCCCTAACCAATGACGTGAACTTTCATAGGGATAACCCAATCCGAAGAGGGTACCCTGTGATGCAATATTTATGAGTGGCACTAGCTAGTGAGGTGGTGACTCCTGGTTCCCCTCTAACCAATCAGGTGAAGCTTCCCAGGGACAACCCTATCTACTTTTTCAGCAGTTCTTGTTTACTCAACTGTAAGCAACCACACAGTGTACTTTACTTTCTAAATCCAAAATGGGATAACCCCTTCTCCCATGTGTAGAGCCTGTGTGCGCAACCAGATGTGGATCCCAGGAAATGAGCAGTTCCCTCCTCTGAGCTCACTTCCCATTGCGTTTGGAACCAGCCTGGATTGGGTAATAGAGGTTTACCTTCTCCAGTTCTCTCCTAAGATTTACCTATGAAAGGGCAAGCCTCTTTCCAAGTAATACGGTTCTGGGTCCTCCCTTCCTGTGTGGAGAAGGAAAACCCCTCTGCCCACTTTTGGACTCTGACAGCAGTTTTCACAAATCATTAAGGTCAAGCAATATCTGGGCATCTGCTACCGAGCTAATGCAAGTTAGCCTCTAGCAGCTTCATAGAGTGAAATGTAGGTTTCTAGTAGTTACTTATCCTAAATATTCATTAAAAATCAAACTTCACATATGTTAGACCGATCATCTTTAGGGTGGACTACCCCCAAACTTTCTGTCTTCCTCCTACCTCTTTGCTGATCTTGTGGTCCTTGAGACTTTGCACACTTCACTACTGCTAATCAGTGCTAAAGTTCATAGTCTCAGTCCTTAACATTTTTTAACTTTGGCTTATCCCGAATTGCTATCATTAATTTATCTGTAAGTCCCTAGCAAAGTAGTAATACATGTGCTCAGGGCCTGTACATTAAATGCTATGAGTGGACCTGCAGCACAGGTTGTGCTACCCGCTTTAGAGGCCCTTCCAGCATGTCTCAGGCCTGCCATTGCAGGTTCTCTATGCAGTTCTAAACTGACATTTTGACCTGGCAAGTTAAACCTTTTGCAGACCCAAACCTTTATTTTTAATACATATGTCACCCTAAGGGAAGGCCTTGGACAGCCTAGAGTGCATGGTGCAGTGTATATAAAAGTGAGACATGTATTTTTAAGTTTTTCATGTCCTGGCAGTGAACCAGTCTTAAATTCATTTTCCACTACTGCAAGGTTTCACTCTCCCATAGGATAACATTGGAGTTACCTTATTCCATTTAATAGGTGTTGGAAATGGCTTTTCTGCATGGTCACCCCCACATTTTTTGCCTTCCTCCTTCTCTTTTTCTGAACTCATTTTTGCTGGTTTTAGGAATCTGCACACTTTACCACTGCTAATCAGTGCTAAAGTCTATATCCTCTCTCCTTAAAACATGGTGACATTGGCTCAGACCCAATTGGCTTATTTCATTTACTTGTAAGTCCCTAGTCAAGTGCACTACATGTGCCCAGGGCCTGTAAATTAAATGCTACTAGTGGGTTGCAGCACCGGTTGTGCCACCCACATAAGTAGCCCCCTAACCATGTCTCAGGCCTGCCTCTGCAGTGCCTGGGGGTGTGGTTTCACTGCCACTTCGACTTGGCAATGAAAAGTACTTGCCAAGCCTTAAACTCCCCTTTTTCTACATATAAGTCACCCCTAGGTTAGGCCCTAGGAAGCCGATAGAGCAGGGTGCTATGTAGGTAAAAGGCAGGACATGAACATGTGTATTCTAAATCGCATAATAGTGCAAAACACCTAAATTAGTTTTTACACTGCTTTGAGGCCTGCTCCTTTCATAGCATAGCATTGGGGCTACCCTCATATACTGTTTGGGTGGCAGATCCTGATCTTAAAGGAGTAGCAGGTCATATTTAGTATGAACAGAATGGTGATACAAAATCCTGCTTAATGATGAAGATGGATTTTATTTTACTATTTTAAAAATCCTACTTTTAGTAATTGAGCATTTCTCTACAGTTAAGTCCTTGTGTGCCTTCCAATCCACGTCTGGCTAGGTTTAGTTGACAGCTCCCTCGTGCATTCACTCAGACACACCCCAAACACAGGATACTCAGCCTCACTTGCATACATCTGCATTTTGAATGGAATGGTGTAAATTAAACAGATATGATACTGTTATTGGGAAAGGCCAGGATTTACAAGAGAATAATGGCCTAACAGCATTCGCCGACACAATACTCCATCACAAACGTGACGGGTATCGCAGCGGCCCTCTTACAAGTCACACAGTATATAGTGTATTTGCAATAATGCATACGGGATATCTGTCATGATTGAAATAACGTAACTCGCCTGCTAAACATACAAGGCCCTTAGTCACTTACAGAATTTGATGCTAGCTTCCTCATTCCAATAGAGCAACTGAGTATTCACAAAATAGGTGGAAGTCTGCAAACATACAGAAAATATTCTGTGGCACATTTATCAAAATATCGTGCAGTGTAGCGCAGAAAGTCACTTTGCTGCGCTTTTTGACCAGGAACAGGCAGGAATGTGCTGTATCTAACATGGCACATTCCTGCCTTTTCTCAGTGCTGGAGCACAATGTGCTGCCTAGCGTTAAAATAGGCACTCTTGCACCATTTCCGCACAAATACAATCCTGTGAATCATTTTTCTATTTTAATATGAGCTGCAGAAATAAACATATTTCTCCTGGTTACGGCTCACATGGGGAAGCATAACAGTTTTGGCGCATTTCCAGGTCTACCGCTTATAGTAAATCAGGGACTGCATCAAAACCGCTTGTGAGAGGACATTCATGGACTACCCATGGAACACCTCTCTGGGGCAGGGATACGCAATGCAGCAGTATGCGCTGTGTTTCATTCCTCTGAATTTATCAAGGCATTCAGGGCCTTTTAAGGTGCCCTTGCTTGGCTTGATGTGAATCACACTTTAAGGGTTGTGTCAAACTTGCACCCATTAGCATGGTGCAAAATCAACCCAACCCTTTAATGATTCTGTCCGTCAACACTTAAGCGCAGGCGTACCAGTAGAGTTGAATTCCATGAGAACACACATTAACTATAAGAATGCTCCTTTTTGGGAAGACTGGCCAGGAAGACTTGCCAGTCCAACTACTTAAAGACCTTTATAATGATGCCAGCTACGCCCGTTGCAGAGTACATCACTTGATGGGTTAATATGTACTGACCATGTAAAAGTTTTCATGAAATACAAAGTCCTTGCTTTAAGTTTTATAGTGGTTCCTTTTTCTAATTTTTGTTAAGCTGCATTATTAACCCCTTCGCTGCCAGGCCTTTTCCCCCTCAGGTGCCAGGCCTTTTTTTGGCTATTTGGGGCAGTTCGCACTTAGACCCTCATAACTTTTTGCCCACATAAGCTACCGACACCAAATTTGCGTCCTTTTTTTCCAACATCCTATGAATTCTAGAGGTACCCAGAGTTTGTGGGTTCCCCTGAAGGAGACCAAGAAATTAGCCAAAATACACTGAACATTTTTTTAAAAAGAGAAAAAAGGGCTGCAGAAGAATGCTTGTGGTTTTTCCCCTGAAAATGGTATCAACAAAGGGTTTGCGGTGCTAAAATCACCATCTTCCCAGCTTTCAGAAACAGGCAGACTTTATTCAGAAAACCTAATTTTTCAACACAATTTTGGCATTTTCTGGGACATACCCATTTTTTATGATTTTTTGAGCTTTTAGCCTCCTTTCAGTTAGTGACAGAAATGGATGTGAAACCAATGCTGGATCCCAGAGAGCTAAACATTTCTGCAAAGTAGACAAAATTTGGAATCCGGCAATTGGTAATTTGTGTAGATCCTACAAGGATCTCCTACAGAAAATAACAGCTGAAATAAAAAAAATTTGAAATTGAGGTGAAAAAAACTGCAATTTGTCTCCACGTTTTACTCTGTAACTTTTTCCTGCAATGTCAGATTGTTTAAAGCAATATGCCGTTACGTCTTCTGGACTCTTCTGGTTGCACCTTACAGTGGATTTTCATTCTATACCAGGTATACACCAATTCATTTGCTGAAATATAAAGAGTGAAAAATATGTTTCAAGAAAACCTTTGTATTTCCAAAATGGGCACATGATTAGGTGTTGAGAAGCAGTGGTTATTTGCACATCTCTGAATTCTGGGGTGTCCATACTAGCATGTGAATTACAGGGCATTTCTCAAATAGACGTCTTTTTTACACACTGTCTTACATTTGGAATGTAAAAATGTAGAGAAGGTCAAGGGGTAATAACACTTGTTTTGCTATTCTGTGTTCCTCTAAGTCTCCTGACAAAAATGGTACCTCACTTGTGTGGGTAGGCCTAGCGCCCGTGGCAGGAAATGCCCTAAAACGCAACGTGGACACATCACATTATCCCAAAGAAAACAGTGCTGTTTTTTGCAAAGTGCCTACCTGTGGATTTTGGCCTCTAGATCAGCCAGCACCTATGGAAACCTACCAAACTTGTGCATTTTTAAAAACTAGACACCTAGAGGAATCCAAGATGGGGTGATTTGTGGGGCTTTCACCAGGTTCTGTTACCCAGAATCCTTTGCAAACCTCAAAAGGTGGCTAAAAAAAACACCTTTTCCTCATATTTTGGTGACAGAAAGTTCTGGAATCTGAGAGGAGCCACATATTTCCTTCCACCCAGCATTCCCCTAAGTCTCCCAATAAAAATGATACCTCACTTGTGTTGGTAGGCCTAGTGCCCACGACAGGAAATGCCCCAAAACACAACGTGGACACATCAAAATGATAAAATAACATGTTTTTTTTGGGGGGAGGCACCTGCATTTTTGGTCCTGGGCTCAGTAGCCATATAGGTAGACCTACCAAACCCAAACATTTCTGACAACTAGACACACGAGGGAGTCCAGGGAGGAGTGACTTGCATTGATCCACCTGTGTTTTCTTACCCAGAATCCATTGCAAACATCAAAATTTGGCTAAAAAAACACTTTTTCTTCACATTTTGGTGACAGAAAGTTCTGGAACCTGGGAGGAGCCACAAATTTCCCTCCATCCAGCGTTCCCCCAGTTCTCCCAATAAAAATGATACCTCACTTGTATGGGGGCCCAGGTGCTTGCAACAGAAAAAGGCCAAAAATCTGTACAGATTGAGGGGCTAGCACAGCGAGTTGATAAGCACATATTTTTTCTTTTATACATCTTTAGGCTGACTCTGATTTGGGGACCCACACAAGTGAGGTGTCATTTTACTTGGGAGATCGAGGGGAAAGGTGGGGAGTAGGAATTTTGTGCAGGAGCTGTGATCCAACAAAGAAAATATTTTTTTAAAGCAAATATTGAGGTTTGCAGAGGAGTCTGGGTGAGAAAAGTTTGGGGGATCCACGCAAGCAACACCTCCCTGGACTCCTTGGGGTGCCTAGTTTAAAAAAATGTTTGGGTTTGGTAGGTTTCCCTAGATGAAGGCTGCACATGGGACCAAAAACATAGGTGCCCCCTACCCCCAAACACAGGTAGTTTTGTAATATATCATTTTGATGTGTCCACGTACTTATGTGATGTTCCAAACATTAAAATTGTGAAACGCAATGCACTTAGGTTATGTTAAAAAGACCCCTCACCCACCAACCAAGTTGGTGACATGCTTCATCATCGGTGTCCCACCTGAGACACCTAGCGTGTCACAGGTGTGCTGCGACGCCTGATTACAGCATTGCAGGTTTTGTCATTTTTACCACACATACTGATTGGATTTGGCACAAGGGTGAGGGATAGTTCAGTAGATCAAATTTTATTAACAAGAGATTTCACAAAAGTGAAATGCACTGTTAATAACTGAAAGGCCAAAAAACTGAACCAATGACTCACAACTCAGGAGCTGAAAAGCCGCTTAAGGCACCAACCGTTTTACAGTCCATTCACACACCTTTCATACATGACATGCACAAGACCATTCACGTCACCAGCCACGAGCCCAGCACATTGAAACACTTGCATTGACAGACAGCGCCACTCAAGGGCCCATCATTACAAACGCCCACATACCTGATACAGCAATCACACTAGCTGATGGGAGTGTGTGGACTGACGTTTGCCTGGCACCGCCAGCCAAGCAGCACTCCACACACACTGCCAGACAAGCAACACTCCACACACACCGCCAGCCAAGTGCCACCCCACGCATACTGCCAGCCAAGAGACACCCCACGCACACCGCCATCTCTTTTTTTGTTTATAAACAACAAAGAAATTATAAAATAAGTACAAAACTACAAACTCAAAGGTTTTAACTGAAAGCATGACAGAAATGTGAAACTGAACATCTGAAAATATAAAACAGGCAATTTATGCTCACGGTATTTTCCCAAATTTTCTTTTGATGTGGCAACTCCTGAAACATCCGGCCACACAGCATCCCAGGCTTTGAAGTGCAACCGGGGCAGTACATCCGTCTCACCCTCCGGATACCTCTTCAGGCACATACTGATCTTTCAATCTAGCCACATCCTCCACCACTGCTACTCTAGGAACTCTTGCCTGTTCCGCCACAATAAGGCTCTCTATTACTGACTCCTGAAATTTAACAAATTTCATCCTTGACTCAGGTGAACAATCCTTGAACACAATAAAAGCATTAAAAGTTGCCAAATGAAGTAAATGTAGTGCCAACTTTTTATACCACTCGTAAGACTTACGAAGAGCAGTGTAAGGTTCCTACCTCTGATCTACTCTATCAACACCACCCATGTACCTATTGTAGTCCAAAATTCACACAGTTTTGCACACTTCAGCAACCTGACTCCAAACAGTCACAGGGGAAGTACTCTCATCATGGATGGTAGATAGCATGTACACATCCCTCCTGTCTGAAAATTTCAGAGCTAGCAGCTCATTATTCCGCAAGGCACTTCACTGTCCCCTCTCAAGTTTTTTACAGACAAGCTCCCTTGGATAGCCTTTCCGGTTAGAACGGATTGTGCCACAAGCAACAATGTCCAATCTAAACAACTCCTTGAACAACTGCACTCCGGTGTAGAAATTATCTACGTACAAATGATGACATTTGTTAAACAGTTGTCTACCAAGTTCCCACACAATTTTCTTGTTAACTCCAAAAGTGGACGGAGAACCAGGGGGGTCAAAACTGGAATTCCTACCAGTGTCGACCCAGAAATTATACACGTATCCTGTACTACTTTCTGAAAGCATATACAATTTAATTCCATACCGTGACCTCTTACTAGGAATGTACTGCTTAAAAACTAAACGCCCCTTGAACAGGACCAAAGGCTCGTCCACACTTATCTCTTTACCTGGAACATACACCTCTGAAAACCGATCTACAAAATGATCAAGGACAGGCCTAATCTTAAAAAGACAGTCACAATCAGGGTGATCTCATGGCAGGTCTAAAGCATTGTCTACAAAATGCAGCATACGAAGAAGAAGCAAATAGCGATTACGAGTCATAGTTGCAGGAAATATAGCCGTTGCCATCAAGGGACTAGTAGGCCAATAAGAAGCCAGTGACGGCTTCCTTATCAACCCCATCAAATAAGTCAAACTTAAAAACGTTTTCATCTCTCCCAGATATGTGGGAACCCACTGAGTAGCTCTAGACTGAGGTCTAAGTCTGACAGCACTGTCCCTCAAATATTGCTCCACATACAAATTAGTCTGCTCAACAATCTCTTCCAAAAATACATCATCCATAAACAATTGAAAGAAATTGACAGGCAAACAGTTTTCTGAATTGACTCTACACCCTGGGAGACCAATAAATGCAGGTAACTGTGGCTGCTCCATGTTTGGGGCAATCCAGGTGTCAGGGATTCTAATGGGAAACCCTTCACCCCCAGGCTGCTGCACTCTTGGCACATCAAGTCCTCCTCTAAAACAGGCCCTTCATCTGCACTGAGAGTGGCTTCCTCATCAGAAGAATCCTCTCGGACAGAAAACTCACTGCCTCCTCTGCTTCAGATGCAGAGTCAGTCTCATAATCATGGTCAGAAGACGACTCAAAAAGCATGCCAACAACCTGATGAGCGGCTCTGTGGCTAGCCATGATCCTTTCTAACAACAAAGGTATTGCCAACAACAACCAGCACTAAAATAAGTAATAAACAAAGTGTAGCTTAATCACAAAGAGTTATGTACTAAATACTAAAAAACTATACCACTCACTTGCCTGAAAAAGCTACTCCCCAGCAACTACTCTGCACAGACACAGCAATCACCAATGATATCCCACTAAAAATAAAAAATAAAAAAAGCAAACTAAACATATGACCACACAAATATCATTGTGCTCTCATCTAAGGACAATTTCACACACAATCCTGCATTTAGTACACGACCTACAAACATGTCATTAATGCATGTCAACAATACTAATTTGGAGTAAATTGTTTTTACTTACCTAAAACATGCAGCTGTGCAAACCGCAGGACAACTACTGCCAAGACCGCAAGGATCCACAGCAAAGGAAGCAGAAGCTTTGAACTAGAACAAAAAGAAGAAATAAACTGTTATTATCACAAATACAAATACTTCGCCAGTTGACAAACACCCCACCACCAAGAACGTAGAAATTGTCCCTGGAGCCTAAGTGGCTTCTGCCTGCCTAAAGAAAATAGGCTGATCTGCCCGCCATGGGAGCAGAAATGGCCATCAGTAATGTGCCCCGCTTTGGGGGGAGACCCTTGCCAAAGGGGCCAACCCCCACACAAAACACACACAGACAAGATCCCTGTTGCCTAAGTGGATTCTGCCCCCCTTGGGGGCATTTGGGCCTAAATAAAATAGGCTGATCTGCCCCCAAGGGGGCAGAAATGGCCAACAGCTCTGTGCCCCCTTTGGGTGGTGACTCTTGTCAAAAGGGACGCCACCAGCACAAAAAACAAAGGGGAATAAAAAAAAATCCCTGGTGTATTGGTGGTTTCTGCCCTCCTTGGGGGCAGATGGGCCTAAAAGAAATAGGCCCATCTGCCCCCAAGAGGGGCAGAAATTGCAAACACTAATTTCCCCCATTTGGGGTGAGACCCTTGCCCAAGGGGTGCCCCCAAGACACAAAACACACACACACAACACACAATCCCTGGGGCCTAGTGGGTTTGACCCCTCGGCCGATCTGCCACAGGGGGGGCCGAAACAGGATTTATTATTGCCCCCAGGGGAGCGACCCTTGCCCAAGGGGTCGCTCCCCAAAATAAACTACAGAGGAAATCTCCGGTGCCTAGTGGGGATTCCTGCTCCCCGATCGCGGGCCCCGCCCACGACCGTGTAACAGCAATCCATTGAAAACAGGAATGGGGGAAAGGAAAAACTCTTTCCTTTCCCACTGTGTCTGTTTTCCCCCCAAAAGCCCCAAAAAGAGAAGGACTCACCTGTAGATGGTCCTTTCTTTTGACGCGCTGGAAGAAAATGGCTTCCCGTGCATCCTCAGCAGCTTCTGAAGACGTCGGCACGCTGTGAGGGCGCTGACGTCATCAAATTGCTGAGGGGGGTCAGGGGTGGAAGGGGAAACTATTCCCCTTCCACCCCCGGCTGTGGGGTGTGGGCCGGGTGCAGGACGAGCTGGTCTCGTCCCAGGCACACGGGGTGTTAATCTGGAACTTTAAGCCCAATGACTGCATGTGCTCACTTAATGGAAATGATTTTGGTTATAGTAAAAGTCCTATGAGCACTTGAACTCACTTCATATAAACACCCCTTTTCTGCTTTTCAACATTAACAAGAACTTCCATGAGACTACATCGTAGTGCATGCAGAACCAGTGGTGGTCTCTCTGATGTTTCGATCACAGGTCTATGAAAATGTTTCCTTGTTGCTAGAGTCTTCTTAAACAGATTTGAATTAAAGGAGCAGCTAGGCAATAATATTAGGTCACCTCGTGAAGGATCTAGGGGGCAGATTTTCAAATATGTGGTGCAAAGCAGCACAGTGGAAATTTTGCTACACTGCTTTCCATGGGGGGAGAGCAGAACACTGTAATATCTGCAGAGATGCTGCTGGCATTGTTTGCGTCTGCCTTGCACCACGAAGACACACTTGCACCATAGTACATGCATGTGAGCTTTATGTCCAGCGTATGTTTTGCACAGAAATGGTACTCTGCCATACAAAACCATATGCTTAGTCTAACTTTTAACTTTTCACACATTGAATGTGTGCTTTACAGTACAGCACACATGCAAGGTTAGATAAGTTAGGAGAAATAACATCTCTCCATCTTAATTCCTTCCTCGGGGAAGACTGATTTGTTCTGGTGCAAATCTCTGCCAACCATTGCTAGACGATAGGGCTTTACATTGAAATACATGAATTTTTGCATGAGAATTCCTATATAGCACCACAGACCACTCCCATGATGCAAAGCAATGCAATGTAACATGAAGCCCTATTTCCGTTACCTTTTGTCATCTTTTCAGTGCACTGATGGTAAACAGTTTAGAAACACTTTGTGCTAATTCTGTCATGTTCTGTGACTTTGCACTGGGACAAACTCTTGATAAATATGTCCCTGGGTGCTTCATTCTGCACTCTCTGTCTGAGAACAACATTTATTTGAACAAATCTGCCTGCACATGGATATAGCACATGGATCTAGCACAGTAGCATTTCATATTTGCTCTTCTAAATCCTAGACAAAGTAGTATCATTTTAACCTATGTGCAACATGTAGGCTGGAAATGAGAGCATGGTGCAATTAAGATGTAAAAGACCCCCCATACGCTTAATATCAGTGCATTAGAAGTTGGAACTATTGGCTTAAATGATGGAAGAAAAAAATCAACAATGCGATGCCAAACAAGTGGGTTGCAATATGTCAAAAAGATGTTCAAGACGGATCACAGTCAACTAGTTTGTCACAGGGGATTAAAAATCATAAGCTTTATCTAGATTACAGATTGAGTGACCCAACGAGGGGAATAAATGCAATGAGATGTACCCTCTTGTAAGATTCAAACAATTGAGAGATTCAGTGAAGGCAGTGGACAGCACTATAGAGGGGTGTGTGTAGGAGGTTGGCATCAGTTCTCAATATATATATATATATATATATTAAGATAGACTGAAGCAGACAACATCCTTAATTGAGATCTCGGACATGTTAGCTGAAATAGTGAGAAATGTCCTATCATAAATGTAATTTGTCTCTAAAAGATCAAATATACCATTAGATATGAGTGACCTATTGTAGACCATTTCAATCATCCAAAGGGCATATCACAGCGCTGAAGGTGCTATTCTCCCAAAATGTGAGGCACATTTGCAGGCGATCTAATTAAAATGAAGGTAAAAACTGGTCAGGGATGAGCCATATGTTTGGTCTTTTTCTAAATGCTGAGTGTTCCTCCATGAGCCCCATATCCAGTAGTAGATTCCATTGTACTGCTCCTAGCTGTGAAAAAGTACTGCCACCCGTTCTTACATTTTGAAACCGTGATGTTTTAGTTAATGCTAAATTCTGAGGTCTTAGATTACTTATAAACTTCTCGCCGAGAGCAAAGAATCTCTAGACCACAATTGTATAGTGACTTAGGTGCGTAGCAAAGAATTTTGAACTTGTGGCTTGCACATAGGCAGCCATTGTAGCATTATTTAGACACACTGAAGCTGAACTGAATTTGTCCTTATTACAAATAACTCTAGCTGTCGTGTTTTTAATTACCTGGAGTTAGGAAAAAAGATAATCCACCATACCAGCATAAAGCTCATTCCCGTAGACTAAGCGGCTTGTGTTTCAAAGCCTGTACTACTATTCGGCGCAAGTCCACTGGGATCCACTGGAAGAGTTTCCTCAATATTTTAGGTGATTCGAAGCATTTGGCACAAGTGGAAATGACTTGCTCTTGTATTGACAAAGAGTTGTCAATCAGGGTACCCAGATGTTTCACTGCTTTCCTAGGCCCAGGGGCTGCAACCAGGGCAATTGACCACCAGGAGGAGTTCCAGATCTGTTGGGCCTTGCTGAATAGCAGTATCTCTGTTTTTTTCAGAGTTCAATTTCAGACAGAGTGCCCCCATTCAGCTAGACACCTGTGAGACAATTGGGTTCTTCTCCATGATTTCCTGATGATTATCTCCTATTGAGATTACTAGTTGAGTGTCATCCGCACCGGAACAGATTTCAGAGCCCCATTTCCTAACAAGTTTTGCAGCGGATAACACATAAATATTAAAAAGTGTGGGGCTCAACAAAGAGCCCTGAGGAACTCCACAGATGGAGGTGCGTGGGGATGACCTAAAGGTGCCAAGCTCTACGGATTGGTTCTCTTACTCAAAAAGGAAACAAACCATTTTAGGGCTTTGGAATGGTTCCCTGGCTCAAAAAGGCTTTTTGTCAGTAGATAGTGAGACACTGTTTTAAAAGCCGCAGACAAGTTGATTAGAATCCCGACTGGAAACTTGTTCTGGCCTATCTCAAATCGATTAATGTCCAAAATGTAAAGAATTATAGCTTTGGTGCTGTTATGCTGTTATTGGCCCTAAATCCTGTTTGTGAAGGATCAAGCAATTTATTGTTTTCCAGAAAGGTGATAAGTTGGGCATTAACAAGATTTTCCACCACTTTTGACATATAGTGGAGCAAAGAGATTGGTCAGTAGTTTGATAGGATAGTTACGTCAATGTGGATTACTTTACTAGGGGAAGAATTAAAGCTTGCTTCCAAGCACTGGTATATTTAGCAGTGTACAAGGAAAAGTTAAAAAGTTGTACTAAAAACTGACTTGAAATGGAAGCTAAGCGTTCCGAGATATAATGAATGCAGGGGTCAAAATGAGAGCCAGGCTTGACTTTCAACGTTATTTTTTCTATTTGTTGAACATTGTCATTGTCAATTTATTGATCAGTTAATTAAAACCATTACAAATACAAGTGATAAAACTCATGTGATGCAAATCCATTTTAAAAAAAATTAAACTTAAAGTGGTGAAAGAAGTAAAAGAAGTAAGAGAAAGAAAAAAAAAGTCTTGTTTGCAACAAGGGATTGGTTACACGCGGTTAGAGCCCTTGTGTGCTCTGCTGTCTATTCGGCTGCCTGGGCTAGCAGCCTCCTAAGTGCTGTCACATATTTTGCACATCTTGCCAGTGCCCAGGGAGCAGAGTGTGAAAAGTAAAGGTCAAATACCTCCATACAGGAACGAGTTCCCTGTGTAGCCAGGTTTCTCAGTGGAAAGGGCAGAGCCTACAGGCACTTTTTTGCCTGTGTACAGACCGAGAAAGATTGAAGTCCTTTATTGGGAGGACGAATGTTTGCTTGGAAAGAATTTGGTGGCGGATGCCCATGTTTATTGCTGCTAGGAGGTATGGTTGAGGGACTAATAAAAATCATTTAGCGCAGGTACAGTTGTGGGTGATTTAGTTAACAATAAACAGACTCTCGGGAGAGTTCCTTTTCTCTTTTGCTAATTAATGTTTTACAGGCAGAGTAAGTCAAAGAGACTGATAGCTGGATGGAATCGCCCATTTCAAAAGTATTCTGTGCCTTACTTAATTGCGTGTACCATGGATTGACAAGGTTCTCGAATATCGTTCTCAAGTGCTATTTTAACGTAAGCGAGTTGGCCTTCCTGAGACTGATGTAATATTTCAAGATTGCCGCTTGGCAGTCTATCTGTTGTTACTTTAGGCCATTTCCAATCTGAGTCTGGTGCGAGGTGTATACTTTGGTTGTTGTCGAATTTTTAAATATGCCCTGCAGTTGGCCTGTTCTATAGTGGATTCCAAGGACCACGGAAATGCCAGGTAACCATATTGCAGAGCTGGTAGGAATGCTGCCTTTGTTACTCTCAGTACTGGTGCAGCCGCTTCTGAGTTTATTGTTCAATTTGGCAAGCTTGTATGCGATGACAGCAATCTTGTGTCTGACTGCGTTTTCTGTGCCCCTACCATGTTGTTTTCTGTGAACCACACCCCCAAGTAGTAGTTGTATCTCCTGGCTGTACGGATGATCTAACTTCCCAATTGCCAGGTTGTACGTTTTTTGTTCTTGTACCTTTCGAATATTAGGACTTTGGTCTTTTCATGATTGACCTGCAACTGGTTGGCCTTATTAAAAATATTCAGGGCATTTAAAGCTCACTGTAGCCCAGTTTTCATAAAGTCCATTATCACAATATCGTCCACATACTGAATGATTTGGAGTCATGTGGGGCCCAACTTCGGTAAGACCAAAATGCTAGCTTTCAAGTATTTCTCCAAATCTGCAGTTTACAAGTTAAACAGTAACTGGGCCAGAACACACCCCTGCTTTAGGCCTCTGTTTGTTTCTATTTTCCGTGATAGTGACCCAGGGCCGGTGCGGACCTGGTCCCAGGTACTGGAGTGGAGTGAAATGATGGCTTTTAGGAGGTGTGTAGGAATGCCCCATAGTGACAACTTCTTCCACAGGGTATCACGGTCGACCCTTTCGAAGGCCGTGCTGTAGTCAACAAAACAGCATAATAACGGCTGTCGACCAAAGTTGACTGCCCGATGCTGTAAGTATGCAAGTACCACGATGTTATCCACTGCTGAGGCCCCCACTCTGAAGGCAGATTGAAAGAATGGCTGGATTTGACGCTCTTCTACCCAGGCTTCCAGCTGATCCAACAAAAGTCAGGCATAAATTTTAGCCTCCACGTCCAGGAGGGCAATTAATCGATAGTTTGTTGCTAGAGAGCGGTCCACCTTTTTAGAAATTGGACACAGTATAGAACCTCTCCAGGACTCTGGAACTTTAGTCAGGTAGTACGCATTATTAAAAATGTCTGTCAGCTTCTCTGCCCAGTCCGATGGGGCACATTTAAACAGTGTAGCAGTTAGACCATTGGGTCCTGGTGCCCCGTCCTTCCTAGTCCCTTTTATAACATTCTCTGTCATGCTCATGGAAAAGGAAGTCATAGTTGTAGGAGAGAGATTGTCACTTAGAGGGGTCAGAGGGCACTGAACACTGTCCTGGCTGTTGCTGGCGAAACTTGATGCTGGGTCGGTGTTCGTATATAGAGTTATTACATGGGAGACCCATGCAGAGTCTGATACCCCGTTCTCTCTTGACTTATGGTCATTTCTTAGCTTGTTTATGTAGCCTCAGGAGGAGGCATGATCTGGGTCTTTAAGGAGCTGGAATAACTACCCCATTCCTTCCTGTCTTTTTCCCCCTTGTGCTCCCATATCAGTTTCATAAGGGAACTTCTGCTGTTTGATAGATGCACCGCTGCACCCGGTGTGGGCTTTTGCTTATGTCTGCGTAGGGCTCTGCGGGGTGCCCGCCTTTTTCGATCAAGTTGTTGTCCCTGTGTATTGTTGTGCCTCTTGGCGCCGGGTGGGTAACTTGTGCGTGCCAAGAGTTACCCAGCAACAGCTTATGTAGGTCACCCACCGACTTTGTCCACCATTCTGGGGATGCGGTTGGAACCCGGGGCTGGGCTCTTAGCCATAGGGTTATTTTAGAACCATCTTCGGGTCTCCATTAGATTCTTCTCACAAGATATACTTGCTATGTGCCCGTTGAAACCCCTACCACTACCTGCTGTTTGGCTGCTTGAGCTTGAAGCTCAATTATACATTTCAGTGGATTGTGGTCACTCTCCATCCTCTCCGTGATTTCAAATTGGCTAACGCTCTGCTTGAGCTTTTCTGATAGTAGATGTAATAAATGGTAGAGCCACCCTTAAATGATGGAGGAAGGAGGCTTTCAATCCGATTGTCCCTTTGCTCCAGTCAGGCTGACAATAAACAAAAAGTTGTGAGGAAGTTTTGGAATAGCTGACAGCTTGTGTCCAAAGGGAGGTCCTCTGTATTTACATCAAGCACATTGGGTTGAAATCACCCATCATAATTATTTCATGGCCGGGGTGGCTGAAGATGACCATTTCCAAATTTTTCAGGAGTTCCAGGATTGTTACTGCTTTGGATTTCCTTGGGGCATTTATGTAGCAGTTGATTAATATGAGATCTACGTTTTGCTAGTCAATGTTCAGACCACTAATTGTTACTACTTGGGCCATTTTACTGTTGATGGTGTGCTCAGTGGTTACCAGATGGATTGCATGTTTAATGAAGCTGGATAATTCACCAGACGGTCGACCAAAGATTCTGGAATGCGCAGCTCACTGGAAGATTTCATAATAGCCTGGCAGTAGAGAAGAAGCACATTCTTAGGTTTCTTTATGCAAATAATTTCATTGAAGTTTAAGTAGGACATGGCCACGCCAGATCTGCTGATTCTCCTGAGGCCTGCCACATTCCATGACAAAATTGACAGAGTTTTTTTGTGCTTTTGAACGCTGGTGCTCTATGGTCCCCATGGTGCTAGGGCTGATATCTTGGCTGCTAGGGCCTAGTGCACTGTGCAAATTTGCCTAGCTCCACAGAGCCTGCCAGAGCGGAATTTAACTGATTGCAGGAGATCTCATCTAAATTGTGTTGTCTCTGAAAGGAGGTATAGGTACTATCAATTTTATCAGCAATAAACATACTTATTTTTTCGCAGTTGATGGTAGAAGGCGTTATAGATTGTGCTAGACAAACTGATTGTACAAGTTCTTTTACAATCTTAAAAAGTTCTCTAGAGAAACCACGATTTTCATCCAGGTGCTTAATGAAGTAATCCTTTTTGGCTCTTTTGAGTGCTCTATGGTATGTATTCAAGTCTTGTTTGTATCGCTGATGATCCTTATAGCATCTCCAAGCTTGCTCCAGTGATTTACACTTTCTTTTCTTTGATCTTAGCTCAAGTATGTACCATTTTCAGATGGAGACTATTGCTTATTATGGGCTACACTCAGAGGGGCGCATTTATTCATAGCATTAACTACGGCTAAATGAACCTTCTCTGAGAAAGCATTAGATGAAGACCTTTTATCAGGCAATGGTGAGATGACTGATCAAGGAATGTTTTCAAGTTTAACTTACTCCATGCTTGTTTGTGAGGGGGAGAAGGGATAAAGGTCCTCATTACAACCTGGTGGTCGCCAGCGAACATTACAACCCTGGTACTCACAGCCAACAGGCTGGGGGTTCAAAAATTGGAATCATGACCACGGCGGAAACTGCCAACACAAACAGCCACTTTAACACTCCGACCACCACGGCGGTAGCAACAAACACCGCAGTGGTAACCGTCAACAGCCAGGCGGAAGACAATGTACCACCCACTGCATTACAACACACCTATCGGACAGCTTTTACGGGATGGTACCATCGCCATCAAAAGCACTGTGGAAACAGAACACAGAAGGGAAACAACTCACCTCTTGACACTCAAGGAAGAACCAGGATGCCATGGAGCCCGAACTGCAGGTGTTCCCCATGCTGGTGTACCTTCTCATACACCTGGAACATGAACGCCGGAGAAGACGACCATGGTGAGTACTGCACCTAGCACACAGGTGAGGGGGAAGGAAAAAGAGAGTGAACACACACACAACACCCCCACCCCCACACTTACCCCTAACACCATACACACAAACACATGCAACAACATTACATATACACCCCGTAACCCTCGGGAATAAAGCAAGGACAAAAGGAATGGAGTAAAATGAGTGTAATATTAGTAATTTTGAGAAATACATTCTTAAAGGAATAAACAGTATGTACAATATGTATAATATATACAAAAGGAGGGACAATGCCCACTCCAAAATGTCTGTGGCCCACTGGGCCAAAAGACATAGGTCAAGTCCACACTTGACTCCTGCCTCAATACGGAGACAACACTGCAGGGACATCAGGTCGAAAACACACAGGCACCTCAGGGGGACAGGGAATGGGGGTCACCTCAGCTGGAAAATGGTACAATGCCACTGGCCTGAAGGGGGCTCCATGCCCACTGCTTGGTCCTGGGAGTGCAAGGACACAGTCTCTCAAGTGGGTGGTTTGCCCACTGCTGGGTCCTGGGGAGTGCAAGGCCACAGTCTCTCAAGTGGGTGGTTTTCCCACTGCTTGGTCCTGGGAAGTGCAAGGCCACAGTCTCTCAAGTGTGTGACTGTTTTCCACTGGTTCTGGAGGGGGCCTTGTGCCCAGTGTGCTTCATTCTGGAAAGGAAGGCATGAGTGGATGCCTTCTTCCACTGGTTCTGGAGGGGGCCTTGTGCCCAGTGTGCTTCATCCTGGATGGGGCACAGTCACAGTCTCTCACCTGTGTGTCACACCAACAGGTGTTGCAGGGTCCAGGACGCACTGCAGCCCATGTAGTCACCACTACACACTGCTCTCTGGCAGTGACGGCTGCTCAGTGGATGCCAGTTCGCTGCAGGTGGCAGTGCAGGCGGTGGTGGTGGTAGCCTCCAGGCCTTCACCTGCAGCCTCGGACGGCTGCCCACTGGGGCTGCTGCTGCAGGCAGGTGGCGGTGCTAGCCACGGTGCAGGTGGCGGTGCTGGCCGTGGTGCAGGTGGCGGTGCTGGCCGCGGTGCAGGTGGCAGTGCTGGCAGTAGTGGTGGTAGCCTCCAGGCCTTCACCTGCAGCCTCGGACGGCTGAAGCGCCATGGCTGGTGTTCTGTGCCCCTTCCTGCCCTTGGCAGGTGGTGGTGCCTCCTTGCTTCTGCCAGCTGGAGTCTTTGTCTTGCCCTTGCTGGCTGATTGTGCCACCTTCCCCTTACTGGCTGGTGTCCCCTTCTTGCCCTTGCTAGGTGGGGGACCCTTCTTGGCCTTGGCAGGTGTTGCTGGCACACTGACTGGGCTGACGGGTGCCTCCTTGGAGCCTCTCACACCAGCAGTAGCAGCATAAACCACAGTGGCTGTGGACTGGGTGGCTGAGGTGCTGGGCTGGGTTCTGGCCACCCTGGCCCGTGGTGAAGGACGGGGGAGGGGGAGGAAATAGGTCAATGTTGGCGAGAAAAAGCTTCTTAGGGACACTGGGGTGGGAAGAGGGTGAAGGTTTGGGAGTGGAGGAAGAGGGAGTGGTTGTAGGAGGTGTCAGTCCACTGTGTTTGGGTGCAGGTGCATGGGCTGGATGCTGTTGTGAGGTGGATGGCTATTGTGTGTGTGTGTGCTTGCATTTGTGTACTTTGGGAGGACTGGTCACAGACACAGTGGGAGAGGACACATGGGACGTGTGCATGGGTGTGGGGGTGGTGACTGCCAGTCAGGGGCATGTAGTGACAGGCGTGATGGTGATGAAGGTAGTGAATGAGGATGTGGTGCATGCAGATGCGAGTGGAGACACTACTGGGAGGGAGGTGGACGAGGAGGAGGAGGGAGACACAGTGGAGGCAGTGGATATTGGTGTGTCTGCATCTAGATGGTGCTTGTGTGAGTGCCTGTGAGATGAAGTGTGGTGCTTGTGTTTTCCTGAACCAATTCTGTGTCTTGATTTTGGTGATTGCTGGTCTGAAGGTGTGCTTGGGATAGGCTGGGGTTGAGGGGATTGGGACTGGGTAGAGAAAGATGGAGGGGGGAGGCTGGAGACAGGGACAATGGTTGCCATCAGTGCGGATACCAGAGCCTGGAATGCTCTCTGTTGGGCCGCCACGCCAGAGTGAATGCCCTCCAGGAATGCATTTGTTTGTTGAAAATGCCCTGCGACACCCTGGATGGCATTCAGTATAGTTGACTGCCTAACAGAGAGGGATCTCAGGAGGTCAATAGCCTCCTCACTGAGGGCAGCAGGGCTGACTGGAGCAGGGCCTGAGGTGCCTGGGGAAAAGAGATGCCCACCCTCCTGGGTGAGCGGGCACGGGAAACACGCTGAGGGGCTGCTGGGAGGGCGGTGCTGGTATGAGGGTGGCAGCTGTACCTGTTGTTGGGGTGGGCACAGAGGTGTCCGCCATCATCAGTGAGCTTCCATCGGAGGAGGAGTCGCTGTCGGTCGTGTCCCCTCAAGTCTCCATCGTGGTGCTCCCCTCACCCTCCGTCCCACTGGTGCCCTCACCATCAGTGGATTCGGCCTCCAGGCACATGTGGGATGCAGCTCCCTCTGTCGCTGGTGCCTCTGCTCCTCCGCCAGATGATGCTAATGCACACAAGGACAGGGTGACAAAACAAAAAGGGGGGGAGAGACAGAGGATACACGTGGCCAATGCTAGCAACAACACTGCTGTAGGCGTACACAATACACAGGGAACAGCCCTATGCACTAGGCCATGCACTACCAGTTACACTGCTAGTCAACAGCCCATGGGGTACAATGCTAACATCATTAGCTGCACACCTGAAACCCACAGGACCCTGCCCAGTAGTAGATGCCCACTAACAATATAGGTGTTGGAGTGCATCTGATCTTGCCCATCATTGAACATACCCTGCCATGTTCGCTCTGACCTAGGGGCACCCACAGCCCACATTCCCCACCCAGGTTATACCTTAACACACGCAAAGTCATGATTCTGAATCTGTACTCACACCCTTGTGGCTGCTGTGATGCCTTCAAGCGCCCATCCAACTCCGGATAGGCCACCGCCAGGATGTGGAACATCAGGGGGGTCAGGGTACAACGGACACCCCTTCCTCGTTGGGAGGCAAGCCCCAGCTGGGCCTCAGCCGTCTTCCTTGTCCAGCCGTGCAGGTCCTCCTACCGTTTGCAGCAGTTTGTGCTCCATCTGTCAAAGACCCCCAGGGTCTGCACCTCCTTGGCGATGGCATGCCAAATACCCTTTTTCTGATGGGCACTGACCTGCAGGAAAAATACAGCAGAAAAGGGATTAGTCATACCGTCCGGACTGTCATACTCATGGCCCACCATATCCCCCCATCCACTTACCCACATACATTGCCCACCATATATGCAGCACTCTGCCCAGGACCCCTCAGACCCTCTCCGCACGGGGCTTACACACACAGCAATCCCTACTTTCATGGCCCACACATCATGCTCACAGTGTACTCATCTGTTTGTCTGGAGGATCATAGAGTAATGTGTATTGTGGTAGGGCGCCATCCACTAGTCTCTCCAACTCCTCGGAAGTGAAGGCATGGCTCCTTTCCCCGGATACTCGAGCCATTGTCGTTTCCAGACACAGGTCACAGCAGCACTTGCAGTGTAGCTCCTCTCCTGTTGAAGGTCAGGTAGCAAGTGAGTGCACAGATAGAAAATGGCAGTCACGTCCGCGGCGGTGCATACCATCACCACCGGTGTACATCGCCATTGGCTCCTGGAACCCATAGGGCCCAATGATAACCAATGCGATGTTGCGCTGCGGTCGTCGACCGCCGACTGCAACGGCACACAACGCCAGCAGAATTATCTCATTTCCACTTGTCTCTCCTCACAGTTCAGGCAGCCGCCATTTCAGGGGGGCACAGGCCATGGCACCTAACTGCGTCACAGCAGACATAGGCACATCAACTGACTTACAGGTTCAAATACTGTTTCTGTAAAACAAACAGCATATTAATCTGAGTATATGTTTGAATATGACCTTCTGCTCACCGTTTTTCACCCTAGAGTTCAACCGCTGAGGATAAACAGGAGATGTGTACAGACCCCTGGTGGACCTTGCGACAATAGAGGACAGGCACATTATCCTGACCTACAGACTTGATAGGGCCACAATCCAAGAACTGTGTGCCCATTTGGAGCCAGACCTGATTTCAGCTATCTGCCACCCCACAGGTATCCTCCCTCCAGTGCAAGTATGGCAGTGTTCCACTTCCTGGCAAGTGGTTCTTTCCAAGCGACAGTGGCCATGGCATCAGGGATGTCACAGCCTATGTTCTCAAACGCGCTGATCAGAGTGTTGTCTGCCCGGGTGAAACACATGCACAGCTTCATCGTATTCCCCCAGGTGGAGGATTTGGCCAAGGTGAAGACTGACTTCTATGCACTGGGACATATCCCCAACATCATTGGTGCCACTGATGGTACACATGTTGCATTTGCCCCCCCGAGAAATGAACAAGTATTCAGAAATAGGAAAAGCTTTCACTCTCTGAATGTGCTGATGGTGTGTTTGGCGGACCAGTACATCTCCCATGTCAATGCCAAGTATCCTGGCTCTGTGCATGATGCCTTTATCTTGAGGAATAGCAGCATCCCATATATGATGTCTCAACTCCAGAGGCACCGGATGTGGCTAATAGGTGAGCTCATGGTCCCCACCCAGTTGATGTAGGTATATGGGTGTGGGGTTGGCCCTTAGGGTGACATTGTGGCTAACAGGTATCCCTCGAATATTTGCAGGTGACTCTGGTTACCCCAACCACTCATGGCTACGGACCCCAGTGAGGAATTCCAGGAAAAGGGCAGAGGAACGTTACAATGAGGCACATGGGTGAACAAGGACGGTCATTGAGAGAACCTTTGGCCTCCTGAAGGCCAGATTCCGGTGCCTCCATCTGACAGGTGGATCCCTGTACTACTCACTCAAGAAGGTGTGCCAGATCGTCGTTGCATGTTGCACAACCTGGCCTTGAGACGCCAGGTGCCTTTTCTGCAGGAGGATGAGCCTGGGGATGGTCGTGTGGCAGCAGTGGAGCCTTTGGAGCCTGTGGACAGTGACGAAGAGGAGGCAGAGGAAGAAGATGTGGACATCAAAAGTACACTAATTCAACAGTACTTCCAGTGACACACAGGTAAGACACTGTAACTTCAGCTTCCATTGCAGTTAAGTGTTTGACATTGAACATGACAGCCTAATTTCCCTATTTCTATGGCCACTTACTGTGCCCTTTGGCATCTCTATTTTTAGATCTCTGTGCCCCATTCTGGCTCCTGGTGTGTTTACTGCCGCCCACTACAGGTCAAACCTATGTAAATATTGCAGTACATTTGAATTGCAATGTTTACAGTTTGTGAAAGTTATACATTTGTCAAAGAATTCACAGACTCCATACTTGAATGTGTTCCAAGGGTGTTTATTTAGGTGCTAATAAGTGCAGGGGGTATTGCAATGGGCTGGGTTGCTGATGGAGGAATGTCCAGGGTAGAGTCCAGTCTATTTGTCTCACAGGTACACTGTCCAAGGGGGCCTAGGAAGTGGAGCAATGGCAGTTCAAGATGGGCAGGGTGACAGAGTGGGACTGAAGGGTGACAATCAGGAGAGTCTTATTTCCTGGCGGGGGTCTTGGCAATGTTCTCTGGCTTCTGCCTGGATCACAGGGACCGTTTTCAGGTTGGTTCTCCTTCTGCAGGGGGTGGGGTGCTGTTGGCCTGTTGGTCCTGTGGTGGGGCCTCCTGTACACTAGTGCCGGCGGAGGTGGAGGGCTGTTCTTTGGATTGGCTAGTGTCAGGGGCCCGTTGGTGTGCCACTGCCTCCCTCATGGTGTTGGCCATGTCTGCCAGCACCCCTCTAATTGTTACCAGAGTGGTGTGGATATCCTTCGGGTCCTCCCTGATCGCAGGTACTGTCCCTCCTGCAGCCGCTGGGTCTCCAACAGCTTGGACAGTATCTGGCCTGTGGACTCCTGGGAATGGTGGTATGCTTCCAGGATGTTGGTGAGTGCCTCATGGAGAGTCAGTTCCCTGGGCCTGTCCTCCCCCTGTCGCACAGCAGTCCTCCCAGCTTCCCTGTTGTTCTGTGCCTCTGTCCCCTGAACCGTGTGCCCACTGCCACCGACCCCAAGTCCCTGATCGTCCTGTGTTTGTGGGGTATCCTGGGTCCCTGTAGTGGTGGACACACTGCTGATTGACGTGTCCTGGGGACAGAGGGATGGGCCCGCTTGGTGGGTGCTGTGGTGGTGTTTCCTGAGGGTTGAGGCTCTGTGGTGGGTTGGGACTGTTGCTGGGCCACTGACTGTCAGAGGTTCCTGATGGGACAGGTTGGTCATTGTGATCCAGGCGTGCATAGCTGCTGTCATCACTGTGGGCCTCTTCAGGGGGAGACTGGATGTGGCTGGCACCTCCTCTCCGGTGACGTTGAGTGGGGATCCTGCTGGGATGTAAATGCAGTGTTATTGTATCTGCGTGTGCCATCTTGTGCATGGATAAGTTTCCCTCTATGGTTGTTATTAGCAAGGCAGCTTTGGCTTGTGTTAGTTGTGCTTGGTTTGGCTAAGTGATTGTCACTAGTGTGCATGCTGTGGTGATGGGTGTCCATACAGGTCTGTGATGAGGATCCATGCAGGGCTTGGTATTGGGGTGGGTGGGTTGTGATGGTGGGGTATATGTGAGGTGGTGGGGTGATGGGGGTGTGGGTAGGGGTTGTTGTTTGTGATGGCATGAAGGTAGGGTAGGGGATAAAGTAGTAAATATTTGACTTACCAGAGCCCAGTCCTCCTGCTACTCCTGCGAGGCCCTCAGGATGCATGATCGCCAAGACTTGCTCCTCCCATGTTGTTAGTTGTGGGGGAAGAGGTGGGGGTCCACCGGCAGTCCTCTGTACAGCTACCTGGTGTCTTGCTACCACGGAATGCACCTTCCCCCGTAAGTCATTCCATCTCTTTCTGATGTCGTCCCTTGTTTTTGGGTGCTGTCCCACGGCGTTAACCCTGTCCACGATTCTCCACCATAGCTCAATCTTCCTTGCAATAGATGTCTGCTGCAACTGTGATCCAAATAGCTGTGGCAATACTCAGATGATTAACTCCACCATGAACCTTAGCTCCTCCTCTGAGAGCCTGGGGTGTCTTTGTTGTGCCATAGGTGTAGTGTGAGTGGCTTGGGTGAGGGTTTGTGGGGTGATGTGTTGGGGTGTGTGCTGTGAGGTGCATGGATGGTGTATGGGTGATGGTGTTTTGTGGCTCAGATTCAGTGGGTGCTCCAGTCTTGTCTCTCTCTCTCACTTGCCAAAATGTTTGGGTCATAAAGGGTTGTGGGTATTGTGGGTGGGTGTTTTATAGTGTTGTGGTTGTGTGTGTGTGGTGTTTGCATGTGTATCAGGTGTGTGTAGTTTGAATTGTCCAATGCGGTGTGGTTTTGTTAGTGTGTGTGTATTTTGAGCTCGACGGTCTTTCCGCCAATGGTTTACCGCGGTTGAATGCACGCTCCGGTGATTCGTGGGTCATGATGCTGTGGGTGTCTTTCAGTGGGTGTAACAGTGTGGGTTTTGCTACCGCCAGTTTATCACTGACCTTTGGGCTGGCGGACTTGTGTGGGTGTCTGTACAGTGGCGGATTTCTATGTGTCATAATACCCGTAGCGGCATACCACCACGGTATGTTGGCAGCAGTCAGCATAGCAGTAAGCGGCACTTACCGCCAATGTTTTAATGAGGGCCAAAGTCTTTATTCCAAATTGGTGGTAGAGTCAGAGAAAAATTGATCATATAATGATGTGTCCAAAGAAGGGTATCAATATTATGGATTGTGGTGTGCTCTATGTTAATAAACAGTAGGTCCAAGGTTTGTCTTGTGGTATGCATTGGTCCAGTGACCAGCTGTTTGAGCTGGCAGATGATGCACATCACCCTTTAACTGTCTACATATTGGGTCATAGAAGTTCTCATAAAGTAGGTTAAAATCACTAATCACTAAGGGGCTGATTTAGGAGCCCCTAGCTCCTAATTTCACCACATTAGTGTCATTTTTTTACGCTAACGTGGCCCAACAAGCTCAAAATTGCTACGCCAAATTTACAAAGTGGCGCAATGCATGCAATGTGCCACTTTGTAACCCTTTGTGCTACATTATGCCTGAGCCAGGCATAATGTATGCAAAGGGGGCGTTCCCCTTCTACGGGGGCCAAAACAAATGGTGCAAAGGAATCTAAAAGATTTGTATGCATCATTTATTTTGGCGCTTGTAATGCCTGCTCAGAGCAGGCGTTAAAGGAGGCATGGCACTGTTTTCAAATGGCCTCAATGGGCTTTGCAGGATTAGTGTCAACATTTTTGACAATGTTGAAGCTAGTTTCACTAACTACCGCCATGGTGCACCATATCTTAGATATGGAGCACACATGGTGGCCTTAGGGGGGCGGGAAGGGGTGCAAGAAATGTGGTGCTGCACTGGGTGCAGTGATACTTTTCTTAAATAGGGGCCTAAGTACTGTCATGGTTCAGTATTGAAGGGGTCAACCGATAAAGTAGGTCACTAAACACTTAAGAATTATAACCCTGCGGTCTACACAACACTGCACCTCCGAGCACTCGTCTCTTGTTGTGTGATAGTTGAAAAGCTAGTAGTTCAGCTTCCATGGAAGTCAAGCTAAATTCAATAGCGCATGCAAAACTATCCTTAAATATAGTGGTGGAACCTCCACCTGGACGCCCCATTTTATCACAATTCAAGATTTTATGGACTGCTGGCAGAGAAACTGTGATTTCAGGTAGGGTACACTCATTAATCCAAGTTTCAGTCATATAAACCAGATCCACGTTCAAATCATTGAGCAAATCTCAGATCTCAATGCAGTGTTTGGGCGAAATCTGGCATTAAAGTACAACAAACTCAATGTTAATCCTGTATCCATGTTAATAGTAGTTGTTTTGGGGAATTATTCCTCCCAAACTCTCCCTTCCTGTCTGCAGTTCTTACAAGAGAAAGGACCCTCTGGTTAACCCCTTCACTGCCAGGCCTTTTCCACTCCTGTGCTGAGCCATTTTTTTTGGCCCTTTGGGGCAGTCGCGCTTAGGCCATCATAACTTTTTCTCCACATAAGCTACCCATGCCAAATCTGCGTCCTTTTTTTCGAACATCCTAGGGATTCTAGAGGTAGCCAGACTTTGTAAGGAGAAAATTAGGCAAAATACAGCAAAAATTTCGTTTTTTTCAAAACAATGGGAAAAAGGGATGCAGAAGAAGGCTTGTGTTTTTTTCCCTGAGAATGGCATCAACAAAGGGTTTGTGGTGCTAAAATCACCATCATCCCACATTTCAGGAACAGGCAGACTTGAATCAGAAAACCCCATTTTTCAACACGATTTTGTAATTTTACTGGGACATCCCCCATTTTTACTATTTGTTGTGCTTTCAGCCTCCTTCCAGTTAGTGACAGAAATGGGTGTGAAACCAATGCTGGATCACAGAAAGCTAAACAGTTCTGAAAAGTAGACCAAATTATGAATTCAGCAAGGGGTTATTTGTGTAGATCCTACAAGGCTTTCCTACCGAAAATAACAGCTGAAATAACAAAATATTGAAATTGAGGTAAAGAAACAGCAATTTTTCTCCACATTTTACTCTGTAACTTTTTCCTGCAATGTCATATTTTCAAAAGCAATATACCATTACGTCTGCTGGACTCTTCTGGTTGCGGGGATATATATAGGGCTTGTAGGTTCATCAAGAACTCTAGGTACCCAGAGCCAATAAAGAAGCTGCACCTTGCAATGGGTTTTCATTGTATACCAGGCACACAGCAATTAATTTGGTGAAATATAAAAAGTGAGAAATAGGTATCAAGAAAACCTTTGTATTTCCAAAATGGGCACAAGATAAGGTGTTGAGAATCAGTGGTTATTTGCACATCTCTGAATTCCAGGGTGCCCATACCAGCATGTGAATTACAGGGCATTCCTCAAATAGATGTCTTTTTTACACACTGTCTTACATTTGGAAGGAAAAAATGTAGAGAAAGACAAGGGGCAATAACACTTGTTTGTTCCCCCTAGTCTCCCAATATAAATGGTACCTCATTTGTGTTGGTAGATCTACTGCTCGTGACAGGAAATGCAACATGGACACATCACATTTTTACATTGAAATCTGATGTGTTTCTTGCAAAGTGCCTAGCTGTAGATTTTGGCCTCTAGCACAGCCGGCAGCTAGGGAAACCTACCAAACCTGTGCATTTTTTAAAACTAGACACCTAGGGTAATCCAAGATGGGGTGACTTGTGGGGCTCTCATCAGGTTCTGTTACCCAGAATCCTTTGCAAACCTCAAAATATGACCAAAAAAACACTTTTTCCTCACATTTCGGTGACAGAAAGTTCTGGAATCTGAGAGGAGCCACAAATTTCCTTCCACCCAGCATTCCCCCAAGTCTCCCAATAAAAATGGTATCTCACTTGTGTGGGTAGGCCTAGCGCCTGCGACAGGATATGACCCAAAACAAAAAGTAGACACATCACATTTTCCCAAAGAAAACATACCTGTTTTTTGCAAAGTGTCTAGCTGTGGATTTTGGCCTCTAGCTCAGTCAGCACCAAGGGAAACCTACCAAACCTGCGCATTTTTTAAAACTAGTAAAACTAGACACGTAGGGGAATCCAAGATGGGGTGACTTGTGGGGCTCTCACCAGGTTCTGTTACCCAGAATCCTTTGCAAACCTCAAAATGTGGCAAAAAAGCACTTTTTCCTCACATTTCAGCGACAGAAAGTTCTGGAATCTGAGAGGACCCACAAATGTCCTACCACCCTGCGTTCCCCCAAGTCTCCCGATAAAAATGGTACCTCACTTGTGTGGGTGGGCCAAGTGCTTGTGACAGGGAAGAGCCAAAAATATGTTGAAATTGAGGAGGTACCAAAGCGGGTCCAAAAGGGCAGTTTGAAAAAAAATAAATTTTAGGCTGACAAGTGCAGCAGAATTGTTATAAGTATAGATGAGACAATGCTGGGTGGTAGGAATTTTGTGGATTCCTGCAGATTCCGGAAGGTTCCATCACAAAAATGTGGGAAAAATGTGTGATTTCCAGCAAAGTTGGAGGTTTGCAGGGCATTGTGGGTATAAAAATGGTGCTGGTTCCTGTGAAGCACACCACCCTGGAATCACCTAGATGTTTAGTTTTCAGATGTGTCTAGGTCTTGTGGATTTTTCCATATGGCAGCATCCCAAAGTCCATAAAGTGCAGCCCTCACCATTCCAAGTGGGATGATTTTGAGAGTTAGCCAAGCTCTCATGGCCCATACTGGTTTTTAATTCTCTGGCATCTAGTAGACTTTATGCCCCCCCAGGGTGTGGATCGGGGTTTATATGGGGTGGGGGTATGGTCTAAAATAAATTTGCCTAAGGGGTCGCTCCCCTTGCGTGAAATTCGTGTTAGAAAAAAAAAACTCCAGCAGGCATCTAGTGGTTTCTGCCCCCCTTGGGGGAAGATTGGCATCATAAAAATAAAAATATAAATATAATTTGCCCCTAGGGGAGCGACCCTTGTCTAAAAATTATCCCTGGTGCCTAGAGGTTTCGCCCCCCCCGGGGGCAGATCGGCCTGATAATACGCCGATCTGCCACCGGGAGGGGCAGAAAAGGCCTTGAAAAAAATGCCCCCCTGGGGAGCGACCCTAGCCCAAGGGGTCGCTCCCCTTATGCCAATTTCCCTAAATGAAAATAATCCCTGGTGTCTAGTGAGCATTTTAGCAGCCGCATCGCTTCACAATCCCGCTGCTAAAATATTCGTGTGAGACTTTAAAGGGAAGGAAATATATTTCCTTCCCTTTGAAGCCTCTCAGGGCCCCCATCACATGATCGGAAAAGAAATGCAAAAGGATTTCTCTTCCGATCGCGTGATGGGACGGGGCCTGTGTGAGGTCAGTGCGCTGACGTCACAGGGTGGGGGGGGCTTGGGGTGGAAGGGGAAGGTCTTCCCCTTCCATCCCTGCCTTTGGGGGGTGGGAGGGAAGACCACAGAGGGAGCACTAGCGCTCCCTCTGGGCTCTGTACTCAGGACTTAATTGTTACGTCCTGGGCACACGAGCACTGTGCCGCAGGACATAACCATTACGTCCGCAGCACAGAAGCGGTTAATCTGAGCCTCCAACCACGCAGAGGACTGAGTCATGATTAGAGGACCTGCCTAGAGCCAAGAGCAACTCCTGTGAATATTATAATCTACAGATGATTCTAATGAGAAGCAGGCAGAGTCCCTGATCCGTTCGGGCGCAAAGGGGTGCAGACTGGCTTGCCTTTGGTGCACCCGTGGAGTGTTTTTCCTGCCCGCCTGAGCTGGGCCCTCGCATTTTAAGCTTGCCTGACATGCAACCAGACTGCTAACCTTCAACGGCGGTTGTGCCAGCACTTCCTGTTTACTCTTAAAATGCCCCTCTCGTTTTAGTAACAGATAATAAAATATATAACTGCAATCTATGAGCCCCCCCAGCAATTCATATTGATGTTCTCACCTTTCTGACAGACAAAAGAGTATTGTTTAAAAAGCACACCAACATTGAAGGGCACAGTATTTGAAGCCTTAGTAACAGACTGAGCAGCAAAGAATGTGCAAATGTATTAAAAAGTGCAAGTGCCTAGGATCACAAGCGTGAGGCAGCAATTCCAAATTACCGCACCGTGACCTTGCTTTTCAGCTTGCCTGACAAGAGAATAGATCACTAACCTCCAATGGCAGTCGAGTCAGCGATTCCTGTTGACTCGTATAATGCGCCTCTCATGTTAGTAACAGATAAAAAAATCTTGTAACTGCAATATATAAGCACCCCCAGCAATTAAGATTCATGTATTCCTGTTTTTGACACAAGAAAGAGTATTGTTTGAAAAGCGCTCTAACATCAAAAGACACAGTATTTGAAGTCTTAGCAACATATTTAGCAGCAAAGGATGTGCTAAAGTAGTAAAAGTGAAAGTCCCTAGAATCACAAGCAGGAGGCAGCAATTCAAAATTGCCACGCTGCACCCTCGATTTTAAGCTTGCCTGACATGAGACAAGACTGCTAACCTTCAGTGGCGGTCAAACCAGTGCTTCCTGTTTATTCTTAAAATGCCCCTCTCATTTCAGTAAAAGATTTTTAAAAAACATAACTACAATATATAAGCCACCTGAGCATTTCTGATTGATTTATTCATGTTTTTGAGAGAAGAAAGAGTATTGTTTGAAAAGCACATCAACATTAAAAGACACAGTAATGGAAGCTTTAGTGTTGTATATAGTTGATGCAACCATGACAATGACTTGCCCTGGTAATGATGTAATAAAGATCAGAATGGAATGTAAAAGGCACTTTGATAAAGGACTGCCAGTTGAGCCTGCCTTGATCACGGGCTCGTCATTATATGCATTACATAATAAATGCATAAAAGCGAACATGCAGCGTTGATGAATTATTCAAAGAAACAATGTTTTAGTGGTGACGAGGATGTGATGGAGTAACAGTCAAGACCAGCCATTCCAGATGTGAAGAAATATTAGAGACTGATCTTTTGAGCGGAAACTGGAAATGGAGATGGAAATGATTTGAAATTCTGAAGGCGGCAACAAACAGTAAGAGTTGTTTCAGCGTTTTGTTAACATAATTGAAATAACTATGTAGTGCTGGAGAGGAGCGTGGCAGCACAAGACTGTGATTTCTCTACAAAAGGAAAATGATTTGGTGCTAAGTGATGAAAAATAGCTATTTGGAATCTGTATGCAAACCAGATTGAAAGGAGTATTTTATGAGTGCTCGTAAAGATGAACTGTACTTACTGTTGTGACAATGTGCATGCTTTATCTGTTGATGACACAACGGTGCGAGTATAACTTGTGGACCATCACAAGACTGTCACAAGAACATTTATATGTAAAGAGGCAGGTACATGTCAAGGTTGCGTGTATGTCATCAGGTTAGAAGTGCCATATTGGATCAGGAACGATAAAGAAACGGACAGCACCCCACACGTCAGTGACGTGCAATGGTCATCACCCTAATTGCCATTTTGCATTGGCATTTCAAGAATGAAGTAAAGTGTGTGACGGTGATACTGTTGAGAATAAACGTACAACAGGAATAGTTAGTATGTGTTTATTCGTAATAAATACGACCCGACAAACAGGACAACCTCAGGTAAGCGTCTTCATCCCAACCAACTGTCTCCTCCACTCCGTGCATTGGAACCCCGTTCCCTTAGCGATGCTCGAGCCCAGTGACAGCACAATTCCACATACGCTGTGCACGAGCATCGCAACACATCTTCCCCCTAACCAAAGAAAATACAACAAATAAAGGAATACATATAACTCTACAAAAGAACAGATTTACCAACCAAAACAATAGTGAGTTCCCATCCATACCCTCATGCAAAACAGACAAAATCTTGAAATTTACTTGGTGTCTTGACTAAACGTCCACACCTGCTCATTTTTCTTGCCGGCAAACCCAAATGATTGTAAACCATTGGCATTGGAACTGTCGGCTGTTCGTTTAAGATGCGATCAGGATCATTGCATTCCTTGCGTTCTGGAGTGATTTCTTTCCCTTCCTTTCCAAACAAATCAGAATGAACATTTCTGCACTTGGACAAAGATGACATGTGCCAAACCTTGCCATCACTCAATAATGCAGAATTGCAAAAAATTGTAGCTACTTTAAGAGGACCTGAATATCGATTGTTACTTTTTTTATGAAACTTGGTTTCTTGACTCTCACCAGATCACCAACATTGATGACATGTTCTTTACAATTGTGTTTTGTGTCATAATACATTTTGCTTTGCTCTTGGGAACATTTAATGTTACGTTTCACTTGTTTCAGTGTCCAATCAACCTTCTTATCCCCAGAACTCCAACCCACATTATCCTTTCCCCTAGGAATTCTACCTCTCATCAACACGAAAGGAGAAAACTCAGTAGAAACACAAGGTGTCGTTCTATATGACCATAAATTCTGCATTAATTCACATCTCCAATCCAAATTGTTACAATTAGTCAATGGAATGACACCCTTAACCACCCTGTTGAATCTCTCCACAGCACCGTTTCCGGCCGGATGATATAAAGCAGTAGTGTTGTGTACAATACCTTTCCTATCTACAAAATCTTTGAAAATACGAGAAATAAATTGAGGACCATTGTCGCTGACTATACATTTAGGTAAGCCCTCCTTCAGAAATACCTTGTCCATGAAGTGCACAATTGAATCTACATCAGCTCTATTAACAATCTCAATCTCCAGCCATTTTGAGAAATGGTCAACCAAAACTAGTAAATACTTTTGCTTATCATTATACATTACTGGCCCTGCAACATCTATGCCTATCCTTTCCCAAGGTCCATTCGGACACGGAATAGGATGGAGAGGTGGCCTTAATGTTACCTGAGCCTTGTCAGACAAATTACAGGCATGACAATCTCTAACTTCTTTTCAATGTCTGAGTCCAAACCTGGCCACCAATAAGTATACTTAATTTTGTTTTTGGTTTTACCTATGCCTAGATGTCCTTCATGACATATATCAATAATCCTATGTCTCAAAGATGTGGGGGGAATAACCCTGCTATTCCTAAAAACAAGACCACCTTCAAGAGAGAGTTCATGTCTCAATTCCCAAAACACACGCAAACCATGATCTAACAAATGTTTTTTAGGCCAACCATTCTTGATATAATCGCTAACTCCACTGAAATTGTCATCCTGGGCTTGAGCTTGCTCCCAGACCTCTTTTGTTATGCCTGGACAATCTGCTAACACATTGGCTACTGTAAAAGTGTCAATATCAGCATCCTCACCACTCAAAACAGGTAAAGGCATTCTGCTTAAAAAATCTGCCACTACATTTTTGACTCAAGGAACATATTGTACATTGTAATTGAAATCTAAAAGTCTAACCGACAAACAAGCTATACCGGGTGATGCTGCAATTAGCCCTTTAGTTGTCAACACTTTAGTGAGCGGCTTATGGTCACAACTTAACGAAACATGATAGCCCCAAATGTACTGTCTGAAATGTTCCAAACGCACGCTAGTGTCTCACGTTCGATCACAGAATACTTCTCCTCGGTGGGTGTGATCAAACGCAAGGCAAAAGCTATGGTCCATTCAACTCCCTTTTTGTCGATTTGGGATAAGGTTGCGCCAATGCCTTTAGAACTGGCATCCGTTGTGACAACACTTTGTAACATGGGGTCAAACCACATCATTTTTGATTTCTTCAAATGCTTTGTCGCATAATTCACTCCACACAAACTTAACATTAGTTTTAAGAAGTTGACGCAAAGTATACGTTTTTTCGGAGAAATTGTGCACAAATTTAGAATAAAATTCGGCCAACCCTAAAAAAGCTTGCAAATCATCTTTAGATTGAGGTCTCGGAGCATTTTTGACAGCATCAATTAATTCCAATGTAGGTTTGATACCAGCAAGAAATCTCATGACCTAAATGATTAATTTTGTTTTCTGCAAATTTGCACTTGTCAATTTCTGCCGTTAACCCATGTGTGCTCAGCCTACGCAAAATACTATCTAAATTACGATCGTGTTCATTTCTGTCGTTCCCCATAATCAGAATGTCGTCCTGAAAAATTAGTACATCCTTCATGTTCGATAATACCTTGTGCATTAGTCTCTGAAACATAGCTGCTGCAGAAGCCAATCCAAAAGGTACTCTTTTAAACCTGTAACAACCAAAAAGTGTCACAAAAGTTGTTAAACTTCTACTATCAGCATGTAAAGGCACCTGATGGTAAGCCGCTTTAAGATCAATGCTAGAAAACCATCTAATACCTTTAGTGCGAGCTAACATCTCACTTATTTTTGGCAAAGGAAATTGATCAACTAAAATACTCTTATTGAGATCCCTGAGGTCCACACATAGTCTCAATTTACCTTTTTTTTTTGTAACAACGACTAAATGTGCGACCCATTCGGCAGATTCAACAGGTTCAATAATACCATCTGACTGTAGTTTTTTAAGTTCTTCTTCTACATGGTCCCTCACTGATACAGGTATGTTTCTGATTTTTTTAATACAGGGTGTGGCATGAGCTTTAATTTGTATTTTGTGTTGGAAACCCTTTAGTTTTCCAATTTGGCCAGAAAATACATTGGGAATTTTTTATGCAATAATTCCTGAGAAATCTTCGGTATTTTGTATCACAGATACAGGTGACGAACTACTGGGGTCCAAAATAATACCCAGCTCACCTTGGTCCTTCCAACCCAGCACAGATGAACCAGTATCTGAAACATATACCTTGCAAAGCGCTTGTTTGTGTTTAAATTTGATTAGCCAATTTCTGTAACCCACTATCTTAATGGGCTCACCCGTGAATGTTTTTGGAGAGATATCCATTTTTTAAAAACAATTACCCAAAACAGGTTCAAAACATTGCTGCCAAATTACCTTGTTAAGGATTGTGTAGGGGGAACCAGAATCAGCAAGAACAGAAATATCCATACCTGCAATCGTGACTTGGCATAAAGGTCTACTAGTGTTCCCTTTAACGTTCTGTACATTATCATCAACATTAAGAATGCATAAATTAGAATCTGACTCATCCGATGAATTGCTACCACAATCTTTCACGCATTTAACACAAGCGTCACCACCACCAAATTTTTTCCTGCAACACACTTTTGCAAAATGCCCCACCACACCACAATTGGAGCATTTCAGGTTCCGAGCCAGACATTTCCTATCATTTGCAAGATGAAACTTGCTCCCACATCTGAAACAAGTTCTTTTGTCTTTCAGATTAACAATCTCTTTTTCCCTGCAAGACAATTCGTTGCTTTTCTTGACGATTGCAATAGTGGTATTGTCTTCCAACTTTGAAAATGATTTATCCTCACTGCGCAGAACAGCCTTTGCGCACTGTCCAGTGAGTTCAGCGCTCTTTACCCAATCAATAACCTCTCGTAACAATGCTTCCCCTCTAGACCAAAGGTTTTCTTGTATATGGGGGTTGGCTGTGTGCATTATGATTTGGTCTCTAATGAGGTCGTCATGAAGATTTCCAAAGTTGCATGACAAAGCCAAATTTTTGAGCGCAGCAATATAATCTTCCACAGACTCCTCAAGTTGCTGCTTCCTATGATAAAATTTAAATCGATCAACCGCCACACACACAGCAGGCCTAAAATACTCGGTAAGGTCTTCAAGAGCGTGACTGAATACATCACCTTGGTCAGGTGCTCTAGTTTTTTTATTAATACTGTTGTACATTTTTAGGCCCTTTGCACCTAAACAATGTAAAAGGATTTTCTTCTTTTCTGGAGTAAGTTCCTCTTCATCTTCAAAAGTAGAAATGTAATTTACAAAATATTCTCGTCATTCCTCCCATTTTAAATTAGCTTGTCCATTTTTAGGCAGGAATGGCTCAGGAGCAGTAAGATTCCATGCATTTCCTGAAGCCATGACAAAGTATATGATGAAATAAACCTTCTGATTGAAATCTTTCCTGTACCAGAGAATGAGCACATCAAAAACCCCAAATGCGTATTTATTCTTCCAGTGAAGGTCGCTAAATACATACTACATTGTCTGTATGCACGACGTGAGAAAACAACAAGAAATCCTTCCTTGTTCGGTTGCTAGGCGACTGCAAATAACTCTTTGCAATGTACAGCGTGCACAGCGCGGCAGCACAAGAAGGCTTGGTTGCTAGGAGACGTCAAACAATTCCATGAGAAAACGGCAGAGTGGCGCGTGAAGCAAACGTGAAGCTGCTTCAATTAAAAGCTGAAAATCGCATTGAATCACTCTGAAACAACTCCTACCACAATCAAAAGGTCCTGCAGTAAACGCTTGGACAGAAACGAGAATCCTCCTTGGATGAAAATCCAGCCTCAAAGTTGACACAATAATAGCTAGACGCACAGGTTCTTCATCGGGGTCATTCGCTCGTCGCCAATATTGTTTAGAATAAACAGACAACATGAATAGTTAGTATGCGTTTATTCGTAAAAAATACGACCCCGACAAACAGGTCAACCTCAGGTAAGCGTCTTCATCCCAACCAACTGTCTCCTCCACTCCGCACATTCGAACCCCGTTCCCTTAGCGATGCTCGAGCCCAGTGACAGCACAATTCCACATACGCTGTGCACGAGCATTGCAACAGATACATGATGATATACACACCTTAAGACTGCGTATCTGTTGATGATGACAACCCCATATGAGATTATAAAGTGACACCATGGATAAGAAACACTATGGAAACAAAGTTTATTTGTGATACGTACACCTTCTGAAAATTAAAGACATATTATATATGGAATATCCTGACCTCAAAGCGCAGTGGAAAAAGGAATTTGCATAAGAAAGACACGTGACTACGGTGACTAATGTGAAAACTTTATTCATATTAGTTATTTATTTTAGTTAAATTGTTTGTGGGACAACTTTAAAGAATTAAATGTTATGGTTAGTATGGAAAATAGTATACATTTTGAAATAGCATTATATATAATCAAAGGACTGCTATTCAAGTTAAAATGTGTGATGATGCAGTCAGTTTTACCTCCACCTACATTTTTGGGTAGTCCAGGTGATCTCATCATGTTATGGGAGGATTGGCCTGAAACATTTGAAATGTACCTAGAGGCGATAGATGGAGATATATATACAGCAAACAGAAATGTGGCTAGGTTAAAACATAGTCTAGGTGAAGAAGGTCGAAAAGTGTTGAAGGCATTGCCGAGTGGAGAAGAACATTCTGATATGTAGGAAAAGTTAGATAATGAATACAGTATATTTGTGTGATAAATGTGTTAAATGAACATTTTGGATGCAAGTCAGCGTGGTGGTAGAGGGACACAATTGTTTTTCACGTGCAAAAGGTGAGAATGAGTCAGTGAATTAGTTTGAAGTGGCATTATATAATTTAGCCATTACGTGCACATTTAAAGACTTACAGGAAGAAATTATTTTGGATCAATCGAACAAATAATGTCAACGTTCAAGAAAGACTGTTGGCAATGAAAGAGCCAACATTGAATAAAGCTATTGCAGCAGCCAAACATGTAGAGAACACATTTAAATATGGATAGGAATTAAAATCTTGTGACAGTGTGTGCAGAATAAAGGAATTGGAGTATAAGAATAAGAATAAGCCAAAAAAGAAGGAATAAAACAAGGTGAAAATATTAGTAGATAAACATGCAAGAGATGTGGAAGTAGAAAGCATACAGCTAACTTAAGTAATTGTCCAGCAAAAAAGGTAAAATGTTGCAAACGTTACAAAAAGGACACTTTGCAAGAACACGTGCAAATGAAGGAGGTAGCAGTAAGTTTAAATCAGTCAATGTGGCACATTACGGTATGAATAATAAAAGGGATGCAGAGTATAAATCAGATTATGATGATGAAGTTCAAGTGTTCATGGTGCAAGATTCTCTAAATACGTTGGATGTAGAATTTATGGATTCCAATTATGAATATCACTCTACCAAACGTCTTGTAAAGATAGGTAGAGTAGATATATGGTTGTGGACAGATTCATGTTCTCCATATACATTGGTTAATAAGGAAATATGTGAGTCTTTAGGAGTTTACGTTTGAGCAAAACACATATTGAACCAAAAGGTTACTCCAGTAGTTAGTTACCAATAATTGGTTGTTTCCAAACCAAACTGATGTTCAAATATGCAATATCTACGGTGTATGTGGTTGAAAAAGGAAAAATGTTGTTAGGATGGAGAGACCCATGCACACTTGGTATAAAGCTAGATCCGAACCAGAAGGAACAGGTATTAACTACAATGACAAATTACCTGTCAATGTTTATGGGCGCTTTGAACTCCATAATAGGACAGATCGTAGAAAGCATCAATGCGGTGAGAAGGAGTTCTTTGCCTCTGACTACTCTACATGAATTTTCGACTCCAAATACCCCTAATGAGGGTGCAAAGCTGGTAACTGATGATCCATCGAGGATTTGTAGTACCTTAGTCTCTATTTTATTAGTTCTGCTCAGGACAATAGGCCAGCTGTGCTCATTAGTGGCAGTGATTTGGTGGCAGGAATGTTCTGGGTATACCGTCCATCGCTGCTATTGCAGTCCCTAGCTTTTCCTCTGACTCTCCACCATCCAAAAGATGTAAGCATACAAAGCAGCTACTCACAAAGAGGAGGCCTTGCCAACAGCCCCTGAATTAGGGTGAACTTTGTGATACACTTCTAAACTCTAGTACTTCAGTAGGGATTACCACTCATTTGGGTGCTTTTGTAAAGTTGTACCATGATGACCTTTTTGAACTATTAGATGAATTAATTAGCAGTCTTAGAAAGGATCAGTTGCCAAATTGGAAGAAGGTCTGGAACATCTTGAACTCTTTAAGGGCTATGACCTGTCCAATCCAGGGTAGAATCACCACGTAATTTTGAACCAGGGACCTCTAATGACAGCCGGGCCTGCTCCCACTGAAAGCAAAAGTAGAAGTAGTCAAACTCAGTCTAAGTGGGTGATTGAGATTGAGACCCGGCCTAAGATCGATGCTGGGGTTGCCAAATTTGACCAGCCAGGGATGCAACTAAATGTGGCCTGATTGATGAGTGCAGAGATGTTTTCTGTAAGCCTACCACTGAAACAACCAGCTCACTCACACCTTCACCTCCCTCCCGACTCAACACTCTATGTTATTATACTAGACCGTGCGTCCACTTCATCAAGAGGGGCGACGGAATCTGAGGAATCTCTGAAATTTAATGTTATACACTGGCTTAGTCTTAATGCAGGGACATTACTGGATCTCTTGCAAGATATCCATACAGTTAGATGGGTTTCGACCATTGGTCATCTCCCCCTTCACCGGATAGAGACTACGTGGTGGTCAATTTCAGATCATCAGGTTTAGTGACCAGAATTTTAATTATACTAAGCCACCTATAAGATTCTTATGAGCTAATTAGAGCAATGCCATTAGGCTATTATTATGCAACTCAGAGGTGCCTGACTCATGATCTATTGTCATCACATAAGGGATTTGGTCAGTCGATAACCCATGCTCCCACTCCCCTGATGTGCTCTACCAATCATTTTTCTGTGTTAGCGAACTTGGAGGAGATTGATTGAATTCCATCTTCCAATGTGTCTTCTGGTCAGGCGGGCAAGGCTGATTTGAACTTGTCATCGGACTATGACTTTGTATTAGATAATTCCTCAAAACATTCTACTATCTCAGACCTCATAGTGACTCCAGGTTTAAGGGATGAAATTGTTTCATATTCCCTTGTAATTAACTCTCAGCTTGGGGTATTATAATGCAGTATCGCTGGGATACAATCAAATTGGGTAATGAGAATTGGCTGAGTTCTGGTAAATGTTATGAACTAATCAGTGTCCAGAATACCTAATCTCTTATAGATTTTCATATTGATGAGGATCAATCTCTTTGTATTGATGCAATTCTGCCCCCCTCAGGCAGGGCGAGTGGTGACCAGGCTGTACTGATTTTTCACAAATGTAAGAGCGTGATTGTTAAGCTCTTAAGTTTTATGTCAAAATTTCAGTTATTGAGGATATCAGGACTGGATACAATGGACATTTTGGAGGTAAAATGTTCTCATAATGTTTTTGATCATAGGTTCACTGGGGTAGTGGATAAGTTGAATTAGGCGATAGTGAGGGCAAATCTCTCTAGTCGACCCCTGTGTACTTTGTGTGTTGGTGATTTTAATTGTATGATTTGTGATTTTAGTAACAAAACTGTGTGTGGATTGGAGAATAAGGTGGGTAAGGCAATACCTCACTTCAGACATCACCAATATGGTAATGGCTTAAACAACATTGTCATATCCAATGATCTGTTATTCTTGTCCGATTATACAGGAGGGAATTCTGTATCTTAACCTACATTTACGGTGGGTCTAGCCCTAGTATAATTTATTTTATGTTGATATTTGAAACTGTAGTTCCCTGGTTTTGGGTTTCAGGGTTCTCTTGAATTGCACTAGGGACCATAAACCCTTTGGCGGCTAGTTTAAATATACATCTAAGTGGTAACGTTGGGGTTACCCCTTCTATTGCTATTAAGTATGGCCTAAACCAGGACATTATTTTAAAATTGGAGCAAATTGACCCAAAACTATTTAAAACTAAGATAGCTAGGGACTATTGTGGTTTGATAAAAAGCTGTTTGTCAACTGATGTTTCTCCTGATGTCTTGGTTAGAGATTTTGAGTTATTGTGTCAAGCTATGTACTCAGAGCTAACAACCAAACATCCTCCCCTTTCTGTACAGCTTAGTCGATGGTTCAATAGTGCAGGCTCTAAAGCTCATAAACAGTTAAAGGAGGTCCTTCAAATAAACCCCAGAGATAAGGTCAAGGTTAGTTCAGCCCACAACATTTGAAAAGCAATATTGGAAGGGAGAAGAGCCAAGCTCAGAAAAGAGGATTGATCTGATTTATTGGCTGCATTTTGGCTCAAGGATTCCAGGATGTTCTGGGACGTTTGTTGTTCACTGAGGGTTTAGAACCAAAAATTGATTGTGTAATTTCAGAGACATCCAAGGTTTGGCACTTTTTATGTATTTTCAACTAATTGGGAAAGGAGGTTGTCATGGAGGAATAGGATGATGTTACACCACAAAAGCGGAAACAAATAATGCATTTTAGACTAACACTTTCAGTGGAGAAAGTGGAGTCTGCGATTAACCAGGGCAGTGGCAGAAAAGACCTGGACCCTGATGGGGTACCACTTGATGTGTTTAAATAAAACACTGCCCTTTGGGTTTGAATCCTCACTAATATCTATAGGGCAGCTGTTATTGGCTCACTACTCCGCTCTTGGAAGGAGGCCATTGTGGTTCTAATTCTTAAAAAAGGGGATAGGAACAATCTGGCCTGTTATTGGCTGATTTTTCTGATTGATCCTACAGTCAAAATCTTGGGTATGGTGCTCCTGGTGCAACTGGAAGCATGGGCTACTGAAAATAACATACTCTCAATGACATAGTGTGGTTTCAGGGAAGGTCATGGGACTGTTGAATAATGTCTTAATTTAGTGTTAATTGTTAGCAAATATAGAAAGGCCATTAAGAGCTCATTACATCTGGCCGTCAATGACCATACAAGTGCTATTGACACTCTAATCCATGGCATATGTAATGCATACGGGAGGAGTACTCTGACACCTTTTTTTACCTTGGTTATATAAATAGCTTGGCTCTTTTTTTGTTGTGGAGGAAAATAGATTACCCAAGGTAGGGAATCACTTTATTTCATTGCTCCTTTCTGCAGATGGCGTTGTCCTCCTAGCAAGTACAACAAATGACTTATTTGACACGCCTATTGTTTTCAATGTCCTCCTTTCACTTTGCAGGATTAGCACCACTTTTTTGGTGCTATTCCTACAAAGTGGCAAACTAGCATCAAAGGTTTTACACTAGTTCCCTAACGTGCACATATGGTGGCTATTGGTTAATGGCCCTCTCTGATGGGTCACCCCAAACATTTTGCCTTCCTCCTCCTCTTTTTCTGACGTCATTGCTGTTGGCTTTAGGACTCTGGACACTTTACCACTGTTAGTGTTATAGTGCATGTGCTCTCCCCCTAAAAACATGGTAACATTGGCTCATACCCAATTGGCATACTTAATTTACTTATAAGTCCCTAGTGAAGTGTGCTACATGTGCCCAGGGCCTGTGAATTCAATGCTACTAGTGGGCCTGCAGCACTGACCGTGCCACCCACAGAAGTAGCCCCTTAGCCATGTCTCAGGTCTCCCATTGCTAGGCCTGTTTATACAGTTTCACTGCCTCTTTGACTTAGCATTTAAAACTACTTACCAAGCTGTAAATTCCCCTTTTCTTACATATACGTTACCTCTTAGCTAGGCCCGGGGTAACCCATGGGCAGGGTGCTATGTAAGTAAAAGGCAGGATATGTACTTATGTGTTTTACATGTCCCAATAGTGAAAAACTCACAAATTTGGTTTCTACTACTGTGAGGCCTCATTCTCCCATAGTCCAGCATTAGAATTGCCCTAATGTACTTTTAAGTGGTAGATTCTGATCTGAAAGGGGCATCCATGTCATGTTTAGTATGGCCAGCATGATCATAGAAAATCCTGCTTACTGGTGAAGTTAGATTTAATATCACTATTTCAGAAATGCTACTTTTAGAAAGTGGGCATTTCTCTGTACTTTCTGCGATTTGTGTCTTACACCCTGTCTCCATTCCACATCTGGTCTGTGCTGGTTGACAGCCTCCTTTCTGCACTTTACCCAGATAGCTAAAAAACATAAGACACTCAGGGGGTGATTCTAACTTCGGCGGGCGGCGGAGGCCGCCCGCCGAAGTTCCCCCACCAAAATACCGCTCCGCGGTCGAAAGACCGCTAAGGGTATTTTGGGATTTGCCCTGGGCTGGCGGGTGGCCGCCAAAAGGCCGCCCGCCAGCCCAGGGCAAATCAACCTTCCCACTAAGATGCCGGCTCAGAATTGAGCCGGCGGAGTGGGAAGGTGCGACGGGTGCAGTTGCACCCGTCGCGTATTTCAGTGTCTGCTAGGCAGACACTGAAATACTTTGTGGGGCCCTCTTACGGGGGCACCTGCCGGGCCCCGCGGCACCCCCTACCGCCATCCTGTTCCTGGCGGGCGAACCGCCAGGAACAGGATGGCGGTAGGGGGTGTCAGAATCCCCCATGGCGGCGCAGCAAGCTGCGCCGCCATGGGGGATTCTAAGGGCAGCGAGAGACCGCCGGTTTACCCTTTCTGACCGCGGCCAAACCGCCGCGGTCAGAATGCCCTGCGGGGCACCGCCGGTCTGTCGGCGGTGCTCCCGCCGACCCTGGCCCCGGCGGTCTGAGACCGCCGGGGTTAGAATGAGGGCCTCAGTCACATATGCATTCATCTGCATACTGAATGGGTCTCCTTGGGCAGGAAGGGTGGAGGGGCTCTCTCTTTTACTTCAAAGGCCAGTGGCCTGCCCTCACACAAGGGACTGATAAGCCCCCAGAGGGATCCTGGCAAACAGGACCGGGCTGAAAGGGAAATTGTGCCCTTTAAAACTACTCTTTGAAGTTTCCCCCACTCAAAAGGCATTTTGGGTATATATACTGGATCTCTGACCCCACCAAAACAGACACTTCTCGATCCAAACCTGGACTCTGTCAGAGGGACTGTCTGGCTGCACAAATGACTCATCTGGACTGCTTTGCTCAGAAGGATTTCTGCCCTGCGTGTTGCCCTGCTGCCTGCTGGCTTCTGCTGGAAGGACTCAGCTTTCCCTACAAGTGCTTTCCAAGGGCTTGGATTGAGCTTACCTTCTGTTCTGAAGTCTCAGGGCCAACAAAGGCTTAATCTACTAGCTTCTAGCTAGTTCACCGACTTCATCGACTCTAGCACCGATGCCACACTGCTTCCTGCTCCAGCTCTGTGGTCCTCACTGAGCGCAATGACCTCTTCCTGCAATGCAAGTCCGATGTCGCTGCGACACAGCTGATATTCCGCATTGTGATCATGGCACAGCAAAGTCTACACATTACATCTTGACTGACTGGATCCATGGACCATGCCGGGTCACAAGGAATCAATGCCTTGCCACTGATGTTGCATCAGCTCCCCTACAACCGGAGGGAACCAACGCCTCATCTCCCCTGCCTCGCAGTATGGAACCGACGTTGAACATGAATGCTATAGGGGACCCATGCTGCACTGGCTCCAGTGACGCCTCACCTCCCCAACTCCATGCAACATCTTTGTTTCTTTGTTTTCAGGAGCTTGGGGGTCCGTGGGGGTCCGTACGACTCTGTGACCGGCACCAGTGGCATCGGACTATTGCGAATGAACCTGTCAACAATGTCATGATAGCCCCAGTTGGAGCTATCGATTTCCTACATGCTTTATTGGGATTTAATCTTAAAAATAATCATATATTGGTTTGTATACATTTAATTGTTGACATTTCCATCTTATTTCATTCTTATAAATATTATCTATTTTACTAAACTGGTGTAGAGTACTTTTGTGGTGTTTTCACTGTGTTACTGTATGAGTTATTGTACAAATGCTTTATACATTGCCTTCTAAATTAAGCCTGCCTGCTCTGTTTCAACCTACCAGAGAGTGAGCACTGGATAATTTGGATTGGATTGTGACTTACTCTGACTAGGATTATGGTCCCTAATTGGACAAACTTGTATACTGTTGCTAACTAGAAACCTAGGGCCCGATGTAGCAAAGGGTTTTGCCCATTCTGTGTCTATGGGAAAATGTTTTCTTACATATGTCCCCTAATTTCTAACAGTGGCGTTAGGGGGGTGCAATGGGAGCAAGAAAAGTGGTGCAACATGACATGATGCACCACTTTTCATAAATATGCCCCATAGTTTTTTAGGTATTTGTTGAAGCCCAGACATAGCTGTTGGAGGCAGCAGAGGGCTGTGCAATTAATATGTTTTTATGTAGGAGGTGCATCTCAAACGTGAGGTCCTCTACATAAACAATGTTGTGATGGGGGTCAAGAGGAAACCAGATTACAGAAACCAGATGGTTGGGAAAGGGAGAAGAAGGAAGGTGTTGTGATTTGAACAGTACCATGCACACAGCTTATTTTCACATTTTCCATTATCCATTTGCATGGATTACCAATGTAAGTCACAGGAAGAAACCATGATTTTCACAGAAACAAACAACTTGCTCATCCCAAAGCCTCCCCAACTCTACTTAGTCTTCAAGATGCATTACATTCATATTTGCTGAATGTGCTGAATGCAACACTTTGTATGCATTTAGCCAAAGATCAATGGGGAAGAAAACCATCTAAATCTATAAATACATTAAAATTGGTGTTAGGGTCAATTTTCACATTTTTGTAAGTAATCTCATTTGTAGAATAATATCACAATTGAACTATACAATAGAAAACGAAATGCGTAGCAGTATATCTTAAAATGTTTCCCTGCATATTGAAGTTCCCATACCTATGAACCCATTCAAGTTTGCTTGTAAACCCTTCATTTACTTCTTTTATGTTCATTTCATCTTGAGGGCCAGACCCCACAAAACATAGGCTCCTAACTTGGGCCATGTTGGTAAATACTACTTTTACCAGTGCGCTGAGTTCACAATGTACAGGTTAGCAAATCTACCTCTAAGAATAAAGACTGGGGATGACATCATTTAACTCCTTGAGTGAAGAGAATATGATGGCAACAACTTCTACACAAACTTTTTAGCTCAATGCATTTTTTGTGATGATCAGAGATGCAATATAAGCTGATTTAATCATATGTGAAAATGAAAGCAGATAAAGTAGAAAGCTCTGGCTGCATTGAGTTTGATCAGTGTCTCGGGTTACAGACCAGCCCACCAAGCACAAAATTTCGACAGGAGAGGTACTACATTCTTTCTGTGACCCTGGTGGCAAAACTGATGCTTTACTCCTATGTTCCACTCTATATTAGGGGCAAACTCTCACCATAACACCAGGGAAACAATGTGAATAAGAACTAAAGTGGGCAGCCATACCATTCTGGCATCACCCGGCAACACCCAGGGATTTAGACATTCTTTCTGCCCCATGGTGGCAAAACTGATGCTTTACTCTATGTTCCACTCTATATTAGGGGCAAACTCTCACCATAACACCAGGGAAACAATGTGAATAAGAAATAAAGTGGGCAGCCATACCATTCTGGCATCACCTGGCAACACCCCAGGTATATAGACATTCTTTCTGCCCCCTGGGGACCGATTGGGCAGCTTACCACCCATCTGCACTCCCTGGTGGAGAAGGAAATCACACTAGTCACCAGGCATTGGTATCCAGAAAAAAGATTTGGGTTGGCTCCATATTCCACAATTCCTGGGCACCAGACAGTCTGTCTATCCTCTCAGAGAAAGATTGGAGGTTTGTCCCAAACCTGCTTCTCCCAAGGATCATAAAGCTTACTAGACAACAGGAATTTGGATTGTTCGTATCAATGGAGTTGGAGAGGGTTTATCCCAGCATTAGACTGCAACATTGGACCCTGGGCGCATACAATTTTTTCTGCCTCCCTCGAGTAAATGCCAGGGTGCTTACACCCAATCTGCCCAACCCAGAAAGAACAGAAATTCCATCAGACACCAGGGATTGCTATTAAAGAAATATTGGAATGTAGGCTAGCCTTCCATTAAATTGCCTTTCTCTTCCACTGAGAAGAAGCCTAGATAAATGACTTTGCTTCCCATTATTCCTTTCCCCAAGAAGTAACATCACTTCCTACTTCTCCCTAATTCAATTGACTCTTCAATGTATCGCACACCTAGGCGTCTCCAACAAAGGGTGTTCACAGAGAAGGGCAATGATTGTGTGGGCCCGTAAAGGTCAGGAAGGACACTAGACCAGAAACCATCTTCCATTGAAACGTAAAAGATAAGATATAATCATGTGCCTTACCCAGTTCACCATACTGCCAACCCCACAATCACACCCAGATCTAGCAGGCCCAAACACTCACATAGCATGCCCTCAAAACATAGACCCCACCTCATACACATTCCACTAGTACCACAAACCACCAAGCTACAGAACAGACAATCCAAATTATGGTCATTAAGGCTTGCTCTGCAGTACTCCGTGAACAAGACATTGCAAAACACATCACCTATCACAAACATGGTGCCCTCTTCATCACAGAAACATGGTTCACAACCTCATCTTACTGCATCCTAGTTGAGGTAACATCCATCCAGGCTACAACATCCAGTCAGGCACCAACATCCATTGTGTGGACTGCCAGGAGGTGTTGCTGTCTTCCGTACGTCTTCAGGTTCTGCACCATAGGCAAGCAAGTAACTCTTGACTCCATTGAGGTGCTGGCATGCCATTTCACACTCTTAGCAACTCCACCTTTCATGCCATCTAAAGGCTTTCCACTCTGAATGAGAACTTGGTTGATAAATTCTCTGTTCTCCTCTCCACTTTCTCCATCCAGCATGACTACACCACCCTCTTGGATGACTTCAATCCTACAAACAACAACAATTACACAATAAAAAACAAGAGACACGCACATCTAGCTCATCAACACACTTTTTTATATTATATTTGCATCTCGTTTGTACCACGCAACGTGGTACATGTGTGACACAAACCTTAAGTGAGATTTATGAACCCAAATAATGCCACTTTGCATTGCCTTACTCTGCACTAGGGAGGCATTCCATGGGTGTTTTGGGAGTGTTCCATGCAGATCTAATGGTTTTTGAAACATTCCCAAATTACCAAACTGGTAAACCTGGGAATGCGCCAAAAAGATATGCCACCCGAGGTGAGGAGTAACAAGAAGAAATATTTTTATTTCTCCTTATTTTTTCTTCTTTCTATATGTGATGCAGGGGATTGTTTTAGTGCCTGAAGGTGCCCTTTCCTTCACAAAAACAATCCTACATGTAATGGAAACACCCTTGCACCATGGTGCAAGCGTGCCTGCATTGGTACTAGGCAACCTAAACTGTGCCATTGCATGGGAAAATGCAGGAATGCACCATGTTCTTTTACATAATCTCCTTCCTGCCCTTTCCCTGTCACAGAGTGCAGCACAGCAAGGGGACTTGCTGTGCTGCACTGTGTGACAATCCCCATAAATATGCCCCTTGTTAAAATAGGGTTTCTGGTTGGCTAGGGTATGCACCTAAGCCAGGCAGAACCCACCCACTCTAGGCAGGGCGAGGGAGTTACACACCCAAGATAACCCATGCTCACACCCTTGGTAGCTCAGAATGGGCAGTCAGGTTTATTGCAGAGTCAATGTGTAAAGCCTTTGCACAACACACACAACACAAGTAACACACTATCTCCACCACAAATGAAACACAACACCAAGTTATGTAAAAATAAACTGTATTTTACAAACAACATTAGACCAAACACAACATGTCAGTAATACCCTGCTACCCAAGTAGTTGTCAGAACATTACAAAATAATGTTACTCTGCAGAAACCACCCGTAGTCACATATAACACACAGGTTACTCGTTATTCTGCAACATAAGCAGTAGTCAGGAAAACAGTACTATAGAAATGCCCTTGTCATAAAAGTGTCATAAATGCCCATACCAGGAACATTAAAAACCATACGGCAAGACATAAAAACATATTAGAATAGATGTCCATGACAGGAACATTTAGCAAGCATATGGTACACCATAAAAAGAAACAGGTTAGCATAACATCCTCATAATGCCCAAAACGGCACGGTGCCAATAAAATTGTACCTGTCTTTGTATTGTGGGGGCTACTTGAGAGCATGAAGGAGAAAAGGGGTCCCTGTGCTCCTCTGTGGCAAAACAGGGGCCATCTTATAGTTGCGGGGAAGGAGGGCAGCATGCACCCCCTCCGGTTCTAATATTGGGGCTTATCCTGGGTCCCGCACACTAACTGGGCACCCGCAATCTCCCGGGGGGGGCAAAGGGCCAAAAAAACACTACAGGAGCAATCATGCTCCTAGCACAGCTGTCAGCTTCCCTCAAGGTGACTGCACTTATCCAACGGTCTCCAGCTCCTCTCCTTTCCGGCAATGCAGTCACATGAACACAAGGCATCAGAAGTGGATGCCTGCTTGTGTCCCGGGGTGTCTATTGACGGCCTTCCTCTGCCCGGGGGCACCACTGGGAGTGCTACTCCTCCCACCTTCCTCTTTCTGGTTCCCTGAGGGCTTTTTCCAAACACACCTAGGTCTGGGCAGTAAACTTTCTTTCCACAGCGCCCAGGTCGCAGCAGTGATTTCTCCCATGGGGGAGGCAGAAAGCGATCCAATCTGGGGAGGGAAATGGAAACCAAGCGCGCTCGAGGCACTATATTTATCAAAAGAAAAGTGCTCCACATGGCGTTAAACGATTAAAATTAGGCGCTTCTCCTGCACTTCAAGCATATGATGGCAGGGGGCAGAGGCCACAGCACTCAGCCCCTGGGGGACACAAAAGATGGAGCACAGGGCAGCAGGTCAGCACAAAGGGGATGCAGACAGTGGCTGACCCTCCAAGTGACCAAGCAGGTCACAGGTCAGCACAGCAGCAGCAGTCAAAGGTGGTTCGTGGTGAATCCCTCCAGCAGAATTCTGTGTCCAGTTACAAGCATGTTCAAGTGTCTAGAGTGTCTCCAAATTGTGGAGAAAAATCCCCTGTACTTATACTCAGTTTTGCAAAGGTTTATTGAAGAGGGGGAGAGGAGGCTCCAGCCGGTTACAACTTGTTCTGGGAGTGTCCCCTCTCGCCTCCAGCACAGGTTCCAAACATCAGTTGGAGGTAAATGAACCATTTGTGTGAGGCTAGGGTCACAGCCTTTACAGATGCAAATGTGCCCCACCTCCCCTTCTTCCAGCCCAGGAAGACCATTCAATATGCAGATGCACCTTTGTGACACCTCCAACCTCTCTGTGTACACTCTGTCTGAAAATTATGCACAAAGCCCAACTGTCACTCTGCCCAGATATGGATTGGAGTCAAGCTGCAAAAAAACTGAGTTGTGGTTCTAAAAATTCTGGACCCATGTAATTTACTTTGCAACAGCAGTACGATTTTAGTATCAAAAGACCGATAATGACTAGTACACTAAGCATGAGCATTTTCGCTCAATTCCAGCAGCGTTTTCACCTCGAAATCACCATTTTCGTCCTGCACTCGTGGCTCCCATTTTTAAAAGTTGCCCTCACATAGGCTTATAATACAGTCAGATTTGATTCCAAGGACACGTACACCTTGATTGACTTTTCTCTGACCTGGGCAAGCTGGAACCATTGCCTCAGGCCAAACCTGTTTGGTCAGTCCCTCTCCCAGTGGCCGAATCAGATAGCATCAAGGCACACCATGCCATAAAACCCTTATTATCGCTCACACACCCTGCCTAATCTTGCTCACACCTGCACCTGCTCTTTTCTTCTTCTTACTTTACGAGGGGGAGGTGCCCGTTTTTATTGGGGGTCCACACTTATCTGATGTAAAATACTAGGCCTTGCCGGGTAATTTATTATGGGTTGGATGACATGAAATATGAGGTTTCATCATGACACTGTTTTTTCCTTTGTAGTGAAAACATGTGAATGATCAACCAAAATGTCAAGAATGTTTGCCTGAAGCTTAAAAAACTGTATATAAGGAAACCTGACTTTGCATTGAAACACAGTCTCCTGAGAACATACAAACCGTGCTGTTGTACTTCTAGGACGCTTGTTACTTGGTTGCAGCCAATAAATTCGATCTTTGACTTCACCTAGAAGACTCTGAGTTTCTGTGGTCTGAATCAGGAAAGTACCCGAGGTCTTTGGGTGTACCCTGGCACCGCTGGGTTACCGGATCAGTACCGGTTCTGAAAAACCCAGTACCTCAGAGTCATAAGCACAGAGAAATGCTCACTTTCTAGAAGTAGCATTTCTGTAATGATAATTAAAAAAAACCTGCTCCTTAGCTTTCCAGAATCTGTACTGACACCCCTTAGGGGCAACCTACATACTGCAGCACACTTCATCCAGAGCATGAAGAAATATGAGCATATCACTCCCACCTTCATGGAACTCCAGTGGCTTCCCTTGCTGAACTTTTTCACATCATTTACAAAGTCATCATGACCTGTATTCCCGCTTATCTTGCATACAAGCTCCTCATCTCTGGTAGGTCTCAGTACACCTACAGCCAGCACGCCATCAGACTGAAAACCAAGAAGTGTAAGAAAGAAACACAGAATTTTCCCATTTATTTAGCTGGGGGCTGGAAAACATCCCTGTATCTATGAGGTCTGCTCCAAAGCTGCTTCAATTTAGGAAGGAGTGGTAGACTCCATTTCTAAAAGAACATTGCATTACAAAGCATTAACCATCAACAACCATCATTTCTCTCCTATTACTCATTGACTATATTCTTGTCCTTGACCATGTGCAGTGCTCCATTGGCTTTTGGTTAGGTTTGCACTATAGAAATACCATGTTTATACATACAGACATACATATGTATAAATAAAATAGACTGTTGACAGGAGAAAAGTGAGTCTAGTGTCCTGTACTGTGATACTCAAAAGGCCTCTAAGATAATGGAATTAGTGATCCTGGATGATGGCATTATTGTACAGAGCTCTAGGAGCAAGTTTATCTGGATTGTGTTGAAACGTAAACGTCCCTCAAAACTAACATCAGGGAGAATGGCCGAACTATCTGAAAGGTACGGTATAGAGAGGCACAAGATGAGGGTGCCCTTAATCACTATTTCGTTATGACAGCGTACGATTGATAATAGAGACATCAAGAGTGTCAAATTGTGGGAACCATTGCATGTATTATCAATGTTTGAAGACAATACACGGGTGTTCATAAGAAACCCAGAGACATTCTTACTCCAATCCTTGTGTGAGAACAGCTTACACCAATGTCAGAGTTCAAGTTCATTGTGACAAAATTGTAGGCACTACACCTGTCAACACATACTCATGCTATTTATTTTGAGCTGTGTATTTACATAATTCTTGAATGAACACCTAATTCTCTCTATTATAGCTTTTTTGGAGCCATGGAACAGGGGTTTATTAAAGAGATTTGTTTTTACCTCAAGCAATGCCATTATCTATCACTATCCTGGGAAGGATGGGAAGCAAGAGCTAATATGTCAGTAGTTCCTAATGATCTGTTCCTTTTCAAGAGTCCACTCATGCATATCATGCATATCAGTAAAACGTTCTTTGACCATATATACAAGGTCAGTACTGGCTTTATTACAGGTAGCAAATGACCCAGAGCAGAGTTACTCCAAGGTGTCATGCCTTTGAGGAAGGAGGAAATCGATATCCCTGACTTCAGTGCTTATGACCAAGCATCCCAGTACCATATCTTTAGGAATGGGGTTCATACATGGATTGGGCAAGGACACTGCAATTATTGTCTGTCACCAGCACTAATTTGGGAGACTGGAATGAGAAGACGGGTCACAAGCTTTCTGTCACCTCTGGATAAACTCTTTGGGAACAGAGGCTTCCAACACACATCAAATAGAATTACTTTTCTTACTTGAAATGAGAAAAAGTGAATAATCACTGTTAGACCTGGCATCCTTAGGGTGGCCGTACCCCAGACATTTTGTCTTTCACCTCCTGATTTTAGCTGTATCTTTTTGTCAGCCTTAGGACTGCTAACCAGTGCTAAAGTGCATGTGTTTCTCCTCTAAACATGGTAACATTGGTGCATCCACAAATGGCATGTTTAATTTACTTGTAAGCCCCTTGTAAAGTGGTATCCCCTATACACAGGACCTGTAAATGAAATGTTACTAGTGGGCCTGCAGCACTGATTGTGCTGCACACTTAGGAAATCCAGTAAACATGGCTCAGGCCTGCCACTGCAGAGCCAGTGTGTGCAGTTTCACTGCCACTTCGACTTGGCATTTAAAACCTCTTGCCAAGCCTTAAACTCCCCTTTTCTGACATATAATTCACCCTTGAGATGAGCCCTAGATAACCAACAGAGCAGGGTGCCATGTAAGTAAACGGTGGGACATGTACTTTTACATTTCACATGTCCTGGTGGTGAAAATCCCCCAAATTCATGTTTCATTACTCACAGGCCGGCATTAGGAATTCCTTAATTAACTTTTAAGCTGTAATGTCTGATCAAAAAGGAATACCTGAATCATGTTTCATGTCATTGGAATGGTAAAGTTTGATATATAGTTACTATTTTAGAAATGACACTTTTAGAAAGTGGGCATTTCTTATCTCTCACTGCTCTGTCTGCCTGTCTACCTGTCTCAAATACATGCCTGGACTGGGCTTAGTGAAAGCTACATTTGTGCATTCCCTCCAGACACCCACAACACAGGATACTCAACTGCAGCTGCATTCATCTGCATACTGATGGGTCTTCCTGGGCAGAGAGGATGGGAAGGGTTCACACTTACACTTCAAAGGGTAGTGGGATGAGCCCCACACAAAGGGCTGAATACCCCCCACTGAAATGATAGTCTGAAGCCAGGGCTGGGCTGGAAGGCAGACCTTTGCACTTCAGAGAGATCCTGTGAAGTCATCTCCAACATCAAAGGCTCTGACCACCTGAAATCAGGACACTAGTGGACCTGGAAGAAATCCTGCTGGAGTAAAGGCTGCTGTGCTAAAGGATTGCCAACCTGCTGTGCCTGATTTTTCTAAGGAACTGCTTCCAAGAGCGTACTGGCTTGCCCCCTGTGCCCCCGAGATCACAGGGACATCAAAGACCTCACTATCATTTCCCAACTGCTTCATTCCTGCAGAAGACTACTACCCAACCCCATGTGCTCAACGACTGCACTGGACCATGCACGCCGTGACTTCCCCAGCAAAGCCTCATAGGTTATGATTTACTGAGGGGGCCGTTCCGCACTCTGTGTTAAAGCTGCTCTCTACACTTGAGTGGCAGTGGAGGTATTACCAGTGCATGCTTCCAAGCACAACAACCTCTCCTCTACTCATGTCTGGAGAAACAAGGCTGCTGGAGACCGTGGCAAGGTCATCGCCTCCCCACCACACGTTGCTGAGATGATTGACTCTTTGAAGCACCAGTAACCCAGGGAGGGGACTATAGCAAAGACTGGCACTGACGGAAACCTCGCTGCTACCTCTGAGAAGGTATTTTTTGTTCTCAAATCCGACCCAAGTTGTCTTGGAGATTGCACTGCACGCCTAAGGCACTATTTTGATGTATTTAAAAATGAATAACAAGTAATCTACTGATTGGATTTTTGATGTTTTGGTCTTTTTTACTCAGAGAATTATACTCTATTTTTCTAAACTTGTATGGAGTCTTTTTGTTGTTTTTTCATTGTGTTACTGAGTGTGTGTGTTGCACAAATTCTTTACACATTGCCTTTTAAGTTAAGCCTGACTGCTTTGTGCCAAGCTACCAGAGGACAGGTTAATTTAAAGTGTGTATGTGACTTACTCTGACTAGGATTAGGGTCCCTATTTCAACAAGGTGCATACCTCTGAAAACCAGGGACCCGGCCTATATTTACAAGTGGCCTGCGCTCCCAGTGCATCACTTTTATAGTGATGCCCCGGCGGCGCAACCTGCTAAACCCATATCTACAAGGCCACACAAAGCCACTTTGTGTGGCTTTTCACGGCCTTGTAGATATGGAGTAAAGCAATGCAGAGAAAGTCACTGCATTTCCTTACTTTGTGGCAGGGAGGCATTTCAATGGGCATTGCATGGGTGCTCCCATACAATATCAATGGATTTTGACACATTCCCAGATTTACAAGGTTTCGTGAACCTGGGAGTGCGTCAAAATCCTATGCCACCCCGGGGGTGGCGTAAGAGTGACTCAACAGGGACAAATATCTTTATTTCTCCTCGTTTTTTCCTCTCTCTATGTGTGCCGCAGAATGCACCTCTTGTGATTGTTTTTGTGCAGGAAGGAACACCTACTTGCACAAAAATAATCATCCCTACAATGCAGGCACCCTTGGAATATGACACAAGGGTGCCGGTGTTGGCGCATGGCCTCCCATTGTGCACCAGCACAGTTGGAAAAGGACAGAAATGTGCTTTATCTTGTAGTTACAGTGCATTTCTGCCCTTTCCCGGTGGTGCAGAGCAGCGCAGCAAGGCACTTCCTGCTCTGCTCTGCACCACAGGCCCTGTAAATATGGCACCCAATTTCTAACATTCACCCTACCTAGATGCTTAAGGACTAAACAAGGCATAGTCTAGCAAGAGTCTCTGACAGACACATTTGGATTAGAGGCTGTTACACATATTATAAATTTGGGTTCATCACATAAATAATGGGTTAGAGGATTATTAGGTGCTTCAGGAAGCCCCATTTAAGTTTGAGGTCCAGCTGTGTGGTTGCTTCGGTGTAAGATATAAAAGGTTTTCTTGAGACTTACAGTTTATTTGAAACATGATCAAATTGTTATAATTGTAATGAAAATTGAAGAGTCAAAATCACTTGAAAATATCAAAAAATTGCAAACTACCAGTACAAGCATCCTTTTCTGGGATGACTGTTGGCCAGCAGCTGCATATGTGAGAAAGCACATGAGAAGACTTTGGCCAGATTTACAAACACTGGCACAAAGTGTAGTGGTTGGATTTCCAATTGAACACAAATTGCGATTTGGGATGCATTGTAATAAAAAGTAACTCAAAGCTGTGCGATGCTCTGCTTTGCATTATTTTGCATCAAGGGGAAGTTCTATGGGTGGTGCATCAGTGTTTCCCTGCAACCACTCATGTGTTTCGATGCAAATCCCTATGCACAAACAATTGTAGACAGGTATATGAGCCAAAATACAGTGCCTCCTTGAGTCAGGCGTAACGTTGAGAAATGTTTAAATTTTTTCCCCCTTTGCATGTGGTGCGAAAACTATGCTACGACAAAACAGACACCCTAGCACTATAGCGGAAGAGTGTCTGCGTTGGCGTAAAGGAGCCAGTAGTCAGGGTTGGACTGGGATGAAAAATAGGCCCTGGCACCCTGAGGAAAAGTGGCCCACAATTGCAGATTATGCCTTTTCGCATAACTCTGCTTCAGTGTTTGAAGCAGTATCAAAATAAGGAAGGGAGTTCTCTAAAAGAGACATGTCCAAAAAACTGAAACAGAATGATCTGTCTAGCTCTCGAGATCTATCGTTATAACTTTTGTTTTCTTAGCTCCACTGAGATTTAAAAAAAAGCTAATTTTGCCATCACTCCTTGTTCATGGATTAGTTCACACTAGTGAACCACAGATGAATATCATTGAGTTCACTTCTGTTCAGATCCACTGCTCAAACTACATACATTAATGTGCCTGTAGCCAGCCCAAGTTAGCTTTTTGTATCAATGTGCCGGCCCAGCAAGGGGCTAGGATTAATGACTCCTGTCCTGTTGGTGATGGAGAGGTGTCAAGTCCTGCAGAAAGGCCGCTTAGACTCCCACTGGGCTGAAAGTAGCATCTGAAAGTAGCATCTGAACAGGCACAGATCGATTTCAAATCGGCACCACTCTACCCTGAAAAGCGGCCCACCGCTGCATCTAAGAAAATGGCCCATCGGCCATTGCCTGAGATCGATTTACCAATCCGACCCTGTCAGTAGTCCACCACCGCAGTTAGAGATAAGAACAGCACTACATCTTAGAAGCTATCGTGATGCTCTTCTCTCTCCTGTTCACACAACGCAGCAACTTGTGCTGCGCTACGTGATTTTTTAGTAAATCTTTACACCTGTGTGTTTACAGATCTCAAACAGATTTTGAAGAACGATCAACGAACTTTTTGTGCGGTATTTCATTTTCCTCTTCTTAGAGGTGTGTAGCTGTGTAAAGATTTAAAGTTGCTGGGAGTTTTAGAAGGGTGTTTAATTTGTAACAATTAAGCACAAGCTTAAAAACATCCCTTTTAAATGGTTTTCACTTTAAGTTCGCAAAAGTAGCATTACTGCGTGTTAATTTTCTTTTCATCCACACATCAAATGCCACTGCAATCATAAATGGTTCTCGAGCGTTGCAATGACATGCGAGTATTATTGTATTTTAGTCACGTTTTGCAATAGGAAACTTTCATAAAGGTCAACAAATATAGCTGATGAATTGTGTTGCATTGTTTTAAATGTGCTGTTGATTAAGGACTAGACTTTTTTTCCAGGATAGATTCAAAACTAGGAAAATATCTATCAATATTGTGAAAATGTCAGTTTCAACATTTAACTGCTGCTATTTTACAATCTTTAAAACACGGCAAATAACTGTAGAAAAACACTTTTATAGCGAAGTCTATATTTTAAAGATCCCTTAGAGGTAAAATAAGTGCAACATTTATCACAGTTTCCTAATCATTTTCTGACTCGCCGTTTCAAACAATGAGGGCAGAGGAGGGTCAGGCAAATTACCCTATATGATTCCATAGCCAACGGCTACCAGTTCATTCCAGTTTCCGACAGCAAGGCTCTGCTTAAAAAGATGAAAGGCACCAAGGTTACTATATCATTTCTTCTGATTCGGCACCCAATCAGGCTTTTTGAAAACTGTGTCTTAACACTGACTTTCTGCTACAATGCACCCTTGATCTACAACCACCAATCGCCCTCAATCACAAACAAAATGGCTTGTTTTAAATAACGAACATGAGGAAGGCAGAAGTTTGAGGATTTGCTGACTTTTCCAACGAGCACTCCACCAGCTATCTCAAATTCAGCATCTGTGAGCTGTTTTTCTTTTGATATCATGTATCAACTTCAATGTATCCATAGCTTCTTAGGACCGGATTTAAGAAAAGTGGCGGTGAACTCAGTGCAGCGCCACATTTCTTGCGCCCTTTAGCGCCCCCTAATGCCACCATGTGTGTAAGATACTGCACACCATGGCGGTAGCTAGGGAACTAGCTTCAAAAGTTTTGCCACTAGTTCGGAGCTTTGCAGGATTAGGGTAAAAAATGTTGACGCTAATCCTGCAAAGCTCAATGATGTCCATTCTGAATAATGGTGTGCCTCCTTTTAACGCCTGTTCTGAAAGTGGCCAAAAAAATGTATGCATGTTCCATCTAGACACAACAAACTATTATCCCACTCTATGCGCACTGACTTGCGCCTGCTTATTCATTGTGGGGTGCATAAGTCTCCCTCTGTGAAAAAAGACTATAGGAGATATAGGGGGTCATTACAACCCTGGCGGACGGTGTTAAAGCAGCAGTAAGACCGCCAACAGGCTGGCGGTCTTTTTTTTGTATTATGACCATGGCGGTATATCCGCCGCTTCACCGTTCCGCCCGCCAGGGCGGAGATGACCGCTGGGCTGGAGACCTGGGTCTCCAACCCGGCGGCCGTCACAATACCGCTGCCGGTATTTCGACCCGGCTTACCGCTGTGGATTTCCAGCGGTAGGAACCGCCATGAAATCCATGGCAGTAAGCCCTATCAGTGCCAAGGAATTCTTTCCCTGGCACTGGTAGAGGTCTCCCCCACCCCCCACCCCCACCCCGACTCCCTCCCCTACACCCCCCACCACCCCTGCCACCCCCAAAGGTGGCAAGGCCCCCCTCCCCACCCCGACCCCCAATATCACATCACATAACTCACACACACAGAACACGCACGCAGGCACCACCAACACACATACACACACACACACACCAACATACATGTCTACATCCACACACTCAGTCAGACATGCACACCCATATACAGACATACACGCACACATCCATACAGACATACATACAGACATACACGCACTCATTGCCAACACACGCAACACCCCTGCAAGCATACACGCACTCACACCCCCCTCTACAACCATAGACGCACACCCCCATGCACCCACACAACACACAACACCCCCTCCTCCCCTCCCCTAACGGACGATCGACTTACCTTGTCCGTCGATCCTCCGCCAACACCACACCGCCAACAGAACACCGCCGCGCCAAATCACAGGATGTGATTCGGTGGGCGGTGTTCTGTTGGCGTGGTGGTGGAGGTGGAGCAACCTCCACTTCCCCGCCTCCCGCCAGTATGGCTGTTGGCGGCTCTCCGTCGTAAAAAGGACGGAGAGCAGCCAACAGTCATAATACGCTGAGCGGCAAACCGCCACTACTGGCAGTCTTCCGCACGGCGGTCCCTCAGCGGTCTTGTTAAAAGACCGCCGAGGTTATAATGACCACCATAGGGTGCCCCTTCCCATTTATTTTTTGAGGTAATGGAACAAATGCAAACATGCAATTTCATCACTCCAGTAACACTTAACACATTCTATGTATTGCAAATGCTTAATATGTTACTAACTGGTGAAAGGCAGCATGTTTTCCTGAAAGATGTATATTTGAGTTTTATGGCACCATGCAGAAAAATACTAATGAAGTAACTGCTTCACAAACAAAGACAGAGCTTTGTTTGATCACTCTGACAAGCATGGTTGTTTACAGCTTTTATTCTGTGATCCATCCTCGTCCTTTCTTTCTCTTTCTCGGTCTGATGACTCTTTTTAGGAGTCCAAAGTGGCAAGGAGAAACACCTTCACTCATGGTATTAAATGACAATGTAAACCATTTGATTTCCCGTTAAATCTCAGAGACAAACTTGAAGTTTAGAAAGGGATTTATTACTGACACAAAGCATAGTATGTATGAATATGATCATCAAGGAAGAATCAAACAGTTACACAATGTTAAAATTCACTAACATAAAATACAGATGATTCAATAGCGACAATACAGAAAACAAGGAAAAGCATATGGTGCTTCGAATTAAGACTCAGGGTTTCCTACTTAACTATTGAATTTAAGTTACTAACTGTTCTAATAAACTGAAGATGAATATGAAAGCTCAAAGCAACACAGAAAACTTCAGTAGATGTTGTGATGAGAAATGTGAGTAGCATAAACCCACTTAGTCTAGCAAAAGAAAGGAGATCTGTCTCTCCCTTAAGGGTCCACTCTAGTCAAGTGGCACAGTGAATCTGAAGCACTGACTAAATAAACAACACTTTAATCAACCTCAGAACCTTCCAGTAGCTGACATTACACTCAAGGAAATTTCCACTAAACAAGGCATCATTGTGTATTATATCCAATTAATTTGTATCCTCTTCAGAACACATGTGCTTGACCTTGGATTACAACCACGCTCAGGAATTTGAAAGGGGATTCTGCTCTTATGGCTCATTGCTACTAATTCTCATTCTTGGCAACACATCTCATGTTTCCTCATCTATCACCTGCAGAGGAAAGAAAAAAATACACAAAGTAAAAGAGCTTCATGTCAAAATTAAACACAGGAATCGTGTAGGTCTTAACGCCAACCTGAACAATGAAAAAGAACTTCACAATTTAGTTATACACTTACAAATGCAGTTCTCGTAAACACAATAAATGAAGAGTGATTGTAAAATATATCATTCATTAGAATACTAAAATATAAATGCATTTTGTTAACATTGTATAAAGACAGTTTACATATAACTTCTTGTATCTTTAATCATAAAGGCACTATGATGTTGTGGTCTTTTAATGCACCACATTTGCATGGACATCGTTTACGTGAGATATATGTGAGATGAAATGCTTCATTACTCTGTTTCTGACAAAGCATAATGGAGCAGCTAAGTTATGCTCTATCAACCACCCTTCAGATGATGCATCAAATCATCACAAACTAAATTTATTTCTGGAATGAGACTTTCTAGAACCTAGGGACTTATTTTACAAGCCCCTTGCACCACCATTGCATAGTGGTGGCACAAAGCAGTCCCCCACAGTATGCCACATTTACAAACTGGTGCAATGGGACCAGTTTCTAAAGCCTTGTGCCACATTATACCTGGCCAGGACTAATGTATGCAAGGTAGTCATTCCCCCATTAAAAGCCCCACAGAACTGGCACACTAAAATCTACAAGATCTCACTGCGTCGTTATGGGCCTCTACAGCATCACTTTTGTAATGCTTGCTCAGAGCAGGTGTTAACCTGATGCAAGTTTTTTTTGAATGGGGGCCTCCTGGCATTGCTGGAGTTTCATAATTTTTATTATGCTAGTCCAGCAATATGTAATTTTAGCACCACAGATGAGACAGAGTTTCTGACAGATCTGTTGGCACTGCACCATGGAATATAGTAAATGCAGCGCTACCATGGCATTGTTAGGGGGGCGCAAAGTAGAGAAAAAAATATGACGCATCAATGATGTTGCATCAGATTCTTCCAAATAAACCCCTTCATGTTTGTTTTTACCAATTTTTGTTCCAAGGTTTTCATATCAACATAATACTTACAATGTCCATCCACTAACTCAACATCAGCCCTCTTCCTATTCTTTCCCTTCTGAAGCTTCCCTCTCTGTAAAGCTTTATATCCCCCCACCAGAACTACCACCCAGTGGCAAATAACCAACAAAGGCTTCAAGAATAATCCCACAACTTCACATCCTAATCCCCTAAACCTCCTACCTATAGCAGAAAATCCATCTCCAATTGCTTCCTGTGCACGTGTTGCTTCCAGTTTCTTCAAGTCTTTCATCAAGCCTGAAATAGTTTGTATGTACTTCTCAAAATCATTGATATTGTCCAGGATATAATTACAGCACTGCTAGACCTTCAGCATCCAAGAGATTCCGCCTTCCTTTACAAGTAACATGTCTAACGCAAGTCCATTTTGCAAAACCATAGATCTGATCGCTATCATTTCAGAGCTTACAACCAATAAAGCGCCTGCTGTGCTGGTGACTAGTTTAGCCACAATAGTAGACAGCCTTCTAATCTTTAAGTCATTCAAGATCACTCCCACAGATGGAATCAAAGCTCCAAATATGTCACCTACCACTTCACCAACACTAACAACACATATAGGTCTAAAACCTGTAGTTTAGACAGATCATTAAGATGTTCTACTTGGTAAATATTGGGGGAATCTACCCTGAATAACACATAACATACCGTCCCTTTGGCAGTTCCCAATAAGCACGCTTTCTTCAACTAAAATAAGCCTCAGGTATTTCAGTGTCTTCTCCATCCAAATACAACTTAATATTTACACAAACTATGAAAGTATGTTCACATTCGCTCTTTACGACAAATACATTGTTAGTATCAGATCTTTCCATCCAAATATATAATCTTCCCTTTTGTTTCCAATCTAAGGCTAATGCAGCTAAGGTTCCAGCTAACTGATGTTCTATCTCTTTCTTAGTCCATTTATTCTGCCTTCTAAAGCTGTCATCCGATTATGAACTAGCTTCTGATTACCTTCGTTGACCTTTCACCAAATTTAGAAACTTCTTCACAACCTTTGGAACCATACATGTTAGATTGTGTCAGTGTGCATAAACTGTGTCTAATGTAACAGTTTTAAAAAACCTTGCAACTATTTTTAACTCTAAGGGACCTGGACATCTGTTCAAATGATCAATTATAGGGATTCCTGAAAGAAGCAAATCATAATTTGAAACGTAATATTGATAATGTCCTGTCCCATAAACAGAGTCAATAAAAGACTTCATGAAATCTCATAAGTCACAGGAATGTGATGATATGTGATTCCTTCTGACACAGAGGCAGGCAGTTGTGTACATCCATAGCAGTAATTTGTCTTCATTGTGTCATACATACATATTCATAAAAGCAAAAATACACATTTGCAGAATAATCTTCTCTAGAAGCATCTAAGTGTAAAGCTTTCTCATCTAAATTATGACATTTGCCATTCCTAAGGGCTGAAGTGGACTGTGGAGCACTAAGGGTAGGTGGATTACCTACAGAAGCAGTAGGGGAATACACTCTTTCTAATAGCGATATTAACACACCAAGGTGAATAAACAATATTACATGCACTATGTACCTATGCCTATTTCTCTGATTTGGCTTCATTACTTCTGTAAATGCAGATCTAAAATTGGGTGGAATGCAGCTGCAAAATAATATCTCTCCTTTAAATCTATCTGTTCAAATTACAAACAAAATTCAAAAATGTTGGAAGATACACAAAGCTTTGTGAGACTTCCCTAACCCTATTCTGTGTCCTTCTAAAGGGGCACCTCTTTTTCTTATTCTACTCAGGCCTAGGTATTCTTCTGATTTCCCTATCCCAGTCAATATATTTGCCTCTAAGGATTACACAGTTCAAACTCATCAATGGAAATGAAAAATCAAGGTACAGTTTAAGAGAAATATTCAGATCACAGAGGTTCAGTTGAACTTAAACTCTGACCCCAATAACTCCAGATCTCTTTGTGTGTGTCATTTGTAAAATAGGTCCACTAAGGTGGGAAGTACCTCTGACTGGAAACTCTCCTCTTCGATCTCCTCACAGCCACAATTCCACCTTCACTTTCACCACAGTTCTCAGTATCCTCTGGTATTGTCTGTGGCACCCGTTCTTTAGACAAGGTCACTCTTTCTCCCTCTTGTCCTCTGGGCCACGATCTCCAGCTTCCACTCATCTTCTCATAGCACTGGGTCCTTCATTAGGGTCTTGTCTCATTCACCATCCCAGGACAAGAACCAAGCTGCTCAACTTCAGGATCTGCTTCACAAGTGGCTTGTTCCTGACCTCTTTTGGACCAATTAAGTGCTGTGTCAGGCTCTGTTTCACCCAACAGCTTGGCTAACCTGCTCCTCTTGTCTCTCTGAAACCACTGGCACTTCTGGAACAGGTACTGTCATATCAAGGGGACATTCAACTCTGCAAGTTTAGTAAGTGTGAACCTAGTTGGGGAGACCTCCACACTTTATAGCCATTCTGGTGACTAAGATCACCTGATATGGCCCACACCATCAAAGTTCCAGGCACGTCCTCCGGACATTTTTCTTCACCAGGGGCCAGTTAAGACTGTGGCCATAGCACTGCTCCTGATGCGGGGAAGTTGTAGATGCTCCTACCTGAGGAGATACAGAATGCACCACATCAGCCAGGCCTTTGCAATAATCGAGGACCATATCATGGGTAATGTTCACTAGTGCATTTTCAGGAATCGCTGGCAGTATCATCACCCTCACCATTATGATCTTGGGAAGGGGAAATCAATCCTTTCGATTATATACACTCCAAAGACTCCTCAAAACAAGTAACAACCCATCAGGCAACTTCAAAGATGTTAAAGCACACACTTCCGCCAATCTGGATTTCTGCATACCATTCACTCGCTCCACAAGAAGCAAAGCCCCCGGTCTATAGCTGCAATGTAGCTTCTGTACAACCTGTAATGCTGTGCATAATAACCTCAAAACCTCATTATTCAAAAGAGTATCTCGATCTGGTTCCAAAGAAGTCAGGAAGCCAAATCTAGGAATGAGCTCTTTCAGCCACAGTTTAGCTACTGTGAGGCAATGTTTCTTCTGATTGGGTTTACTTCAACACAATGCGAGAAAATACACACAATTACCAGGTCGTGTCTCAGCCCATTACACACAGGAATTTCTATAAAGTCCAACTGCATCCTATTGAAAGGTCCTTCTGACCTCCCTATGTGACTCAGTGTAACTGCAACTCTCTTTACAGCATGTTCTGTTGACACACAACACACCTATGAAACAAAGCCTATGCCACCAATCTGAATTTTGAATTAAACAAAGTCTGTCTCAATAACCTCACTAAGACATCCTTACCAGCATGAGCAAGACCATGGAAATGTCTAGCCACTGGAGGCAACAAACTGATTGGCAACACTGATCTTCCATTCTTAGAAACCCTAATATCATCATGTAGTTAGTCTCATTAATTTCCTCATTTGTGTATTCCCCACTGAAGGTACACCCATTATGTGCACAATATCTCCCAAGATCTTCAGCGTAGATATTGCCCAAAGTCACATAATCAGGTCTAGCTTCATGTGCAGGGCACTTGACCACTGCAACTTGCTCAGGCAATTGTAATACTTCAAGGAGACTTCTCACCTGCTCCCCATTCTGGATCGGTGATCCAGTAGGCATCATAAATTCCCCTCTGGGACTAAAGTTGCCAAAGTCATGAACAAAACCAAAGTTGTACTGACTGTCAGTAAAGATTGTCACGCTCAACTTGTCTGGAGCACAGCATGCCCTAGTAAGAACAATCAATTCGGTCACTTGGGCGAAAGTATACTCCTTGAAGCCAGGAACTTTCAACAACTACTGAAAGAGTGCTAACATCTTAAGCTGCTCTCAGAGTCCCTCTATTATCTCATAAACATGAACCATCTACATAAAACACAGAATCAGATTCAGGCAATGGTTTATCTCATATATCTGATCTTGGTTTGGTGCAAAGTTCAGTGACATCAAGACAATCATGGTTGACTTCACATTCTACACAATTTTCAACATCTAGTACAGGCCATAAAGTTGAAGGGTTCAGGACACCGCAACATTGGACAGTTACATTCTTTGCTGCCAATAGGACTTGTTCATATTTGGTTAGGCGGCTGCTAGTCATATGTTGAGTTTTCGTTTTGGTCAACAACAGTTCACCTGAGTGAGGCACATGCACTGTCGAATGGTATCCCATTACAATATTCTCACATCTCTTGATACTTGGGATGACAGAGGCCATGGACTTAAGATAGTCAGGCAACTGGATCTAATGTGGCTGAAAAATATTTCACAGGCCTCCTGACAATTCCATGAGTTTGTAAAAGTACTGAGAAAGTGCAACCCTCCCTCTTACAGCCCAAAAGTTGAAAAGATTTGTTGCATTCAGGGACACCTAAAGCTGGGGCACAACAGAGACTTTTTCTCAGCTCTAGAAAATAAATCAAACAATTCTTATTCCAAGGTACTGGATCAGACACATCTTTGTGTGTCACCCTCTGTAAAGGCTTGGCCTCTAGGGAAAAGTTGGGGATCTACTGATGACAGTAGCCCACCATTCCCAAAAACATCCTTACCTCCTTTTGTGCTGTTAGCAGACTCATTTTCAAGAGTGCTAAAATGCTCACTCGTGACACTTTCCTCGCTCCTTTCTCAATGTGATGGCCAAGGTATTGTACTTCTTTCTGACAAGTATATCAAGTGTCCTGGGGACAATGTATGTCAATTCTCTGCTAGGTAGTTCACCAAAGCAATGGTGTCCTGTTTACATGTTTCCTGGGTATTCAAGGCCACCAATATATTTTTGATATACTGTATTAAGATCAAATTACAAGGAGTAAAACAATTATACATTTTTCATAGGAATCTGGTTAAAAATGGATGGACTCTCAGTAAGTATCCCCCTGTGGGACTCAGCACAATGCCAAAACCCTCAGCTTAAACGGAAATGTGAAGAGGAATTGACTATCCTCATGCAAGAGTATAAAAAACAAGGCTTGACACAAAGTGATGACAGTGAACCTCTCAGTTTCACATGGAATCTGAAACAATATCACAGCTGGATTCAATACCACGAGACAACAAGGGATGACTGTATTGTTCACTTTACACAAATACTGTACAATCCTGGACTTCCCAGCTAGCTTCTGCAAGCCCATGACAGGGGAATTACAAGGACTTCTCATGATCTTATTCAAGATTCTCTGCCTAATCATAGACTCAATTACAGGACAAATCCCTGAAATCATCTCATATGTTAGATTGTAGCGTGATGTTCTTGGAAATTCAACATTGAATTTGATTGTTATTCAGACAGGCTCAACTATTTTTATCAGCCCAATATCTTTCCCTGAAAAATCCCACACTTCCCTTCTGACTGTGTTTCTCAAATCTGAGGGTAAATCATCAACAGTAAACTAGGTGAATATGGTACAACAGGGCCTGTTATTTGTCAATTTGAAGGTAGGATCTTCATCATATGTTTGTATCTCTATACGCGCTGGGGTACAAGAGATAGTACAGTTGAGTTTGCAAAGTAAGGGCCTTATTTATACTTTTTGGTGCAAAACTGCACTAGCGCGGTTTTGCACCAAAAAGTTTTACACTGGCTTGCACCATTTTTTAGCACCAGCTGGGCACCATATTTATGGAATGGTGCAAGCCGGTACAAAGGGTAGGCTAGCGTAAAAAAAAAATGACGTTAGGCAGGTTTGAGTAAAAAAAAATGATTCTGACCAGATTAGCATAATTGTTTGACGTTAAGGTGCATATATATACTCTGCTTGCACTGAATTAGCGTCATATTTCTTTTACTCTAATTCAGTGCAAAACTAACTCCATATTTATACTTTGGTGCTAGACCCGTCTAGCGCCAAATTTATGGAGTTAAAGTCATTTTTTGGAAGTGGAAACCTACCTTGCCTCAATGAGATGCAAGATAGGCATTCCCATGCAAAAAATTACTCTATGGCCTTAACGCCATATTTATACTCCCATGCAAAAATGGTGCAAGGGAGGGAGGAGGGGTCAAAAAATGGGGCAAAGCTTGCTTTGCCCCATTTTTTAAAGCATGGGTCAGGGCAGGCATTAGGGGACCTGTGGGCCTATTTCCATGGTGGAACACCATGGAATAAGCCCACAGCTGCCCTCCCCAGGCCCCAGGGGCACTGTAGGAGGCTGGTCTGGCTTGTAGTGAGTACCAAGGGGTACTTGCACCTTGCACCAGGCCCAGTTATCCCTTATTAGTGTATAGGGTGTCTAGCAGCTTAGGCTGATAGATAATGGTAGCTTAGCAGAGCAGCTTAGGCTGAACTAGGAGACGTGTGAAGCTACTACAGTACCACTTAGTGTCATATGCACAATATCATAAGAAAACACAATACACAGTTATACTAAAAATAAAGGTACTTTATTTTTATGACAATATGCCAAAGTATCTTAGAGTGTACCCTCAGTGAGAGGATAGGAAATATACACAGGATATATATACACAATAGCAAAAATATGCAGTATAGTCTTAGAAAACAGTGCAAACAATGTATAGTTACAATAGGATGCAATGGGGAAACATAGGGATAGAGGCAACACAAACCATGTACTCCACAAGTGGAATGCGAACCACGAATGGACCCCAAACCTATGTGACCTTGTAGAGGGTCGCTGGGACTATTAGAAAATAGTGAGAGTTAGAAAAATAACCCTCCCCAAGACCCTGAAAAGTGAGTGCAAAGTGCACTAAAGTTCCCCTAAGGACAAAGAAGTCGTGTTAGAGGAATAATGCAGGAAAGACACAAACCAGCAATGCAACAACTGTGGATTTCCAATCTAGGGTACCTGTGGAACAAGGGGACCAAGTCGAAAAGTCACAAGCAAGTCGGAGATGGGCAGATGCCCAGGAAATGCCAGCTGCGGGTGCAAAGAAGCTTCTAATGGACAGAAGAAGCTGAGGTTTCTGCAGGAACGAAAAGGGCTAGAGACTTCCCCTTTGGTGGACGGATCCCTCTCGCCTTGGAGAGTCGTGCAGAAGTGTTTTCCCGCCGAAAGGACGCCAACAAGCCTTGCTAGTTGCAAATCGTGCGTTTACGTTTTTGGATGCTGCTGGGGCCCAGGAGGGACCAGGAGGTCGCAAATTGGACCTGAAGAGAGAGGGGACGTCGAGCAAGACAAAGAGCCCTCACTGAAGCAGGTACCACCCGGAGAAGTGCCAGAAACAGGCACTACGAAGATGCGTGAAACGGTGCTCGCCGAAGTTGCACAAAGGAGTCCCACGTCGCCGGAGGCCAACTTAGAAAGTTGTGCAATGCAGGTTAGAGTGCCGTGGACCCAGGCTTGGCTGTGCACAAAGGATTTGCGCCGGAAGTGCACAGGGGCCGGAGTAGCTGCAAAAGTCGCGGTTCCCAGCAATGCAGCCCAGCGAGGTGAGGCAAGGACTTACCTCCACCAAACTTGGACTGAAGAGTCACTGGTCTGTGGGGGTCACTTGGACAGAGTCGCTGGATTCGAGGGACCTCGCTCGTCGTGCTGAGAGGAGACCCAAGGGACTGGTAATGCAGCTTTTTGGTGCCTGCGGTTGCAGGGGGAAGATTCCGTCGACCCACGGGAGATTTCTTCGGAGCTTCTGGTGCAGAGAGGAGGCAGACTACCCCCACAGCATGCACAAGCAGGAAAACAGTCGAGAAGGCGGCAGGATCAGCGTTACAGAGTTGCAGTAGTCGTCTTTGCTACTATGTTGCAGGTTTGCAGGCTTCCAGCGCGGTCAGCAGTCGATTCCGTATCAGAAGGTGAAGAGAGAGATGCAGATGAACTCGGATGAGCTCTTGCATTCGTTATCTAAAATTTCCCCAGAGACAGAGACCCTAAATAGCCAGAAAAGAGGGTTTGGCTACTTAGGAGAGAGGATAGGCTAGCAACACCTGAAGGAGCCTATCACAAGGAGTCTCTGACGTCACCTGGTGGCACTGGCCACTCAGAGCAGTCCAGTGTGCCAGCAGCACCTCTGTTTCCAAGATGGCAGAGGTCTGGAGCACACTGGAGGAGCTCTGGACACCTCCCAGGGGAGCTGCAGGGGAGTGGTCACTCCCCTTTCCTTTGTCCAGTTTCGCGCCAGAGCAGGGGCTAAGGGGTCCCTGAACCGGTGTAGACTGGCTTATGCAGAATTGGGCACATCTGTGCCCAACAAAGCATTTCCAGAGGCTGGGGGAGGCTACTCCTCCCCTGCCTTCACACCATTTTCCAAAGGGAGAGGGTGTCACACCCTCTCTCAGAGGAAGTTCTTTGTTCTGCCATCCTGGGCCAGGCCTGGCTGGACCCCAGGAGGGCAGATGCCTGTCTGAGGGGTTGGCAGCAGCAGCAGCTGCAGCGAAACCCCAGGAAGGGCAGTTTGGCAGTACCAGGGTCTGTGCTACAGACCACTGGGATCATGGGATTGTGCCAACTATGCCAGGATGGCATAGAGGGGGCAATTCCATGATCATAGACATGTTACATGGCCATATTCAGTGTTACCATTGTGAAGCTACATATAGGTAGTGACCTATATGTAGTGCACGCGTGTAATGGTGTCCCCGCACTCACAAAGTTCAGGGAATTGGCTCTGAACAATGTGGGGGCACCTTGGCTAGTGCCAGGGTGCCCTCACACTAAGTAACTTTGCACCTAACCTTTACCAGGTAAAGGTTAGACATATAGGTGACTTATAAGTTACTTAAGTGCAGTGTAAAATGGCTGTGAAATAACGTGGACGTTATTTCACTCAGGCTGCAGTGGCAGGCCTGTGTAAGAATTGTCAGAGCTCCCTATGGGTGGCAAAAGAACTGCTGCAGCCCATAGGGATCTCCTGGAACCCCAATACCCTGGGTACCTCAGTACCATATACTAGGGAATTATAAGGGTGTTCCAGTAAGCCAATGTAAATTGGTAAAAATGGTCACTAGCCTGTTAGTGACAATTTGGAAAGAAATGAGAGAGCATAACCACTGAGGTTCTGATTAGCAGAGCCTCAGTGAGACAGTTAGTCACTACACAGGTAACACATTCAGGCACACTTATGAGCACTGGGGCCCTGGGTTACCAGGGTCCCAGTGACACATACAACTAAAACAACATATATACAGTGAAAAATGGGGGTAACATGCCAGGCAAGATGGTACTTTCCTACACAACCCCCCCCAAACGAAGGACAATAAGACTAGCCATTACATGATGAGTCTTCATTGTCTAAGTGGAAATATCTGGAGAGTCCATCTGCATTGGAGTGGCTACTCCCAGGTCTATGTTCCACTGTATAGTCCATTCCCTGTAGGGATATGGACCACCTCAACAATTTAGGATTTTCACCTTTCATTTGTTTTAGCCAAAGTAGAGGTTTGTGGTCTGTCTGAACAATGAAGTGAGTGCCAAACAGGTATGGCCTCAACTTCTTCAGTGCCCAGACCACAGCAAAGGCCTCCCTCTCTATGGCAGACCAACGCTTTTCTCTAGGGGTCAACCTCCTACTAATAAAAGCAACAGGTTGATCCTGGCCCTCAGAATTAAGTTGTGATAGGACTGCCCCTACTCCTAATTCAGATGCATCAGTTTGGACATAGAATTTTTTAGAGTAACAAGGGCTTTTCAGGACAGTTGCAGAGCACATGGCCTGCTTCAGCTCCTCAAAAGCTTTCTGACAGTTTGCTGTCCATAATACCTTTTTAGGCATTTTCTTGGATGTGAGGTCATTAAGAGGGGCTGCAATGGAGCCATAGTTCTTAATTAACCTCCTGTAATACCCAGTGAGGCCTAGGAAGGCTCTCACCTGAGTCTGAGTGGTAGGGGGAACCCAATCAATAATTGTTTGGATTTTCCCCTGAAGTGGTGCAATCTGTTCCCCACCAACAAGGTGTCCCAGATAAACCACCTTACCCTGCCCTATCTGGCACTTTGAAGCCTTGATAGTGAGGCCTGCCTTTTGCAGGGCCTCCAATACTTTCCATAGGTGGACCAGGTGATCATCCCAGCTGGAGCTAAAGACAGCTATATCGTCCAAATATGCTGCACTGAAAGCTTCCAGCCCTTGCAGGACTGTGTTCACCAACCTCTGAAAAGTGGCAGGTGCATTTTTCAAACCAAAAGGCATTACAGTAAACTGGTAATGTCCTCCAATGGTTGAAAATGCAGTCTTAGGTTTAGCATCTTCTGACAATTTGATCTGCCAATACCCTGCAGTCAAATCAAAAGTGCTTAGATACTTGGCAGATGCCAGTGTATCTATGAGCTCATCTGCCCTGGGTATAGGGTGAGCATCAGTTTTGGTTACCAAGTTGAGGCCTCTATAGTCTACACAAAACCGCATTTCCTTCTTTCCATCTTTGGAATGGGGTTTTGGTACCAGTACCACAGGAGAAGCCCATGGACTGTCAGAGTGCTCAACTACTCCTAGTTCTAACATTTTCTGGACCTCTTGCTTTATGCAGTCCCTGACATGGTCAGGCTGCCTATAGATCTTACTTTTGACAGGTAAACTGTCTCCAGTATCTATAGTGTGCTCACACCAAGAAGTGGTACCTGGCACAGTAGAGAAGAGTTCAGAGAATTGATCTAGGAGATTTATGCAATTATCTTTCTGCTCAGCAGTAAGACAATCAGCCAAAACTACACCTTCCACAAGAGCATCTTGTTCTGTGGAAGAGAAGAGATCAGGTAGAGGATCACTGTCTTCTTCCTGCCCCTCATCAGTTGCCATGAGCAGGGTGAGATCAGCCCTGTCATAGTAGGGTTTCAGGCGGTTGCCATGGAGCACCCTAAGGGGACTCCTGGCAGTGCCTAAGTCAACTAAATAGGTGACTTCTCCCTTCTTTTCAACAATTGTGTGGGGACCACTCCATTTATCTTGGAGTGCTCTTGGGGCCACAGGCTCCAAGACCCACACTTTCTGCCCTGGTTGGTACTGAACCAAAACAGCCTTCTGATCATGCCATTGCTTCTGGAGCTCTTGGCTGGCCTGAAGGTTTTTACTGGCCTTTTTCATGTACTCAGCCATCCTTGATCTGAGGCCAAGTACATAATCCACAATATCCTGCTTAGGAGCTTTTAAAGGTTGTTCCCAACCCTCCTTTACAAGTGTGAGTGGACCCCTAACAGGGTGTCAAAAAGAAGTTCAAAGGGGCTGAAGCCCACTCCTTTCTGGGGTACCTCCTTGTAGGCAAACAGGAGGCATGGTAGAAGGATATCCCATCTCCTGCGGAGTTTTTCAGGGAGACCCATAATCATGCCTTTGAGAGTTTTATTAAATCTCTCCACCAGTCCATTTGTTTGTGGATGATAGGGTGTTGTGAACTTGTACGTTACACCACACTCCTTCCACATGGCCTTTAAGTATGCAGACATGAAATTGCTTCCCCTGTCTGATACTACTTCCTTTGGGAAGCCCACCCTGGACAATATTCCCAGGAGGGCCTTTGCCACTGCAGGTGCTGTAGTGGTCCTTAAAGGAATAGCTTCAGGATATCTTGTGGCATGGTCCACTACCACCAAGATAAATCTATTGCCTGAAGCAGTAGGAGGGTCAAGGGGGCCAACTATGTCAACCCCTACCCTTTCAAAGGGAACCCCAACCACAGGCAGTGGGATAAGGGGTGCCTTTGGGGTGCCACCTGTCTTGCCACTGGCTTGACAGGTTTCACAGGACTTACAAAATTCCTTTGTGTCCTCAGACATCCTAGGCCAATGAAACAATGGAACCAATCTGTCCCAAGTTTTCATTTGACCCAGGTGTCCAGCTAGGGGAATGTCATGTGCCAGTGTTAGGAGGAACTTTCTGTACTCCTGAGGAATCACTAATCTCCTGGCAGCTCCATGTTTAGGATCCCTATGCTCAGTGTACAAGAGGTTGTCCTCCCAGTAAACTCTGTGAGAGTCACTGACATCCCCATTAGCCTGTTTGACAGCTTGCTGTCTGAGACCCTCTAATGTGGGACAGGTTTGCTGTGCCACACTCAGCTCCTCTCTGGCAGGCCCCCCTTCACCCAAAAGCTCAGCAGTGTCTGCTTCCAGCTCCTCTGGTGTAGGTTCTGCACAGGGAGGGAATTCTTCTTCCTCAGAAGTTGAATCCACTGTAGAGGGAGGGATAGTAGGAAGTGGTTTGCTTCTACTAGCCCTAGCTTTAGGGAGCACTTGGTCCATTGTTCCAGGATCCAAGCTTCCCTGTCCTTTTTGCTTTTTGGCCTGAGCCCTTGTCAAAGCAAAAATATGCCCTGGGATGCCCATCATTGCTGCATGGGCCTCCAACTCCACATCTGACCAAGCTGATGTCTCCAAATCATTTCCTAGTAGACAGTCTACAGGTAAATCTGTGGCTACCACAACTTTCTTTGGACCAGTAACCCCCCCCCCCCAGTTGAGATTAACAACAGCCATGGGGTGGCTAAGTGTGTTGTTGTGAGCATCGGTTACTTGGTACTGGTGACCAAGTAGGTGTTGTTCAGGGTGGACCAGTTTCTCTATGACCATAGTCACACTGGCACCAGTGTCCCTGTAGGCCTGAACCTCAACACCATTTATTAGGGGTAGTTGCTTGTACTTATCCATATTAAGGGGACAAGCAACTAAGGTGGCTAAATCAATAGCCCCCTCAGAGACTAACACAGCCTCTGTGGCCTCCCTAACAAGGCCAACCCCAACTAAGTTACCAATAGTGAGCCCAGCTACTCCCTTGGATTGGCTATTAGTAGGTTTGCTCCCACCACCACTGCTATTAGTAGGGACATTAGGGGTAGCAGTAGGGGTTGTAGTGGTAGGAGCATTGGTGCTTTTCTTTGGACAACTGGGATCTGTTGTCCAATGGCCTTTTATTTTACATAAATAGAACCATGGTTTCTTTTCCTTGTTCTGATTAAAAGAGGATTTGGGCCCACCACCCCCACCAGAGTGTTTTTGTGGGCCTGATGAAGACTCATTTTTAGATTTGTCCCCACCCTTGTCAGAAGACTTACCATCCTTCTTTTTGTTGCCATCTTTGTCACCCCCTGTATGAACTTTTCTGTTCACCCTTGTTCTGACCCATTTGTCTGCCTTCTTTCCCAATTCTTGGGGAGAGGTCAGATCAGAGTCCACCAAGTACTGGTGCAACAAATCAGACACACAATTATTAAGAATATGCTCTCTCAGGATCAAGTTATACAGGCTGTCATAATCAGTAACTTTACTGCCATGTAACCACCCCTCCAAGGCCTTCACTGAATGGTCAATAAAATCAACCCAGTCTTGTGAAGACTCCTTTTTGGTCTCTCTGAACTTTATCCTGTACTGTTCAGTGGTTAAGCCATAACCATCCAGGAGTGCATTCTTAAGAACTTGGAAATTATTAGCATCATTTTCTTTCACAGTAAGGAGCCTATCCCTACCTTTTCCACTAAATGATAGCCATAGGATAGCAGCCCACTGCCTTTGAGGGACATCCTGTACAACACAGGCCCTCTCAAGTGCAGCAAACCACTTGTTAATGTCATCCCCCTCCTTGTAAGGGGGAACTATCTTGTGCAGATTCCTGGAATCATGCTCTTTTGCAGGATGACTATGGGGAATACTGCTGCTGCCACCATGGGTTTCTAAACCCAGTTTCTGTCTCTCCTTCTCTACTTCTAAAGTCTGTCTATCCAAATCCAGCTGTTGCTTCTTGAGCTTCAGTCTGGTTTGTTCCACTCTCAATCTATTGAGCTCCCTTTCTAACAATCTGTCATCAGGGTGGGTGGGAGGGACATGTCTTGAAACAGAAGTATGGTGAGAATGGACAGAAGGAGACCTGTCCCTTACAGAAGCCACCCTAACAGCTTGGCTAACAGAAACATCACTACCAGTATTGTGAGAATAAATGCTTTTGCTATGATGTGAGACAACACTATTTATATGGTGTGGCTCATCATCATTACCAACTACACTAGACTGTCTAGTAATGGGCAGGCTAGGAAGTTTCTTTCCTGAACCTTTTCCTGGGGGAGTCCCTGGATCAGATTGAGAACCATTAGCTACTTTTTCACCAGATTGGGCACTTATGGCCTTATCCTGTACTCTAAGCATGTTAATTAACAGTTCTAAGGAAGGATTCTTCCCTACACTCAAACCTCTCTCTATGCAGAGATTCCTTGCTCCTTTCCAGCTAAGGTGATCATATGCAAGTTTGGACAGATCAACATTTTGGCCTGTGCCAGACATTTTTAGAGAGAGTTAAAGTGATAGTAAAAGATAAAAAGTTTGTCAGAGCTTTTAGAAAGACAGAGAAAAAAAACTTTTAAAACTTTTTAGAACTTTTTAGAAAGTTAGAAGTACTTTTGAGCACTTAGAAAAGAGTGAAAAGAGGAAATGCAAAACTTTTTGGCTATGTGTATATACACTGACCTTGTTTTGTATATTTTTCTCTTATGAAAAGTACAATGACAAGACTGGTAAGTAG